>NC_139966.1:10117740-10452740 GCF_963993115.1 Abramis brama
AAAGCTCTAGGAGGAGTTTGAGTCAGATTTTTTTCCGCTCAGAAGAATAATAATAATAATAACTAGATGCGAAAGTTCGTCGAGACAAACTTTAAGTTGGCTTGAGAAAGTTTGGACCAGAAAGTTTTTTGCTAGGCGGTTGCTAGGGTATTCTGAGTGGTTGCTAGGCGGTTGCTAGGATATTTCTGGTGGTTGCTAGGGTCTTTTGGGTGGTTGCTATGGTGTTCTGGGTGGTTGCTAGGCAGTTGCTAGGGCGTTTTGGGTGGTTGCTAAGATATTTTGGGTGGTTGCTAGGGTCTTTTGGGTGGTTGCTAGGGTCTTTTGGGTGGTTGCTAGGCGGTTGCTAGGGTATTTTGGGTGGTTGCTAGGGTGTTCTGGGTGGTTGCTAGGCTGTTTTGGGTGGTTGCTAGGGTGGTCTGGGTGATTGCTAGGCGGTTGCTAGGCGGTTGCTAGGGTATTTTGGGTGGTTGCTAGAGTGTTCTGGGTGGTTGTTAGGCAGTTGCTACGGTGTTCTGAGTGGTTGCTATGGTGTTGCTAGGGTGTCCTAAGGTATTTTGGGTGGTTTCTAGGGTGTTCTGGGTGGTTGCTATGGTGTTGCTAGGGTGTTCTAAGGTATTTTGGGTGGTTGCTAGGGTGTTCTGGGTGGTTGCTATGGTGTAGCTAGGGTGTTCTAAGGTATTTTGGGTGGTTGCTAGGGTGTTCTGAGTGGTTGCTATGGTGTTGCTAGGGTGTTCTAAGGTATTTTGGGTGGTTGCTAGGGTGTTCTGAGTGGTTGCTATGGTGTTGCTAGGGTGTTCTAAGGTATTTTGGGTGGTTGCTAGGGTGTTCTGAGTGGTTGCTATGGTGTTGCTATGGTGTTCTAAGGTATTTTGGGTGGTTGCTAGGGGGTTCTGGGTGGTTGCTATGGTGTTGCTAGGGTGTTCTAAGGTATTTTGGGTGGTTGCTAGGGTGTTCTGGGTGGTTGTTAGGCAGTTGCTAGGGTGTTCTGAGTGGTTGCTATGGTGTTGCTAGGGTGTTCTAAGGTATTTTGGGTGGTTGCTAGGGTGTTCTGGGTGGTTGCTAGGCGGTTGCTAGGGTGTTCTGGGTGGTTGCTATGGTATTGAGGGCGGTTGATATGGTGTTACTAGGTGGTTGGTAGTTGTCACAGATGGTTACTATGGAGTTTTTATAGAGTCCTTAGCATGATCTTGGTATGATTTAGCACTTAACTAATTGATATTAGCATGTAGCTATTCACTGCTAGCATGTGTAGCATGTTGGAAGTGCTGTTTGCTAGCATGAGTCAAAAGAGCCAAACCTCATCTCTATACGATGTTCTGATACAGAGATATAGGTCTTGCAAAACGGTTGCTAGGGTACTCAAGTTTGGTTGCTATGGAGTTGCTTGGGAGCTTGAAGCTTTAAACTTAAAACGTTTAAAGTGGTTTGAAGTTTAAAGTAGTTTACGAGTTTTGAGTTTACAAGTTTAAATGAGTTTAGAGTTTAAGTTTAAATGAGTTTAGTGTGTGTGTGTGTGTGTGTGTGTGTGTGTGTGTTCACACACACACACACACACACACACACACACACACACACACACACACACACACTCAGAGTTTATGAGTTTAGAGTTTTTAAGTGTATAAATTGATGAGTTTATAAGTGTTAGAGTTTTTGAGTTTAGAGTTTATAAGTTTTAAATGAGTTTAGAGTTTATAAGTTTTAATGAGTTTAGAGTTTATAAGTTTAAATGAGTTTAAGAGTTCAGAGTTTATTAATTTATGAGTTTAAGAGTTCATAAGTCTATGAATTCATGAGTTTATAAGTTAATTAGTTTATAAGTGTATGAGTTTAGAGTTCATTAGTTTAAATGAGTCTCATTGGCTAATATAGTATATAGAACGGCAGTTTGGTTTAGTCTTCAAGGTATTTTGATTTGAATTTTCGTCGGTTGGTGTGTTTGAATCTGGATTTGAATTTTTTAGAACTCCCCAATGTAAGTCAATGGGAGTTTTTCCGAGTTTTGATCGTCATTTTTAGGAAAACCGTAAGTCCGATCAGTCTGAAAAGATATAGCACACTAAGTCAGAACAGTTTGAGTGTCTGAGCCAAGTTTGGAGTATGTAGAGTTAAAGCTCTAGGAGGAGTTTGAGTCAGATTTTTTTCCGCTCAGAAGAATAATAATAACTAGATGCGAAAGTTCGTCGAGACAAACTTTAAGTTGGCTTGAGAAAGTTTGGACCAGAAAGTTTTTTGCTAAGCGGTTGCTAGGGTATTCTGAGTGGTTGCTAGGCGGTTGCTAGGGTATTTTGGGTGGTTGCTAAGGTGTTCTGGGTGGTTGCTAGGCGGTTGCTAGGGTGTTCTGGGTGGTTACTAGGGTGTTCTGGGTGGTTGCTAGGCGGTTGCTAGGATATTTTGGGTGGTTGCTAGGCGGTTGCTAGGGTATTTTGGGTGGTTGCTAGGTTGTTCTGGGTGGTTGCTAGGCGGTTGCTAGGGTGTTCTGGGTGGTTACTAGGGTGTTCTGGGTGGTTGCTAGGCGGTTGCTAGGATATTTTGGGTGGTTGCTAGGGTCTTTTGGGTGGTTGATAGGCGGTTGCTAGGGTATTTTAGGTGGTTGCTAGGGTATTTTAGGTGGTTGATAGGGTATTCTGGGTGGTTGCTAGGCGGTTGCTAGGGCATTTTGGGTGGTTGCTAGGGTCTTTTGGGTAGTTGCTAGGCGGTTTCTAAGATATTTTCGGTGGTTGCTAGGGTCTTTTGGGTGGTTGCTAGGCGGTTGCTAGGGTATTTTGGGTGGTTGCTAGGGTGTTCTGGGTGGTTGCTAGGCGGTTGTAGGGTGTTCTGGGTGGTTGCTAGGCGGTTGCTAGGATATTTTGGGTGGTTGCTAGGGTGTTCTGGGTGGTTGTTAGGCAGTTGCTAGGGTGTTCTGAGTGGTTGCTATGGTGTTGCTAGGCGGTTGCTAAGGTATTCTGGGTGGTTGCTAGGCGGTTGCTAGGGTGTTCTGGGTGGTTGCTATGGTGTTGCTAGGCGGTTGCTAAGGTATTCTGGGTGGTTGCTAGGCGGTTGCTAGGGTGTTCTGGGTGGTTGCTATGGTGTTGCTAGGCGGTTGCTAGGGTGTTCTGGGTTGTTGCTAGGCAGTTGCTAGGTGTTCTGGGTGGTTGCTAGGCAGTTGCTAGGGTGTTCTGGCTGTTTGCTAGGTGTTCTGGGTGGTTGCTAGGCAGTTGCTAGGTGTTCTGGGGGGTTGCTAGGCAGTTGCTAGGGTGTTCTGGGTGGTTGCTAGGGTATATTTGGTGGTTACTAGAGCATTTCTAGATGTTGCTAGGGTGTTCAAGATGGTTGCTAAGGTATTTTTGGTAGTTGCTATGGTGTTACTAGGTGGTTGGTAGTTGTCAAAGATGGTTACTATGGAGTTTTTATAGAGTTCTTAAAATCTTTAATAACGAGTGCCTTCAGTACGGCACTCGGCCTGCGGCCTCGTGCCTATGGCCGAATAGGCACAAGCATGGAGCAATATCGCAAGGCCACGAGTGTAATATTGCGTTAAAAAATACAAAAAAATGTAAAAAAAAAAATTTTTTGGTTTAGGGTGGTTGCTAGGGAGCTCTTAGTGGTTGCTAGGGTGCTGAAACTGGTTGCTATGGTGTGGCTATGAAGATTTTAGGCCATTACTTATTGGTTGCTTGATAATATAAATCCTCTGAGGGAGAGAGAGAGGGAGAGACGCAGGGCTGTCAGGCCCTTTGGAGTCTGTGTGTGTGAAAACGGCAGTTTGGATTCAAATGTTTTTAGAACTCCCCAATGTAAGTCAATGGGAGTTTTTCCGAGTTTTGATCGTCATTTTTAGGAAAACCGTAAGTCCGATCAGTCTGAAAAGATATAGCAACGCGAGTCAGATCAGTTTGAGTGTCTGAGCCGAGTTTGGAGTATGTAGAGTTAAAGCTCTAGGAGGAGTTTCATATAGAAATTTTAGTCTCGGAATAATAATAATAATAATAATAACTAGATGCGAAAGTTCGTCGAGACAAACTTTAAGTTGGCTTGAGAAAGTTTGGACCAGAAAGTTTTTTGCTAGGCGGTTGCTAGGGTATTCTGAGTGGTTGCTAGGCGGTTGCTAGGATATTTCTGGTGGTTGCTAGGGTCTTTTGGGTGGTTGCTAGGCGGTTGCTAGGGTGTTTTGGGTGGTTGCTAGGGTGTTCTGGGTGGTTGCTAGGCGGTTGCTAGGGTGTTCTGGGTGGTTACTAGGGTGTTCTGGGTGGTTGCTAGGCGGTTGCTAGGATATTTTGGGTGGTTGCTAGGGTCTTTTGGGTGGTTTATAGGCGGTTGCTAGGGTATTTTAGGTGGTTGCTAGGGTATTCTGGGTGGTTGCTAGGCGGTTGCTAGGGTATTTTGGGTGGTTGCTAGGGTCTTTTGGGTAGTTGCTAGGCGGTTTCTAAGATATTTTGGGTGGTTGCTAGGGTCTTTTGGGTGGTTGCTAGGCGGTTGCTAGGGTATTTTGGGTGGTTGCTAGGGTGTTCTGGGTGGTTGCTAGGCGGTTGCTAGGGTGTTCTGGGTGGTTACTAGGGTGTTCTGGGTGGTTGCTAGGCGGTTGCTAGGATATTTTGGGTGGTTGCTAGGGTCTTTTGGGTGGTTGATAGGCGGTTGCTAGGGTATTTTAGGTGGTTGCTAGGGTATTTTAGGTGGTTGATAGGGTATTCTGGGTGGTTGCTAGGCGGTTGCTAGGGCATTTTGGGTGGTTGCTAGGGTCTTTTGGGTAGTTGCTAGGCGGTTTCTAAGATATTTTCGGTGGTTGCTAGGGTCTTTTGGGTGGTTGCTAGGCGGTTGCTAGGGTATTTTGGGTGGTTGCTAGGGTGTTCTGGGTGGTTGCTAGGCGGTTGTAGGGTGTTCTGGGTGGTTACTAGGGTGTTCTGGGTGGTTGCTAGGCGGTTGCTAGGATATTTTGGGTGGTTGCTAGGGTCTTTTGGGTGGTTGATAGGCGGTTGCTAGGGTATTTTAGGTGGTTGCTAGGGTATTTTAGGTGGTTGATAGGGTATTCTGGGTGGTTGCTAGGCGGTTGCTAGGGTGTTCTGGGTGGTTGCTATGGTGTTGCTAGGCGGTTGCTAGGGTATTTTGGGTGGTTGTTAGGCGGTTGCTAGGGTGTTCTGGGTGGTTGCTATGGTGTTGCTAGGCGGTTGCTAAGGTATTCTGGGTGGTTGCTAGGCGGTTGCTAGGGTGTTCTGGGTGGTTGCTATGGTGTTGCTAGGCGGTTGCTAGGGTGTTCTGGGTTGTTGCTAGGCAGTTGCTAGGTGTTCTGGGTGGTTGCTAGGCAGTTGCTAGGGTGTTCTGGCTGTTTGCTAGGTGTTCTGGGTGGTTGCTAGGCAGTTGCTAGGTGTTCTGGGGGGTTGCTAGGCAGTTGCTAGGGTGTTCTGGGTGGTTGCTAGGGTATATTTGGTGGTTACTAGAGCATTTCTAGATGTTGCTAGGGTGTTCAAGATGGTTGCTAAGGTATTTTTGGTAGTTGCTATGGTGTTACTAGGTGGTTGGTAGTTGTCAAAGATGGTTACTATGGAGTTTTTATAGAGTTCTTAAAATCTTTAATAACGAGTGCCTTCAGTACGGCACTCGGCCTGCGGCCTCGTGCCTATGGCCGAATAGGCACAAGCATGGAGCAATATCGCAAGGCCACGAGTGTAATATTGCGTTAAAAAATACAAAAAAATGTAAAAAAAAATTTTTTTTGGTTTAGGGTGGTTGCTAGGGAGCTCTTAGTGGTTGCTAGGGTGCTGAAACTGGTTGCTATGGTGTGGCTATGAAGATTTTAGGCCATTACTTATTGGTTGCTTGATAATATAAATCCTCTGAGGGAGAGAGAGAGGGAGAGACGCAGGGCTGTCAGGCCCTTTGGAGTCTGTGTGTGTGAAAACGGCAGTTTGGATTCAAATGTTTTTAGAACTCCCCAATGTAAGTCAATGGGAGTTTTTCCGAGTTTTGATCGTCATTTTTAGGAAAACCGTAAGTCCGATCAGTCTGAAAAGATATAGCAACTAACTTCAGATCAGTTTGAGTGTCTGAGCCGAGTTTGGAGTATGTAGAGTTAAAGCTCTAGGACGAGTTTGAGTCAACAGTTTTTAACAGAAGAATAATAATAATAATAATAAGTTTAAATAGGATTTCAATATGTTGGCTCTCTCAAGCCAACTTAACTAGATGCGAAAGTTCGTCGAGACAAACTTTAAGTTGGCTTGAGAAAGTTTGGACCATAAAGTTTGAAAAAGTTTAAAGTAGTTTAAAGTTTAATTTAGTTTAAAGTGTAAATTAGTTGAAAGTTTAAAATAGTTTGAAGTTTAATTTAGTTTAAAGTTTAAATTAGTTGAAAGTTTAAAATAGTTTGAAGTTTAATTTAGTTTAAAGTTTAAAATAGTTGAAAGTTTAAAGTAGTTTGAAGTTTAATTTAGTTTAAAGTTTAAATTAGTTGAAAGTTTAAAATAGTTTGAAGTTTAATTTAGTTTAGTTTAGGGTGTTCTGGGTGGTTGCTATGGTGTTGCTAGGCGGTTGCTAGGGTATTCTGGGTGGTTGCTAGGGTGTTGCTAAGCGGTTGCTAGGGTATTTTGGGTGGTTGCTAGGGTGTTGCTAGGCGGTTGCTAAGGTATTTTGGGTGGTTGCTAGGGTGTTCTGGGTGGTTGCTAGGCGGTTGCTATGGTATTTTGGGTGGTTGCTAGGGTGTTGCTAGGCGGTTGCTAGGGTGTTCTGGGTGGTTGCTATGGTGTTGCTAGACGGTTGCTAAGGTATTTTGGGTGGTTGCTAGGCGGTTGCTAGGGTGTTATGGGTGGTTGCTAGGGTATTCTGGTTGGTTGCTAGGGTGTTCTGGGTGGTTGCTAGGCGGTTGCTATGGTGTTTTGGGTGGTTGCTAGGGTGTTGCTAGGCGGTTGCTAAGGTATTTTGGGTGGTTGCTAGGCGTTACTAGGGTGTTCTGGGTGGTTGCTAGGGTGTTCTGGGTGGTTGCTAGGCGGTTGCTAGGGTGTTTTAGTGGTTTCTATGGTGTTGCTAGGCGGTTGCTAGGGTGTTCTGGGTGGTTGCTATGGTGTTGCTAGGCGGTTGCTAGGGTATTCTGGGTGGTTGCTAGGCGGTTGCTAGGGTGTTCTGGGTGGTTGCTATGCTGTTGCTAGACGGTTGCTAGGGTATTCTGGGTGGTTGCTAGGTGGTTGCTAGGGTGTTCTGGGTGGTTGCTATGCGGTTGCTAGGGTGTTCTGGGTGGTTGCTATGGTGTTGCTAGGCGGTTGCTAAGGTATTCTGGGTGGTTGCTAGGCAGTTGCTAGGGTGTTCTGAGTGGTTGCTATGCTGTTGCTAAGGTGTTCTGGGTGGTTGCTAGGCGGTTGCTAGGGTGTTCTGGGTGGTTGCTATGGTGTTGCTAGGCGGTTGCTAGGGTATTCTGGGTGGTTGCTAGGCGGTTGCTAGGGTGTTCTGGGTGGTTGCTATGGTGTTGCTAGGCAGTTGCTAGGGTGTTCTGGGTGGTTGCTATGATGTTGCTAGGCGGTTGCTAAGGTATTCTGGGCGGTTGCTAGGCAGTTGCTAGGGTGTTCTGGGCGGTTGCTATGGTGTTGCTAGGTGGTTGGTAGTTGTCACAGATGGTTACTATGGAGTTTTTATAGAGTCCTTAGCATGATCTTGGTATGATTTAGCACTTAACTAATTGATATTAGCATGTAGCTATTCACTGCTAGCATGTGTAGCATGTTGGAAGTGCTGTTTGCTAGCATGAGTCAAAAGAGCCAAACCTCATCTCTATACGATGTTCTGATACAGAGATATAGGTCTTGCAAAACGGTTGCTAGGGTACTCAAGTTTGGTTGCTATGGAGTTGCTTGGGAGCTTGAAGCTTTAAACTTAAAACGTTTAAAGTGGTTTGAAGTTTAAAGTAGTTTACGAGTTTTGAGTTTACAAGTTTAAATGAGTTTAGAGTTTAAGTTTAAATGAGTTTAGTGTGTGTGTGTGTGTGTGTGTGTGTGTGTGTGTGTGTTCACACACACACACACACTCAGAGTTTATGAGTTTAGAGTTTATAAGTGTATAAATTGATGAGTTTATAAGTGTAAGAGTTTTTGAGTTTAGAGTTTATAAGTTTTAAATGAGTTTAGAGTTTATAAGTTTAAATGAGTTTAGAGTTTATAAGTTTAAATGAGTTTAAGAGTTCAGAGTTTATTAATTTATGAGTTTAAGAGTTCATAAGTCTATGAATTCATGAGTTTATAAGTTAATTAGTTTATAAGTGTATGAGTTTAGAGTTCATTAGTTTAAATGAGTCTCATTGGCTAATATAGTATATAGAACGGCAGTTTGGTTTAGTCTTCAAGGTATTTTGATTTGAATTTTCGTCGGTTGGTGAGTTTGAATCTAAATTTGAATTTTTTAGAACTCCCCAATGCAAGTCAATGGGAGTTTTTCCGAGTTTTGATCGTCATTTTTAGGAAAACCGTAAGTCCGATCAGTCTGAAAAGATATAGCACACTCGGTCAGATCAGTTTGAGTGTCTGAGCCGAGTTTGGAGTATGTAGAGTTAAAGCTCTAGGACGAGTTTGAGTCAACAGTTTTTAACAGAAGAATAATAATAATAATAAGTTTAAATAGGATTTCAATATGTTGGCTCTCTCAAGCCAACTTAATAACTAGATGCGAAAGTTCGTCGAGACAAACTTTAAGTTGGCTTGAGAAAGTTTGGACCATAAAGTTTGAAAAAGTTTAAAGTAGTTTAAAGTTTAAAGTAGTTTAAAGTTTAAAGTAGTTTAAAGTTTAATTTAGTTTAAAGTGTAAATTAGTTGAAAGTTTAAAATAGTTTGAAGTTTAATTTAGTTTAAAGTTTAAATTAGTTGAAAGTTTAAAATAGTTTGAAGTTTAATTTAGTTTAAAGTTTAAAATAGTTGAAAGTTTAAAGTAGTTTGAAGTTTAATTTAGTTTAAAGTTTAAATTAGTTGAAAGTTTAAAATAGTTTGAAGTTTAATTTAGTTTAGTTTAGGGTGTTCTGGGTGGTTGCTATGGTGTTGCTAGGCGGTTGCTAGGGTATTCTGGGTGGTTGCTAGGGTGTTGCTAAGCGGTTGATAGGGTATTTTGGGTGGTTGCTAGGGTGTTGCTAGGCGGTTGCTAAGGTATTTTAGGTGGTTGCTAGGGTGTTCTGGGTGGTTGCTAGGCGGTTGCTATGGTATTTTGGGTGGTTGCTAGGGTGTTGCTGGGCGGTTGCTAGGGTGTTCTGGGTGGTTGCTATGGTGTTGCTAGACGTTGCTAAGGTATTTTGGGTGGTTGCTAGGCGGTTGCTAGGGTGTTATGGGTGGTTGCTAGGGTATTCTGGTTGGTTGCTAGGGTGTTCTGGGTGGTTGCTAGGCGGTTGCTATGGTGTTTTGGGTGGTTGCTAGGGTGTTGCTAGGCGGTTGCTAAGGTATTTTGGGTGGTTGCTAGGCGGTTACTAGGGTGTTCTGGGTGGTTGCTAGGGTGTTCTGGCTGGTTGCTAGGCGGTTGCTAGGGTTTTTTAGTGGTTGCTATGGTGTTGCTAGGCGGTTGCTAGGGTGTTCTGGGTGGTTGCTAGGGTGTTGCTAGGCGGTTGCTAGGGTATTCTGGGTGGTTGCTAGGCGGTTGCTAGGGTGTTCTGGGTGGTTGCTATGCTGTTGCTAGACGGTTGCTAGGGTATTCTGGGTGGTTGCTAGGTGGTTGCTAGGGTGTTTTGGGTGGTTGCTAGGCGGTTGCTAGGGTGTTCTGGGTGGTTGCTATGGTGTTGCTAGGCGGTTGCTAAGGTATTCTGGGTGGTTGCTAGGCAGTTGCTAGGGTGTTCTGAGTGGTTGCTATGCTGTTGCTAAGGTGTTCTGGGTGGTTGCTAGGCGGTTGCTAGGGTGTTCTGGGTGGTTGCTAGGGTGTTGCTAGGCGGTTGCTAGGGTATTCTGGGTGGTTGCTAGGCGGTTGCTAGGGTGTTCTGGGTGGTTGCTATGATGTTGCTAGGCGGTTGCTAAGGTATTCTGGGCGGTTGCTAGTCAGTTGCTAGGGTGTTCTGGGCGGTTGCTATGGTGTTGCTAGGTGGTTGGTAGTTGTCATAGATGGTTACTATGGAGTTTTTATAGAGTCCTTAGCATGATCTTGGTATGATTTAGCACTTAACTAATTGATATTAGCATGTAGCTATTCACTGCTAGCATGTGTAGCATGTTGGAAGTGCTGTTTGCTAGCATGAGTCAAAAGAGCCAAACCTCATCTCTATACGATGTTCTGATACAGAGATATAGGTCTTGCAAAACGGTTGCTAGGGTACTCAAGTTTGGTTGCTATGGAGTTGCTTGGGAGCTTGAAGCTTTAAACTTAAAACGTTTAAAGTGGTTTGAAGTTTAAAGTAGTTTACGAGTTTTGAGTTTACAAGTTTAAATGAGTTTAGTGTGTGTGTGTGTGTGTGTGTGTGTGTGTGTGTGTTCACACACACACACACACACACACACACACACACACACTCAGAGTTTATGAGTTTATGAGTTTAGAGTTTTTAAGTGTATAAATTGATGAGTTTATAAGTGTTAGAGTTTTTGAGTTTAGAGTTTATAAGTTTTAAATGAGTTTAGAGTTTATAAGTTTTAATGAGTTTAGAGTTTATAAGTTTAAATGAGTTTAAGAGTTCAGAGTTTAATTTATGAGTTTAAGAGTTCATAAGTCTATGAATTCATGAGTTTATAAGTTAATTAGTTTATAAGTGTATGAGTTTAGAGTTCATTAGTTTAAATGAGTCTCATTGGCTAATATAGTATATAGAACGGCAGTTTGGTTTAGTCTTCAAGGTATTTTGATTTGAATTTTCGTCGGTTGGTGAGTTTGAATCTGGATTTGAATTTTTTAGAACTCCCCAATGTAAGTCAATGGGAGTTTTTCCGAGTTTTGATCGTCATTTTTAGGAAAACCGTAAGTCCGATCAGTCTGAAAAGATATAGCACACTAAGTCAGAACAGTTTGAGTGTCTGAGCCGAGTTTGGAGTATGTAGAGTTAAAGCTCTAGGAGGAGTTTGAGTCAGATTTTTTTCCGCTCAGAAGAATAATAATAATAATAAGTTTAAGTACAATATCAGTATGTTGGCTCTCTCAAGCCAACTTAATAAGTTTAAGTACAATATCAGTATGTTGGCTCTCTCAAGCCAACTTAACTAGAATGTACATTTCCTGAAGAAAATGTGAAGTGGTGCTTGCAGTGGCAAAACTCGCCACTCGGTTGCTAGGGTGTTGTACTTGATTGCATACGAGCCAACAACCACGTCTGTACGATGTTGTGGAGCTGAAATATGGCTTCTATATGTTGCAATATGGTTGCTAGGTGGCTCTAAATGGTTGCTAGGGTGTGAATACACAGTTACCATGGTGATATTTACAGACTGTTTTCCAACCGAAACTAATGAGCCAACCCCCATCTCTATACAATATTCTGATGCAGAGATGTAGGTCTTGTAAAATGGTTGCTAGGGTACTCTGTTTGGTTGCTATGGAGGTGCTTGGCAGCTGCTAATGATGAAACTACAAAGGCTTCTTGTCAGTATGAATGATATAAACCAACTCCCATCTCTATACGATGTTCTGATGCAGAGATATACGTTTTGCTAAACGGTTGCTAGGGTACTCTATTTGGTTGCTAGCGAGTGGCTTGTCAGCTGCCAATCATGAAACTCTAAAGGCTTCTTGTCACTATGAATGATATAAACCAACTCCCATGTCTCTGCGACATTCAGAATGGAAGATATGCCTCTTTGGATTTTGGTTGCTAGGGTACTCTGTTTGGTTGCTATGTAGTTACTTGGCAGCTGCCAATGATGCAATTCCAAAGGCTTCTTGTCACTATGAATGATATAAACCAACTCCCATGCCTCTGTGACATTCAGAATGGAAGATATCCCTCTTTGGATTTTGGTTGCTAGGGTACTCTATTTGGTTGCTATGGAGTTGCTTGACAGCTGCCAATGATGAAACTGCAAAGGCTTCTTGTTATTATGAATGATATAAACCAACTCCCATGCTTCTGTGACATTCAGAATGGAAGATATCCCTCTTTGGATTTTGGTTGCTAGGGTACTCTGTTTGGTTGCTAGGGAGTGGCTTGGCAGCTGCTAATCATGAAACTCCAAAGGCTGCTTGTCAGTATGAATGATATAAACCAACTCCCATGTCTCTGTGACATTCAGAATGGAAGATATGCCTCTTTGGATTTTGGTTGCTAGGGTACTCTGTTTGGTTGCTATGGAGTTACTTGGCAGCTGCAAATGATGAAATTCCAAAGGCTTCTTGTCAGTATGAATGATATAAACCAACTCCCATGCCTCTGTGACATTCAGAATGGAAGATATCCCTCTTTGGATTTTGGTTGCTAGGGTACTCTGTTTGTTTGCTAGGGAGTGTCTTGTAAGCTGCCAATCATGAAACTCCAAAGGCTGCTTGTCAGTATGAATGATATAAACCAACTCCCATGCCTCTGCGACATTCAGAATGAAAGATATACCTCTTTGGATTTTGGTTGCTAGGGTACTCTGTTTGGTTGCTATGGGGTTACTTGGCAGCTGCTAATGATGAAACTGCAAAGGCTTCTTGTTAGTATAAATGATATAAACCAACTCCCATCTCTATACGATGTTCTGATACAGAGATATACGTTTTGCTAAACGGTTGCTAGGGTACTCTGTTTGGTTGCTAGGGAGTGGCTTGGCAGCTGCCAATGATGAAACTGCAAAGGCTTCTTGTCACTATGAATTATATAAACCAACTCCCATTTCTCTGTGACATTCAGAATGGAAGATATACCTCTTTGGATTTTGGTTGCTAGTGTACTCTGTTTGGTTGCTATGGAGTAGCTTGGCAGACACCAATCATGAAACTCCAAATGCTGCTTGTCAGTATGAATGAAATAAACCAACTCCCATGCCTCTGAGACATTCAGAATGGAAGATATGCCTCTTTGGATTTTGGTTGCTAGCGTAATCTGTTTGGTTGCTATGGAGTTGCTTGACAGCTGCCAATGATGAAACTGCAAAGGCTTCTTGTCACTATGAATGATATAAACCAACTCCCATGCCTCTGTGACATTCAGAATGGAAGATATCCCTCTTTGGATTTTGGTTGTTAAGGTGCTCGACATTGGTTGCTAGGGAGGGGCTAGGAAGTGTTGAGGTGATTCATGATTGGCTGTTTGCTGCCCCGAGTCAACTGAGACCACCCCCATGTTTCTATGACAATTCAGTCCGGAGATATCCCTTTGATCTCTTTCAATGGAAGTCTATGGGACTTGTTGCTAAGGTGCTCTAAATGGTTGCTAGGGCGTGGCTTGATAGCTTCACCATGATCCTGAGAGACTGATTGGTCGTCTGAGTAAAATGAGCCCGCCCCCTTGTCTCTATGACACTGTGATCCAGAGCTACGTTCAATACAAAATCCCTATGCAATGTGTAGGACGGCCCATGAAATGTACATGGGCCTACACCATTGTAAGTCAATGGGAAACTTTGGGACGCTCCTGCCCCCCAGGGGTGCAACTTTTACCCCATTGTGAGGTATGTTTTTACAGAGCCTGTCAGCCTCTTCAATTGTGGCAAATCACACGTTTCTCCGAAATCCTCGCTCAGAGCTACGAGTGGTCAAAGTTCGTTGCAATGTTAAGTCAATGGGACTTTTTTGGCTTTTCGTTCGCACCTGGGGCGAACACTGTACCCCCGATCTCTTAGAAAAGTCAGTGGACACTTCTCCTCAATAGGCCGCACGATTTGACGCCTCATTCATGGGTCTGTGACAAAAGCTGCGGGAGGAGGAGTGCCCCAAAATTTTTCCCGGAATAGTAAGAATGTAATACTAGAAAAATTTCAATGGGGAACCTTTGGGACGCTCCTGCCCCCCAGGGGTGCAACTTTTACCCCATTGTGAGGTATGTTCTTACAGAGCCTGTCAGCCTCTTCAAATGTGGCAAATCACACGTTTCTCCGAAATCCTCGCTCAGAGCTACGAGTGGTCAAAGTTCGTCGCAATGTTAAGTCAATGGGACTTTTTTGGCCGCTTTTTCGCCCCTGGGGCGAACACCGCACCCCCGATCGCTTATAAAAGTCATAGCACACCTCTCCTTAATGAGCCGGTCGATTTGACACCTCACTCAGGGGTCTGTGACAAACGGTGCGGGGCGAGTTACGCGCCAAACTTTTGTCCGGAATAATAAGAAAAACTAGAATGTACATTTCCTGAAGAAAATGTGAAGTGGTGCTTGCAGTGACAAAACTCACCACACGGTTGCTAAAGTGCGTTTAGCTAGTTTTTAGCAAGATTATAACAAAATTATCATCATGCTAGCATTATAAGCATGTGACTAACATAATGCTAGCATGTTGCTAGCATGGTGCTAATATGATTAGCATGTTGCTAGCATCATGCTAGCATGTTTTTAGCAAAAGCTAACGTGAATGTAGCTAGCATGATTAGCATGTTGTTAGCATGATGCTAGCATTTTTTAACAAGATGCTAACATGAATAGCACGTTTGCTAGCATGTTTGTAGCAAGAAGCTAGCATGATTAGCATGTAGCTAGTATCATGCTAGCATTATTAGCATGTTGCTAGCATCATGCTAGCATCATGTTAGCATGATTAGCATGTAGCTAGCATGATGCTAGCTTGTTTTACCATGTTGCTAGCATGGTTTACCATGATTTACCATAGTTTACCATGATTTACCACAATTTACCATAGTTTACCAGATTTACTATAGTATACCATGATTTACCATGTTCAAGTATGATTTACTATGATTCTACCATGATTTACCACGATTTACTATAGTATACCATGATTTACCATGTTCAAGTATGATTTACTGATTCTAGCATGATTTACCATAGTTTACCATGATTTACCATAGTTTAACATGATTTACCACAATTTACTATAGTTTACCATGATTTACTATAGTATACCATGATTTACCATGTTCAAGTATGATTTACTGATTCTAGCATGATTTACCATAGTTTACCATGATTTACCATAGTTTACCACGATTTACCACGATTTACTATAGTATACCATGATTTACCATGTTGAAGTATGATTTACTGATTCTAGCATGATTTACCATAGTTTACCATGATTTACCATAGTTTACCATGATTTACCACGATTTACCATAGTTTACCATGATTTACTATAGTATACCATGATATACCATGTTCAAGTATGATTTACTGATTCTAGCATGATTTATCATAGTTTACCATGATTTACCATAGTTTACCATGATTTACTATAGTATACCATGATTTACCATGTTGAAGTATGATTTACTGATTCTAGCATGATTTACCATAGTTTACCATGATTTACCATAGTTTACCATGATTTACCACGATTTACCATAGTTTACCATGATTTACTATAGTATACCATGATATACCATGTTCAAGTATGATTTACTGATTTTAGCATGATTTATCATAGTTTACCATGATTTACCATAGTTTACCATGATTTACCATGATTTACTATAGTATACCATGATTTACCATGTTCAAGTATGATTTACTATGATTCAAGTATGATTTACTATGATTCTAGCATGATTTACCATAGTTTACCATGATTTACCACGATTTACCATAGTTTACCATGATTTACTATAGTATACCATGATATACCATGTTCAAGTATGATTTACTGATTCTAGCATGATTTATCATAGTTTACCATGATTTACCATAGTTTACCATGATTTACCATAGTTTACCATGATTTACTATAGTATACCATGATTTACCATGTTGAAGTATGATTTACTGATTCTAGCATGATTTACCATAGTTTACCATGATTTACCATAGTTTACCATGATTTACCACGATTTACCATAGTTTACCATGATTTACTATAGTATACCATGATATACCATGTTCAAGTATGATTTACTGATTTTAGCATGATTTATCATAGTTTACCATGATTTATCATAGTTTACCATGATTTACCATAGTTTACCATGATTTACCATAGTTTACCATGATTTACTATAGTATACCATGATTTACCATGTTTTAGTATGATTTACTATGATTCTAGGATGATTTACCATAGTTTACCATGATTTAGTCAAAAGAGCCAAGTCCCATCTCTATACTATGTTTTGATGCAGAGATATACGTTTTCCTAAACGGTTGCTAGGGTACTCTTTTTGGTTGCTATGGAGTTACTTGGCAGCTGCCAATGATGAAATTCCAAAGGCTTCTTGTCACTATGAATGATATAAACCAACTCCCATGCCTCTGTGACATTCAGAATGGAAGATATCCCTCTTTGGATTTTGGTTGCTAGGGTACTCTGTTTGGTTGCTAGGGAGTGGCTTGTCAGCTGCCAATCATGAAACTCCAAAGGCTGCTTGTCAGTATGAATGATATAAACCAACTCCCATGCCTCTGCGACATTTAGAATGGAAGATAACCCTCTTTGGATTTTGGTTGCTAGGGTACTCTGTTTGGTTGCTAGGGAGTGGCTTGTCAGCTGCCAATCATGAAACTCCAAAGGCTTCTTGTCAGTATAAATGATATAAACCAACTCCCATGCCTCTGTGACATTCAGAATGGAAGATATCCCTCTTTGGATTTTGGTTGCTAAGGTGCTCGACAATGGTTGCTAGGGAGGGGCTTGGAAGTGTTTAGGTGATTCATGATTGGCTGTTTGCTGCCCCGAGTCAAATGAGACCACCCCCATGTTTCTATGACAATTCAGTCTGGAGATATCTCTTTGAACTCTTTCAATGGAAGTCTATGGAACTTGTTGCTAAGGGGCTCTAAATGGTTGCTAGGGCGTGGCTTGATAGCTTCACAATGATCCTGAGAGACTGATTGGTCGTCTGAGTAAAATGAGCCCTCCCCCTTGTCTCTATGACACTGTGATCCAGAGCTACGTTCAATACAAAGTCCCTATGCAATTTACCATAGTAGGAAAAGCATGTGTGTTTCACGGGACGTTCCTTCCCCATAGTAAGTCAAAGGGGCAACTTTGGGCATCTCCTGCCCCCCAGGGGTGCAACTTTTACCCCATTGAGAGGTATGTTCTTACAGAGCCTGTCAGCCTCTTCAAATGTGGCAAATCACACGTTTCTGCGAAATCGTCGCTCAGAGTTATGACTCGTCAAAGTTTGTCGCAATGTTAAGTCTATGGGATTTTTCGGACGCTTTTTCGCCCCTGGGGCGAACACCGCACCCCCGATCGCTTATAAAAGTCATAGCACACCTCTCCTTAATGAGCCGGTCGATTTGACACCTCATTCATGGATCTGTGACAAACGGTGCGGGACGAGTTACGCGCCAAACTTTGTGTGGAATAATAAAAAGAAGAATAATAATAACTAGAATGTACATTTCCTGAAGAAAATGTGAAGTGGTGCTTGCAGTGGCAAAACTCGCCACTCGGTTGCTAGGGTGTCGTACATGATTGCATACGAGCCAACAACCATGTCTGTACGATGTTGTGGAGCTGAAATATGGCTTCTATATGTTGCAATATGGTTGCTAGGTGGCTCTAAACGGTTGCTAGGGTGTGAATACACAGTTACCATGGTGATATTTACAGACAGTTTTCCAACTGAAACTAATGAGCCAACCCCCATCTCTATACAATATTCTGATGCAGAGATGTAAGTCTTGTAAAATGGTTGCTAGGGTACTCTGTTTGGTTGCTATGGAGTTGCTTAGCAGCTGCTAATGATGAAACTGCAAAGCCTTCTTGTCAGTATGAATGATATAAACCAACTCCCATCTCTATACGATGTTCTGATGCAGAGATATACGTTTTGCTAAACGGTTGCTAGGGTACTCTGTTTGGTTGCTAGGGAGTAGCTTGGCAGCTGCCAATCATGAAACTCCAAAGGCTGCTTGTCAGTATGAATGATATAATCCAACTCCCATGCCTCTGTGACATACAGAATGGAAGATATCCCTCTTTGGATTTTGGTTGCTAGGGTACTCTGTTTGGTTTCTATGGAGTGGCTTGGCAGCTGCCAAAGATGCAATTCCAAAGGCTGCTTGTCACTATGAATGATATAAACCAACTCCCATGCCTCTGCGACATTCAGAATGGAAGATATGCCTCTTTGGATTTTGGTTGCTAGGGTACTCTGTTTGGTTGCTAGGGAGTGGCTTGTCAGCTGCCAATCATTAAAGTCCAAAGGCTTCTTGTCACTATGAATGATATAAACCAACTCCCATGCCTCTGTGACATTCAGAATGGAAGATATCCCTCTTTGGATTTTGGTTGCTAAGGTGCTCGACAATGGTTGCTAGGGAGGGGCTTGGAAGTGTTGAGGTGATTCATGATTGGCTGTTTGCTGCCCTGAGTCAACTGAGACCACCCTCATGTTTCTATGACAATTCAGTCTGGAGATATCTCTTTGAACTCTTTCAATGGAAGTCTATGGAACTTGTTGCTAAGGGGCTGTAAATGGTTGCTAGGGCGTGGCTTGATAGCTTCACAATGATCCTGAGAGACTGATTGGTCGTCTGAGTAAAATGAGCCCTCCCTTTTGTCTCTATGACACTGTGATCCAGAGCTACGTTCAATACAAAGTCCCTATGCAATTTACCATAGTAGGAAATGCATGTGTGTTTCACGGGACGTTCCTTCCCCATAGTAAGTCAATGGGGCAACTTTGGGCATCTCCTGCCCCCCAGGGGTGCAACTTTTACCCCATTGTGAGGTATGTTCTTACAGAGCCTGTTAGCCTCTTCAAATGTGGCAAATCACACGTTTCTGCGAAATCCTCGCTCAGAGCTACGTGTGGTCAAAGTTCGTCGCAATGTTAAGTCAATGGGACTTTTTTGGCCGCTTTTTCGCCCCTGGGGCGAACACCGCACCCCCGATCGCTTATAAAAGTCATAGCACACCTCTCCTTAATGAGCCGGTCGATTTGACACCTCACTCAGGGGTCTGTGACAAACGGTGCGGGGCGAGTTACGCGCCAAACTTTTGTCCAGAATAATAAAAAGAATAATAATAAGTATGAGCAATAACAATAGTGATGCCTTGCTTTCAGCAAGCACCACTAATAAGTATGAGCAATAACAATAGTGATGCCTTGCTTTCAGCAAGCACCACTAATAATAATAATAAGTATGAGCAATAACAATAGTGATGCCTTGCTTTCAGCAAGCACCACTAATAATAAGTTTAAGTACAATATCAGTATGTTGGCTCTCTCAAGCCAACTTAATAACTAGAATGTACATTTCCTGAAGAAAATGTGAAGTGGTGCTTGCAGTGGCAAAACTCGCCACTGGGCAGATGCTAACACAATTAACATGTTGTGATACCATGATATACCACGTTTTATCATTATTTACCACGATTTACCATGTTTCTAAGATGATTTACTACGATTTACCACATTCCAGCATGATTTACTATGATTAACATGTTGTTAGAATGATGCTAGCAGGATTAGCATGTTGCTAGCATGATTAGCATGTTGGTTGGATGATGCTAGCATGATTAACATGTTGCTAGCATGCTTTTAACAAGATGCTAGCATGATTAGCATTTTGCTAGCATGTTTTTAGCTAGATGCTAACATGATTAGCATGTTGCTAGCATTATGCTAGCAAGATTAGCATGATGGTAGCTTGATTGGCATGTTGCTAGCATAATGCTAGCATGATTAGCATAATGCTAACATGATTAGCATGTTGCTAGCTTGATTAGCATGTTGCTAGCATGATGCTAGCTTGATTAGCATGTCGCTAGCATTATGTTAGCTTGATTAACATGTTGCTAGCATGATGCTACCATGATTAGCATGTTGCTAGCATAATGCTAACATGATTAGCATGTTGCTAGCATGATGCTAGCTTGATTAGCATGTTGCTAGCATGATGCTACCATGATTAGCATGTTGTTAGCATAATGCTAGCATGATTAGCATGTTGCTAGCTTGATTAGCATGTTGCTAGCATGATGCTACCATGATTAGCTTGATGCTAGCATTATGCTAGCTTGATTAGCATGTTGCCAGCATGATGCTAGCTTGATTAGCATGTTGCTAGCATTATTAGCATGTTGCTAGCATGTTTTTAGCAAGATGCTGTTGCCAGGTGGTTGCTAGGGTGTTCTGGGTGGTTGCTATGGTGTTGCTAGGCAGTTGCTAAGGTTGCTAGGCAGTTGCTAGGGTATTCTTGGTGGTTGCTAGGGCGTTGCTAGGTGGTTGCTAGGGTGTTCTGGGTGGTTGCTATGGTGTTGCTAGGCAGTTGCTATGGTATTCTGGGTGGATGCTAGGGCATTGCTAGGCAGTTGCTAGGGTGTTCTGGGTGGTTGCTAGGCAGTTGCTAGGTGTTCTGGGTGGTTGCTAGGCAGTTGCTAGGGTGTTCTGGGTGGTTGCTAGAGTTTTTTGGTGGTTACTAGAGCATTTCTAGACGTTGCTAGGGTGTTCAGGGTGGTTGCTAAGGTATTTTTGTTAGTTGCTATGGTGTTACTAGGGCGTTGCTAGGCAGTTGCTAAGGTGTTCTGGGTGGTTGCTATGGTGTTGCTAGGCGGTTGCTAGGGTATTATGGGTGGTTGCTAGGCGGTTGCTAGGGTATTCTTGGTGGTTGCTATGGTGTTGCTAGGCGGTTGCTAGGGTATACTGGATGGTTGCTAGGCGGTTGCTAGGGTATTATTGGTGGTTGCTAGGGCGTTGCTAGGTGGTTGCTAGGCTGTTCTGGGTGGTTGCTATGGTGTTGTTAGGCGGTTTGCAAGGGTATTGTTGGTGGTTGCTATGGTGTTGCTAGGGTATTCTGGGTGGTTGCTAGAGCGTTGCTAGGCAGTTGCTAGGGTGTTCTGGGTGGTTGCTATGGTGTTGCTAGGCAGTTGCTATGGTATTTTGGGTGGTTGCTATGGTGTTGCTAGGCGGTTGCTAGGGTATTCTGGGTGGTTGCTAGGCAGTTGCTAGGGTATTCTAGGTGGTTGCTAGGGCGTTGCTAGGCAGTTGCTAGGGTGTTCTGGGTGGTTGCTATGGTGTTGCTAGGCGGTTGCTAGGGTATTATGGGTGGTTGCTAGGCGGTTGCTAGGGTATTCTTGGTGGTTGCTATGGTGTTGCTAGGCGGTTGCTAGGGTATACTGGGTGGTTGCTAGGCGGTTGCTAGGGTATTCTTGGTGGTTGCTAGGGCGTTGCTAGGTGGTTGCTAGGCTGTTCTGGGTGGTTGCTATGGTGTTGCTAGGCGGTTGCTAGGGTATTCTGGGTGGTTGCTATGGTGTTGCTAGGGTATTCTGGGTGGTTGCTAGGCAGTTGCTAGGGTATTCTGGGTGGTTGCTAGAGCGTTGCTAGGCAGTTGCTAGGGTGTTCTGGGTGGTTGCTATGGTGTTGCTAGGCAGTTGCTATGGTATTTTGGGTGGATGCTAGGGCGTTGCTAGGCAGTTGCTAGGGTGTTCTGGGTGGTTGCTAGGCAGTTGCTAGGTGTTCTGGGGGGTTGCTAGACAGTTGCTAGGGTGTTCTGGGTAGTTGCTACGGTATTTTTGGTGGTTACTAGAGCATTTCTAGACGTTGCTAGGGTGTTCAGGATGGTTGCTAAGGTATTTTTTTTAGTTGCTATGGTGTTACTAGGTGGTTGGTAGTTGTCAAAGATGGTTACTATGGAGTTTTTATAGAGTTATTAAAATCTTTAATAACGAGTGCCTTCAGTACGGCACTCGGCCGCATGGAGCAATATCGCAAGGCCACGAGTGTAATATTGCATTAAAAAATACAAAAAAAATTAAAAAAATTTTTTTTTTGGTTTAGGGTGGTTGCTAGGGAGCTCTTAGTGGTTGCTAGGGTGCTGAAACTGGTTGCTAGGTTGTGGCTATGAAGATTTTAGGCCATTACTTATTGGCTGCTTGATAATATAAATCCTCTGAGGGAGAGAGAGAGGGAAAGACGCAGGGCTGTCAGGCCCTTTGGAGTGGTGTGTGTGTGAAAACGTCGGTTGGGATTCAAATATTTTTAGAACTCCCAATGTAAAGTCAATGGGACTTTTTTGGCCGCTTTTTCGTCCGCTGTGCGAACATCGTACACCCGATCGCTTAGAAAAGTCATAGCACACCTCTCCTCAATGAGGCGGTCGATTTGACACCTCACTCAGGTGTCTGAGACAAACGATGCGGGGCGCATTACGCGCCAAACTTTGTCCAGAATAATAAGAAGAAGAATAACTAGAATGTACATTTCCTGAAGAAAATGTGAAGTGGTGCTTGCAGTGGCAAAACTCGCCACTCGGTTGCTAGGGTGTTGTACATGATTGCATACGAGCCAACAACCATGTCTGTGCGATGTTGTGGATCTGAAATATGGCTTCTATATGTTGCAATATGGTTGCTAGGTGGCTGTAAATGGTTGCTAGGGTGTGAAAACACAGTTACCATGGTGATATTTACAGACTGTTTTCCAACTGAAACTAATGAGCCAACCCCCATCTCTATACGATGTTCTGATGCAGAGATATACGTTTTGCTAAACGGTTGCTAGGGTACTCTATTTGGTTGCTAGCGAGTGGCTTGGCAGCTGCCAATGATGAAACTCCAAAGGCTTCTTGTCACTATGAATGATATAAACCAACTCCCATGCCTCTGCGACATTCAGAATGGAAGATATGCCTCTTTGGATTTTGGTTGCTAGGGTACTCTGTTTGGTTGCTAGGGAGTGGCTTGTCATCTGTCAATGATGAAATTCCAAAGGCTTCTTGTCAGTATGAATGATATAATCCAACTCCCATGCCTCTGTGACATTCAGAATGGAAGATATGCCTCTTTGGATTTTGGTTGCTAGGGTACTCTGTTTGGTTGCTATGGAGTTGCTTGGCAGCTGCCAATGATGAAACTGCAAAGGCTTCTTGTCACTATGAATGATATAAACCAACTCCCATGCCTCTGTGACATTCAGAATGGAAGATATCCCTCTTTGGATTTTGGTTGCTAGGGTACTCTGTTTGGTTGCTATGGAGTTGCTTGGCAGCTGCCAATGATGAAACTGCAAAAGCTTCTTGTCAGTATGAACGGTATAAACCAACTCCTATGCCTCTGTGACATTCACAATGGAAGATATGCCTCTTTGGATTTTGGTTGCTAGGGTACTCTGTTTGGTTGCTATGGAGTTGCTTGGCAGCTGCCAATGATGAAACTGCAAAGGCTGCTTGTCAGTATGAACGGTATAAACCAACTCCCATGCCTCTGTGACATTCACAATGGAAGATATGCCTCTTTGGATTTTGGTTGCTAGGGTACTCTGTTTGGTTGCTATGGAGTTGCTTGGCAGCTGCCAATGATGAAACTGCAAAGGCTGCTTGTCAGTATGAACGGTATAAACCAACTCCCATGCCTCTGTGACATTCACAATGGAAGATATCCCTCTTTGGATTTTGGTTGCTAGGGTACTCTGTTTGGTTGCTATGGAGTTGCTTGGCAGCTGCCAATGATGAAACTGCAAAGGCTGCTTGTCACTACGAACGGTATAAACCAACTCCCATGCCTCTGTGACATTCACAATGGAAGATATCCCTCTTTGGATTTTGGTTGCTAGGGTACTCTGTTTGGTTGCTATGGAGTTGCTCGGCAGCTGCCAATGATGAAACTGCAAAAGCTTCTTGTCACTATGAATGATATAAACCAACTCCCATTTCTCTGTGACATTCAGAATGGAAGATATCCCTCTTTGAATTTTGGTTGCTAGGGTACTCTGTTTGGTTGCTAGGGAGTGGCTTGGCAGCTGCCAATGATGAAACTCCAAAGGCTGCTTGTCAGTATGAATGATACAAACCAACTCCCATGCCTCTGTGACATTTAGAATGGAAGATATCCCTCTTTGGATTTTTGTTGATAGGGTGCTCGACAATGGTTGCTAGGGAGGGGCTTGGAAGTGTTGAGGTCATTCATGATGGGCTGTTTGCTGCCCCGAGTCAAATGAGACCACCCCCACGTTTCTATGACAATTCAGTCTGGAGATATCTCTTTGAACTCTTTCAATGGAAGTCTATGGAACTTGTTGCTAAGGGGCTCTAAATGGTTGCTAGGGCGTGGCTTGATAGCTTCACAATGATCCTGAGAGACTGATTGGTCGTCTGAGTAAAATGAGCCCTCCCCCTTGTCTCTATGACACTGTGATCCAGAGCTACGTTCAGTACAAAGTCCCTATGCAATTTACCATAGTAGGAAAAGCATGTGTGTTTCATGGGACGTTCCTTCCCCATAGTAAGTCAATGGGGCAACTTTGGGCAGCTCCTGCCCCCCAGGGGTGCAACTTTTACCCCATTGTGAGGTATGTTCTTACAGAGCCTGTTAGCCTCTTCAAATGTGGCAAATCACACGTTTCTGCGAAATCCTCGCTCAGAGCTACGTGTGGTCAAAGTTCGTCTCAATGTTAAGTCAATGGGACTTTTTTGGCCGCTTTTTCGCCCCTGGGGCGAACACCGCACCCCCGATCGCTTATAAAAGTCATAGCACACCTCTCCTTAATGAGCCGGTCGATTTGACACCTCACTCAGGGGTCTGTGACAAATGGTGCGGGGCGAGTTACGCGCCAAACTTTTGTCCAGAATAATAAAAAGAACTAGAATGTACATTTCCTGAAGAAAATGTGAAGTGGTGCTTGCAGTGACAAAACTCACCACACGGTTGCTAAAGTGCGTTTAGCTAGTTTTTAGCAAGATTATAACAAAATTATCATCATGCTAGCATTATAAGCATGTGACTAACATAATGCTAGCATGTTGCTAGCATGGTGCTAATATGATTAGCATGTTGCTAGCATCATGCTAGCATGTTTTTAGCAAAAGCTAACGTGAATGTAGCTAGCATGATTAGCATGTTGTTAGCATGATGCTAGCATTTTTTAACAAGATGCTAACATGAATAGCACGTTTGCTAGCATGTTTGTAGCAAGAAGCTAGCATGATTAGCATGTAGCTAGTATCATGCTAGCATTATTAGCATGTTGCTAGCATCATGCTAGCATCATGTTAACATGATTAGCATGTAGCTAGCATGATGCTAGCTTGTTTTACCATGTTGCTAGCATGGTTTACCATGATTTACCATAGTTTACCATGATTTACCACAATTTACCATAGTTTACCAGATTTACTATAGTATACCATGATTTACCATGTTCAAGTATGATTTACTATGATTCTACCATGATTTACCACGATTTACTATAGTATACCATGATTTACCATGTTCAAGTATGATTTACTGATTCTAGCATGATTTACCATAGTTTACCATGATTTACCATAGTTTAACATGATTTACCACAATTTACTATAGTTTACCATGATTTACTATAGTATACCATGATTTACCATGTTCAAGTATGATTTACTGATTCTAGCATGATTTACCATAGTTTACCATGATTTACCATAGTTTACCACGATTTACCACGATTTACTATAGTATACCATGATTTACCATGTTGAAGTATGATTTACTGATTCTAGCATGATTTACCATAGTTTACCATGATTTACCATAGTTTACCATGATTTACCACGATTTACCATAGTTTACCATGATTTACTATAGTATACCATGATATACCATGTTCAAGTATGATTTACTGATTCTAGCATGATTTATCATAGTTTACCATGATTTACCATAGTTTACCATGATTTACTATAGTATACCATGATTTACCATGTTGAAGTATGATTTACTGATTCTAGCATGATTTACCATAGTTTACCATGATTTACCATAGTTTACCATGATTTACCACGATTTACCATAGTTTACCATGATTTACTATAGTATACCATGATATACCATGTTCAAGTATGATTTACTGATTTTAGCATGATTTATCATAGTTTACCATGATTTACCATAGTTTACCATGATTTACCATGATTTACTATAGTATACCATGATTTACCATGTTCAAGTATGATTTACTATGATTCAAGTATGATTTACTATGATTCTAGCATGATTTACCATAGTTTACCATGATTTACCACGATTTACCATAGTTTACCATGATTTACTATAGTATACCATGATATACCATGTTCAAGTATGATTTACTGATTCTAGCATGATTTATCATAGTTTACCATGATTTACCATAGTTTACCATGATTTACCATAGTTTACCATGATTTACTATAGTATACCATGATTTACCATGTTGAAGTATGATTTACTGATTCTAGCATGATTTACCATAGTTTACCATGATTTACCATAGTTTACCATGATTTACCACGATTTACCATAGTTTACCATGATTTACTATAGTATACCATGATATACCATGTTCAAGTATGATTTACTGATTTTAGCATGATTTATCATAGTTTACCATGATTTATCATAGTTTACCATGATTTACCATAGTTTACCATGATTTACCATAGTTTACCATGATTTACTATAGTATACCATGATTTACCATGTTTTAGTATGATTTACTATGATTCTAGGATGATTTACCATAGTTTACCATGATTTAGTCAAAAGAGCCAAGTCCCATCTCTATACTATGTTTTGATGCAGAGATATACGTTTTCCTAAACGGTTGCTAGGGTACTCTTTTTGGTTGCTATGGAGTTACTTGGCAGCTGCCAATGATGAAATTCCAAAGGCTTCTTGTCACTATGAATGATATAAACCAACTCCCATGCCTCTGTGACATTCAGAATGGAAGATATCCCTCTTTGGATTTTGGTTGCTAGGGTACTCTGTTTGGTTGCTAGGGAGTGGCTTGTCAGCTGCCAATCATGAAACTCCAAAGGCTGCTTGTCAGTATGAATGATATAAACCAACTCCCATGCCTCTGCGACATTTAGAATGGAAGATAACCCTCTTTGGATTTTGGTTGCTAGGGTACTCTGTTTGGTTGCTAGGGAGTGGCTTGTCAGCTGCCAATCATGAAACTCCAAAGGCTTCTTGTCAGTATAAATGATATAAACCAACTCCCATGCCTCTGTGACATTCAGAATGGAAGATATCCCTCTTTGGATTTTGGTTGCTAAGGTGCTCGACAATGGTTGCTAGGGAGGGGCTTGGAAGTGTTTAGGTGATTCATGATTGGCTGTTTGCTGCCCCGAGTCAAATGAGACCACCCCCATGTTTCTATGACAATTCAGTCTGGAGATATCTCTTTGAACTCTTTCAATGGAAGTCTATGGAACTTGTTGCTAAGGGGCTCTAAATGGTTGCTAGGGCGTGGCTTGATAGCTTCACAATGATCCTGAGAGACTGATTGGTCGTCTGAGTAAAATGAGCCCTCCCCCTTGTCTCTATGACACTGTGATCCAGAGCTACGTTCAATACAAAGTCCCTATGCAATTTACCATAGTAGGAAAAGCATGTGTGTTTCACGGGACGTTCCTTCCCCATAGTAAGTCAAAGGGGCAACTTTGGGCATCTCCTGCCCCCCAGGGGTGCAACTTTTACCCCATTGAGAGGTATGTTCTTACAGAGCCTGTCAGCCTCTTCAAATGTGGCAAATCACACGTTTCTGCGAAATCGTCGCTCAGAGTTATGACTCGTCAAAGTTTGTCGCAATGTTAAGTCTATGGGATTTTTCGGACGCTTTTTCGCCCCTGGGGCGAACACCGCACCCCCGATCGCTTATAAAAGTCATAGCACACCTCTCCTTAATGAGCCGGTCGATTTGACACCTCATTCATGGATCTGTGACAAACGGTGCGGGACGAGTTACGCGCCAAACTTTGTGTGGAATAATAAAAAGAAGAATAATAATAACTAGAATGTACATTTCCTGAAGAAAATGTGAAGTGGTGCTTGCAGTGGCAAAACTCGCCACTCGGTTGCTAGGGTGTCGTACATGATTGCATACGAGCCAACAACCATGTCTGTACGATGTTGTGGAGCTGAAATATGGCTTCTATATGTTGCAATATGGTTGCTAGGTGGCTCTAAACGGTTGCTAGGGTGTGAATACACAGTTACCATGGTGATATTTACAGACAGTTTTCCAACTGAAACTAATGAGCCAACCCCCATCTCTATACAATATTCTGATGCAGAGATGTAAGTCTTGTAAAATGGTTGCTAGGGTACTCTGTTTGGTTGCTATGGAGTTGCTTAGCAGCTGCTAATGATGAAACTGCAAAGCCTTCTTGTCAGTATGAATGATATAAACCAACTCCCATCTCTATACGATGTTCTGATGCAGAGATATACGTTTTGCTAAACGGTTGCTAGGGTACTCTGTTTGGTTGCTAGGGAGTAGCTTGGCAGCTGCCAATCATGAAACTCCAAAGGCTGCTTGTCAGTATGAATGATATAATCCAACTCCCATGCCTCTGTGACATACAGAATGGAAGATATCCCTCTTTGGATTTTGGTTGCTAGGGTACTCTGTTTGGTTTCTATGGAGTGGCTTGGCAGCTGCCAAAGATGCAATTCCAAAGGCTGCTTGTCACTATGAATGATATAAACCAACTCCCATGCCTCTGCGACATTCAGAATGGAAGATATGCCTCTTTGGATTTTGGTTGCTAGGGTACTCTGTTTGGTTGCTAGGGAGTGGCTTGTCAGCTGCCAATCATTAAAGTCCAAAGGCTTCTTGTCACTATGAATGATATAAACCAACTCCCATGCCTCTGTGACATTCAGAATGGAAGATATCCCTCTTTGGATTTTGGTTGCTAAGGTGCTCGACAATGGTTGCTAGGGAGGGGCTTGGAAGTGTTGAGGTGATTCATGATTGGCTGTTTGCTGCCCTGAGTCAACTGAGACCACCCTCATGTTTCTATGACAATTCAGTCTGGAGATATCTCTTTGAACTCTTTCAATGGAAGTCTATGGAACTTGTTGCTAAGGGGCTGTAAATGGTTGCTAGGGCGTGGCTTGATAGCTTCACAATGATCCTGAGAGACTGATTGGTCGTCTGAGTAAAATGAGCCCTCCCTTTTGTCTCTATGACACTGTGATCCAGAGCTACGTTCAATACAAAGTCCCTATGCAATTTACCATAGTAGGAAATGCATGTGTGTTTCACGGGACGTTCCTTCCCCATAGTAAGTCAATGGGGCAACTTTGGGCATCTCCTGCCCCCCAGGGGTGCAACTTTTACCCCATTGTGAGGTATGTTCTTACAGAGCCTGTTAGCCTCTTCAAATGTGGCAAATCACACGTTTCTGCGAAATCCTCGCTCAGAGCTACGTGTGGTCAAAGTTCGTCGCAATGTTAAGTCAATGGGACTTTTTTGGCCGCTTTTTCGCCCCTGGGGCGAACACCGCACCCCCGATCGCTTATAAAAGTCATAGCACACCTCTCCTTAATGAGCCGGTCGATTTGACACCTCACTCAGGGGTCTGTGACAAACGGTGCGGGGCGAGTTACGCGCCAAACTTTTGTCCAGAATAATAAAAAGAATAATAATAAGTATGAGCAATAACAATAGTGATGCCTTGCTTTCAGCAAGCACCACTAATAATAATAAGTATGAGCAATAACAATAGTGATGCCTTGCTTTCAGCAAGCACCACTAATAAGTATGAGCAATAACAATAGTGATGCTTTCAAAAAAGCACCACTAATAAGTTTAAATAGGATTTCAGTAAGTTGGCTCTCTCAAGCCAACTTAATAATAAGTTTAAGTACAATATCAGTATGTTGGCTCTCTCAAGCCAACTTAATAAGTTTAAATAGGATTTCAATATGTTGGCTTTCTCAAGCCAACTTAATAATAATAATAAGTTTAAATAGGATTTCAGTAAGTTGGCTCTCTCAAGCCAACTTAATAATAAGTTTAAATAGGATTTCAGTAAGTTGGCTTTCTCAAGCCAACTTAATAAGTTTAAATAGGATTTCAGTAAGTTGGCTTTCTCAAGCCAACTTAAGTTTAAATAGGATTTCAGTAAGTTGGCTTTCTCAAGCCAACTTAATAAGTTTAAATAGGATTTCAGTAAGTTGGCTTTCTCAAGCCAACTTAATTACTTACATATTTGACTGATATAGACATTACCGTTATATGGCCAGAAGTACATGAACACCTAAAAGGCATACTTATGTGCCTGTTTAACATTTTAAACCCATGACTATCTATATGGAGTTGATCCAATAAAATTGGATGCACACAATTCTCTAGAATGTCAATTATGTAGCATCAAGATCTCCCATTAATGCAATAGCCATCAATTACAAATGGTATCCACATACTTTTGTCAAAATAGTGTATTTGAGAACCAGTGACCAACGGGTCAGAAGAGCCAAAAGGCCAACATGAACAGTTTGAACAGCTGTTTCAAGCAAACAACAAACTTGGTAGACCAAACAAATGACCAACCGGTCAAACTTGCTAATGTAGAAGTCAGAAACTATAACCTCTTTCTTCTGCAGAATGTTCCTTTATATCCAGCGATGAACCTTGTGGATGCTTCAGGATTCAAGATTGTTATTTGTCACAGTTATACAACATAGTAGTTTAAACATAGTAGTTTCAATGTAAACTTGGCCTAGTCTCTAATGATTGTGTAATTAAAAATGTGGCAGAATAAAGACTACATGAATAAACTGGACAAAAGAAGAATGTATGGAGGTAGAGATTTTGATTTTGCTTTTACCTCGCATGTTTTGTCAGGGCTCTGAAGGTTTTGTTTTGTGGCAAAATGAAGAACTGAAGGCCTCTGTGGAATGGAAATGTCTTCAGTCATCCTTTCCAAATCCTCTTCACTGGTCAAAGAAGGTGGGCTACAGGAAAACACACAGTCCATGTTCTCTTTTGGGACCTTGTGTGATTCCTGCCTGGGGACTGGACCATCATCAGTTTGGCTCCTTCTGTATGGCTTGATGTGGTTCACATTGTACTTGCTCTTTAAAGTAACACCTTCAGAATTAGACAATGTAAGAAGCTTGCCACATATAGACTGAATGGCATATGGACCGGTAAAATCAGGCTCAATTCTTCCTCCTTTCCTTCCCTGCTTCCTCGTGTTGAATAAAAGCACCTAATCTCCAACACCAAACACCATATTTTTGTACGTCTTTTGTACTCTTTTTGCATAGGCCTGCTTCTATTTTTCCTGAGACTTGGATATGGTTTCCACTGTTGTTTTTTTAGCAGTCTCCATTGACTTTTTTCCCCATCCAAAAATGAACTGATAGTTTTCTCCTCAGGAAGAATTATGTTGGAAAGCTGAAATGAAAAGCAATTTTCTTTTCAAAATGTAAACCCACACAAGTTCTGAGTTATTAGAGCTGACGATTTAAAGTGTTCATTTATTTTGTTATGAAAAAACAACAACTTAAATGATTAATTGAATTTAACAGATGAATTTTATGAATTTATTTATTTTATGGAACATTAAATATTTTTAAGAACGTTAATAGCCAAACTGTTTTGGTCTGTAAATATGTCTAAATACCATTTCATATGCAGCCTCTGGGGAAAAAAAACATGGCAGTTGTAGCCTAAAAGTTTGTGTAATAAATTCTGTTGAATCAAATAAAATATTTCTTTCTGAAGCTACTTTTCTAATTTAACTATAAATGATAATTTCCAAATTTGATGTGCGATTGATTAATCGCTTGACAACCATATATACTGTATATATATATATATATATATTTGTAAACTAACTTTGCTAAATACTGTGCTACAGCTCTGACTGCTTAAGAAAATGCAACTATAATTATTTTTAAGAATTTGCAGGAAACTCACCGGCATATCAACAGGAGCCTCAGACGGGAAAACTGCCTCGCTCCCGTACATCAAAAGAAAAGGGGAGTGTTTAGTGATGGTGTGGAACTGAGACCTCAATGAAAATAACGTAGCATCTAAAAATACATCCCAGTTGTTCTGCTTCTCATTGACCAATTTTGTGAGAGCTCTAAGATGTAATTGTCACAGGTCGGGGTGGGCCAAGCCAGACTGCACCCACCCCTGGGGACCGGGCACCGCCTCGAGGAGCGTGTCAAGGAACCAGACAGACCAGAGAATAGAGGAATAACAACTTTCTTTATTAAGTTAAGAGCAGTAATTTGAAAAGTCCTAATTAAAATCTTCCTTCTCGTCGCCAGAAGCGATCCGATGGGCCCCCTGAACCGGAGCGGGATGAACGTTCGTGGACCCCCTGCAGCTCGTCGGAGAGGGATCAGAGGAGGACGCACACCATCCAGGTAGGTCACTGGGTAAATACTCTTTACAGGGCTCGCAAGGAGGTCGTGGTTATACGGACCCCATTCAGGCTGGAACCAAGTAGGTATTCAGGTGCGAGGGTGAAGCGAGTCGCTGATGCTGCTCCGAAGGTAGGTCACTGTGACGATACAGCAAGGATTTAACTGTTCGACAGTATATGAAACATTCCGTTAAAGTACCTTCTCTCTTCCTGAACAGGGCAGAGGCTTCCAATTAGGGCATGTGGAGACCACCAGGCGGGGAGGACACTTTGAGCAAGGCGCTCCACTTCGGCTGTGCGCTGTAACCGGATAACCGGGTTTAACTTTTCCACGGCACATGAAACCTTCAGCCGCAATACCTTCTCTCGTTCCGAACAGGCCAACGGCTTTCAATAGGAGCGTGTGGAGACCACCAGGCAGGAAGGATGCTTTAAGCGAGTCACTCCACTTCAGCTGTACACTGTAACAATGCAACAGGCTTTAACCATTCAACAGTAGATGAAACATTCAGCTGCAATACCTTTTCTCGTTCGGAACAGGGCAGCGGCTTTCGTTAGGGGCGTGTGGAGACCACCGGCGGGGGGGATGCTTTAAGCGAGCCACTCCACTTCAGCTGTACACTGTAACAATGTAGCAGGGTTTAACAGTTCAACAGCATATAAAACATTCAGCATTAACAGAGCCAGGCTGTCTCAAACTGGTAAGTTGGGCGCTGGATATATCAAAGCCTTCCTTGGAGACGGCGAGTGGAAGACTGTAAGGAGAGAGTGCACAGCAGACTACTATTACTTCTTCACACGATGAACTTCACCCCATAACACAAACCGTGTGAATCGTCACTTCAGGCACTGCATTCCACTCGCACACCGTGCATTCGGGCCAGCACTCACCCACCGGTCTTTCTCCACCAGATCACTCTCGTCTCTCGCAAGGACTCAACTTCTCTCCAGAGATAGCAGAAAACGGGTGCAGCAATCGTCACATTCAGCGAGGAGCGGGCAAAAGTTGGAGACAGATCAACAATTCACTCGGTGTACTAATTCACTCGTGCCACACACTTCTCAGACTCTCAACACCACTTCAGTGTTAGTGCATATAAACAACGGATCCGATACTCATCACCTTGCGTCTTCCCCACTGCTGACGATATTCCTTGGGTTTTCGTTGATAAATACCTCACTCTCTTCTTTCCACTTCTCAGCTTCAATCTTCGCCCACTTCACAGCCCAGCCTCAAATCCAAAACAACCCGCCGACAAACACAGTATCTCACGGGAGGAGAACCACACAGCGGTCTGCTTCCTCTCTCTTTTTAAAGCCCCATCTGAATACGTGTCCCTCTCACAACACTCTCTGTAATTACTCCACACCTGCTGTCACTCGGGCAATTGGCCTTGCTGCCATGGCAACGGATTCGCGATGCAATAGAGGCGGGTGTCCACTGGAGGTCTCTGAATAACACTGCATTCACAAGGGCTTTAATCTCTTTTCTGATTGTTATTTGTCACACCGTGACATAATTAAGAAATGCAAAATAGACTAAATTAAGCCTCTCCCAGGAATAATTACAAATTTCTTTCTCCAACCATGCACTGCATAATTACTGATATTGATTATATAAAACATAAGATATAAAGTGAATAAATAGTAATACATTGTATTTGTGAATAATATCAATTATCCATAACAAAACAATCCTGTGTCATTAACGTACTAAACATTAAAAACGTACCTCTTTATGTTGTCATTTGTTTTCTCATCCAGGCCATTGGTTTGGGGGTGATAGGCAGCTGTGACACTTCTTTCAGTCGACAACAACTTACAGAGGCTGCTGTTGAGCTGAAACATAAAACACTTACAGTAAAATTTAATAAAACAAATATTAAAAAAACAAATAACAATACAACAACAGTATTTGAAATATGCACACACTTCGTTCACAAATTCTCTTCCCTGGTCAGAGAGGACTCTTTTGGGACACTCTTTTTGTCTATATATAAAAGAGCAAATATTGCGTCCCACTTCTGCTGCTGACTTGCTCTTTAATGGGAAAGCCTCAACCCAGTTTGAGAAGTAGTCTGTGTCTGTCAGTATATACTGGAAGACATCCACAGTCTTTGGGAGAGCTCCTGTCAAGTCTATTCCAATGAGCTCCCAGACAGCAGACACCTTAAAAGGTCAAATCAATATATTTACTTTTACATTTGAAATTTTGTTTATTAATAGCTGTTGTATAATCTCAAGATACCACTGCAAAACTGTACCTTTATACACTGTAATGGCTGTGGAGCAACTAAAGGTTTTCCAACCCTCTGACATTCACTGCAGTCCAAGACCTTAAATAAACTATAGCTGTTAATATTTATACAGCTACATTACCATTTAAAACACACAAATAACTCAAACACATTCCCAGTTGTCAATGTCAATGGACATGCCAAGCCAGTAAAATCAGGAGCTTATTGCAGTTCTTGTTTTCAGGATGCCTGAATGCCCTCCAATTGGAGAGGAGTGAAACTCTCTGAAGAGCGTTCTTGCATCTTCTTTTGACTTTATTACTCTTCTACATCCAAATAAGAGTTCTCCTTCTGCATTGAATATTGATTAAAGAACTACAATCATTAAAAGGTTGTCTTACTAAGACACATTTGCCTGTACTGTATTTCAGATACTCACCCCTTACTGTGAATTTTGAAGCATACCTCCTTAGATTTAGTTTCTGAGACTTATTATACCCAGATGGGTATTTTCCTAGAGTGACGAAATCAAACACGACTTCCCACCTTGTCTCCATAGCTGTAGAGAAAAGGGTTAACTTTATAATTGTATATAATGAACCTGTAGGATATATCCTATGAAGGATATATAAATAATAAATATGAATATATGAATATATATATATGAATATATATATATATATATATATATATATATATATATATATATATATATATATATATATATATATATATATATATATATATATATATATAGTTTGATTATATACAATAATAATTTGTAAAAAAAAAATTACACAAAGAGCAAAACGGTTATTGACGACAGGACGTGCGCGGATTTACAGTCTATAGACGGTATCTGTAATATGTATCTGAAAATGTATTTCTGATATCAATATTATTTCAGATATCTAAAATGGCTTTCTTACTAGTAACAATCACATTCATGATATCAGAAATTAACATTGTCACTAGTGAAAATGGAATTATTGATATCAAGAATTAGGCTATAGTTTTTACTAGCTGAAATTAAATTGTTGATATCAAGAAGTAGCATTGTTACTAGTTGAAATGTAATTTCTGATATCCAAAATAGCCATTGTTACTAGTAGAAATCTAATTCCTGATATCAATAACTATCGTTTTAACTAGTGAAAATGTAAATGTTGATAGCAAGGATTCATATCCCGGAAAAGAATATAAGTTAAAACGACTTGCCATACACACATATGTAACTGGTCTGTTGTCTGCGTTGTGTTTTGGTTGATATGAGAAGGACAAGACAGCATTCGCAGTTTCACCGATCTTTTATTCCTGATATACAAACACATGTAATCAGCCTCTTAGTGAAATTCGCTCTCTTTAGCTCTCTTCAGTGCGTCACCAATGCAAAGAGGAATAAATCACAGAACAATAAACATACCTGATATACAAACACATGTAATCAGCCTCTTAGTGAAATTCGCTCTCTTTAGCTCTATAAAACAAATGTGATGTACAGTTGTCACATGTGCTCTCGTTTCACATTTAGGCACAGATGCAAAAATATAGCTCAATCGGAGTGAAATGACAAAAATAACCACTCAGATAGGTAAAATAATATTATATACATAAATTAGAGTGAAAATATAGACATAAAAGCAATGATTAAAATAAAGATTAATTTAGATTAACAGGAGCCCAAAATAACCTCACCTCTTCAGTGCGTCACCAATGCAAAGAGGAAGAGGAGGGGACAGAACAGGAAGATATACTGACTCATGACGTCATCACAATTAATTAAAGGGAAAGGTACTCATTTCACTTAGGCAGACATATCAGGTACATGTAAACGAACAATTTTGTGAGAATTCTAATAAACTATACATACATTTAACAGTACACTTTCTGTACCTGTTACACTCACCCCTCAGAATTTACACAAAATTTCCAGAGTATAACAAAAAAACACTGGTCACCAGAATTACATGGTCCACACTTAAACAGTGAAGACACAGCGTAAAAAGCTACCCAAATGAAAGGGATACAAATATGAAGAAAGTTGGCCAAACTTCTACACATTTTGTAGGCATACACAAAGTGCCCATTACACTTTGAAAAATCTCAGACCAAGTACTTAAACAGAACCAATCGGCATTAGAAAATATAAGACTTGACTCTTAGCATTACCAGAGACAGCGGCAAGAAGAAGAAAGAAGAAAAAAAAAAAACAGATCTAAACATGAATAACAGGAGATACAGACTCCATACCAAGTAAGGTTTCGAGTTGAACCATTGACTCAATCAGCCTACGAACAGGCCTAATTACTCTACCAAGCCTGGTAGTGTAACGATCACCAGTATTTAAATCAGCTACAGGATCTTGCCTAAAGGATTCACTGGCAGAGACAGGAGTTTGGGGAGAGTGGATAGCACCAGCCACAGCCACAGTATTATCATCAGTCACTGACACATCAACTTGTGCATTTGGCTCCTCTTGATTTGACAACTGAGAATGCACCCATGAAGAAGTGCGGACATCACCACAAGTAGCAACAATGGAGATGTTCGACATAGAGTCTGCATGTGAGAGTTCCTCAGCCTCATTCTGCCCATCATCTGCGTGCCCAGCAGACTCAATCTCGGCAACATATAAGGACTCACCACTGCGTGGCTGCTCGGTTTGACCACCACAGCGTGCTACATCAGATGTCTGTGAAGGTACACTACCGGCAAGTACTTCAGCAACCTCACGATCAGTACCAACCCTTTCTGGTTCAAGCAGAGGGAGGAAGTTCACTTGAAGAAGAAGATTCCGATGCACTATTCTCTCATTACCAGCTCTGTCACGGATCTTATAGACATGTATGGAAGGTTTTGAGGCAACAACAGTGTACATGACTGGCTCCCATTTGTCAGCGAGTTTTCGTTTTCCTCTACAGCCTTTGTTAGCCACAAGCACTTGATCACCAACGGCTAGAGGTAGGCCTTTTGCTCTTTTGTTGTACTGGCTCGACTGGTGTTTTTGTTCCACAACAGCATTCTTCTGTGCTAACGCCATGGCAGACTGGAGGTCACGGATAAGAGATTGGACATACTTGTCATAATCGCAGATTGACTTATCCTGCAGGACACTTTGGAACATGAGGTCAACTGGCAACCTTGGTACTCTACCAAACATTAGATAAAAAGGGGCTAAACCCGTTGTTTCGTGTGCTGTGCAGTTGTACACAAATGTCATGGTCTGTACCAACTGCGGCCACTTCTGCTTATGCCTAGGTGGAAGAGACCTCAGCATATTACCTAATGTCCTGTTAAAACGTTCAGTACCCCCATTCCCCATTGGGTGGTATGGAGTGGTTCTCGACTTGTCAACTCCAGCCAGTTCAAGTAGCTCAGCAATCAACTCACTCTCAAAGGTAGCTCCCTGATCAGAATGGATGCGTTGGGGAAATCCATAGACGCAGAAGAAGCTGTCCCAGAGTTTCTTCGCAACTCTTTTTGCTGTCTGGTCTTGACACGGGAATGCATGCGCCAGCTTTGTGAAGTGATCCGTGACCACTAAAACATCCACAGATTTGTTGTTCCGATCTTCAGCAGACCAGAAGTCGATGCAAACGAGCTCCAGTGGGGCTGTGGTCTTAATACTCTCCAAAGTGGCTCTCGCTGCAGGCTCTGGAGTTTTGCTGAGGACACACCTGGGACATTTTTTCACATAATCTCGCACATCACGCTCCATGTCAAGCCAGAAAAACCTCTGACGGGTCAAAGACAGAGTGCGGGGCTGCCCTTGATGACCAGCCAGGTCGTGTACACCCGAAAGTGCCTCAGACTTCAAGGAGTCAGGTAAAACGAGTTGGAACTTTTTGTGCTTGGTGAGCGGGTCTTTAATAGCTCTGTACAGGATTCCATTAAGCAAACAAAGTTTGTCCCACTGCTTCAGAATTCTCAGCACACACTGGTTATCATTGGCACGTTCACGTCTTGATGGTCTGCGTTTCCTGCCGACGTAATAAGACACTCTAGCAATGACAGGGTCTTTGTGCTGGTGATCTTGTATGTCTATCAGTGAAAGAGAATGAAACACTTCCTCGTCTCCACTTATCAAAGAGTTCAGATGTTCAGCAAATGATGTTGCTCTACATTCAGTTCCTGTTTCCCATTCATCACAGGAGAACAAAATGGAAGACACGTCATCAGCGGACATTGATGTATCCAGACCAGCATCAAGTGATCCTGTCCCTAATGTTTGCGGTTGGCAGGTAAGACGGAACACCTCTTGCACATTTCCATCCTCTACACAGTGTACTTGTCGCAACAGTTCAGAATAAGGCTCGGACAAAAGCCGCTGACTCACTGGCCTGACAAATGGATTCCTACTGAGCGCATCCGCCACAACGTTGAGTTTTCCAGGAACGTATTTGATCTCAAAAGAATATGGAGCAAGTTTCGAGACCCAGCGCTGCTCACATGCATCCAACTTCGGCTTGGTCATAATGTATGTCAGCGGATTATTATCCGTCCACACAGTAAACTCATGGCCCTTAAGCCAGTGACTGAACTTGTCGCACACCGCCCACTTCAGAGCTAAGAATTCCAGTCTATGTGCAGGATATTTTGTTTGACTGCGGCTCAAAGCCTTGCTAGCAAACGCTATTGGTCTTGCCTTGTCCTCACCAGCAGGGATCTGAGAGAGTACTGCACCTATGCCATCCAGTGAGGCGTCAGTACAGAGAAGAAAAGGAAGCTCAAAATCAGGATGAGCCAGCACCACACTGTCAACAAGAGCCCTTTTTAGCTCTTCAAATGCCACATCACAGTCAGGGGTCCAGTCCTGGGGTGTCAACTCCCGAAAAGTTCCTGCTTTCTTGTGACTACCAGCAGCTTTCACTGAGCGTTTCTGGCCAGCTGTTAAGTTGAATAAGGGTCTGGCAATGCGTGAGCAACTTGGAATGAAGGATTGGTAGTACAGGACCATGCCGAGAAACGATCTGATCTTTTTTTGTGAAGGTGTGATTTTGTTTTCCTTCATTAAGTCCTCCTTCTGAAAAGCAGAGATGACTTTAACTTTCTCCTCATCAACTGAAACACCAGTACCATCTATCACATGGCCCAGGAACTTTACGGATTTTCTCAGAAAGTGACACTTTTTAGGTGCTAGCTTCAGGTTGCTGGTTCTCAATCGAGAAAACACGATCTCCAGCCGCTTCAATGCCTCCTCTTCAGAAGGAGCAAAGACCAACAAGTCATCCAGATAACAGAGCAGACTGGAAAAGTTAAGGTCTCCAAAAATGCTGAGCATCATGCGCATGAAGGAAGCTGGGCTATTGCAAAGACCTTGAGGGAGACGATTATACTCATACAAGCCCATTGGTGTTGTGAAGGCAGTGTATCTTCGGTCAGACTCATGGAGTGGTATGTTGTAAAATCCTGAAGTTAAGTCCATGGTGCTGAAAAGGGCATTACCACCCAAGGCTGCGAGACAGTCAGCTTGATGGGGCAGAGGATGGGCGTCCTTGAAGGTTTTAGCATTCAGCCAACGAAAATCAGTGCAGACCCTCAGATTACCGTCTTTTTTCCAGACCATCACCAAGGGTGACGCATATTCACTGACAGACTTGCTGATTATGTTTTTCTCCTCCATCTCTGACAACACTTCTCTCAATTTTTGATAGTGGGCAGGTGGGATGCGGCGATAGGGCAGACGGAATGGGCGCTCATCATAAAGATGGATCCTGTGCACAAAATCCTTTGTTTCTCCACAATCCAGCTTATCCTTCGAGAAAACATCCTGGTATGCCACAAGAAGATCCGTCAATTTCCTCTTCCAGACCTCAGAAACCTCACATCCATCAATGTCAATATCTTTCAGACCACAGTCTCCCAGCAATCGTGCAAGATCAGAGGATGAAGCAGTTTTAACGGGTAATGACTCAGAAATGTGACAATGGGTTCTACTTAAGCCCTGAATGACTGTGAGATCCTCCACAGCTAGACAAGAGGAAACATCGGCCAGTTTAGTGTTGCGGCGAAGCGTCACTGATGTTGGATTAGGGTTAAGGATCTTCATTGGCACCCATCGATCGCCCCACATCGGTGTTATTACTCGTCCGACAAGAATGTTTTTAGGAGCTGAACGTGCAGTGGTCGGCTCAACAATTACAGCACTTCCTGGGGAAACAGGCACATTAGCTGGCAATTTGCCCCAAACAAGATACTCGCATTTGGGAAGCAGAGTGATTGCCTGACAGAGTTTCACAGTTCCAAGTTTATCAGGCTGTTGAGGTCCAGACCATCGGGAAATACAACTCAGAAGCTCAAGGAATTGCTCACACTCAGGATTATTGTTATTGCAAGAAAGAAGCTCCCAGTACTTGTCATGCGATTTCATCTTCTGCACAACACATTTGATCACATTACTTCCAATTATGAACTCATCTCTTTGTCCTGGCACCACAAGAGTAGGAACAACAAACTTGAATCCATAGACTTCAATCTCCAAGTCGTATGTACACTTTGGCTGAATCGTTAGGCCGCCACAGCCGACCAGGACCACATTACTTGCAATCACTTGAGGTGGTGGAAGAAGACCATCAACTTGCAGCTTGGACTCACCCTCTTCACTAAGCGTGCAGGCCATACTACCAGAATCCAGTAACCCCTTTAATGTGTAACGTCCACTAACCGTCACAGGAGCATAAAACAACTCACTTGCCCCATCAACTCTTTGAGACCCCACATATAACACGGTTTTGTCTTCTGGCAATAGTTTGCAGCTGTTAACAAAAACATTTTGCACATCTTCTGTGAGGGAGGTTTTATGAAAACTGCCCATGCTACCCCTCTCGTCGCATGGGCTCTTTAGTTTAACTGAGCAGTATCTGAGGGAGCCGCAGGGCATGCAGCCTTAGGACAGTCATTCTTAAAGTGGCCGGGCCTGAGACAGTGACGACATAGCCTTTGACGTCTACAATGCTCATACGTCGTGTGTTCCTTGGATCTACAAACCCTACATGCAGTGCTTAAGTTGGCTTTGAAATCTGGTGTTTTAATTGGGTGAGCCTGACTGGAAGAAGTTAAAGAGGCAGTGCACAATGACAGGACTCTATCCATCATGCCAACGATGTGCTGAAGGCTGGTATCTGGAGAGAACGGAACAGCATATGGATTAAGATGGCTTACAGGGGTAAGTGACTGGGCTGGCATGGAAACAGGCTGCTGAGGAGAACTGGGCATGGAAACTGGCTGCTGAGGAGAACTCAACATGGAAACTGGCTGCTGAGGAAAACTGGGCATGGAAACTGGCTGCTGAGGAAAACTGGGCATGGAAACTGGCTGCTGAGGAGAACTGGGCATGGAAACTGGCTGCTGAGGAGAACTGGGCATGGAAACTGGCTGCTGAGGAGAACTGGGCATGGAAACTGGCTGCTGAGGAAAACTGGGCATGGAAACTGGCTGCTGAGGAGAACTGGGCGTGGAAGTGGGGCCTGCCATAACAGTGCACTGGTTGCTTGCTGACAAGGACATTGTGTGCTGCATCCTTGAAGAGACTCTCTTTAGTTCCCTCTGATGACTATCCAAGCGCTCCTGGACCTCAGCGGCGCTCCATTTCTCAGCTGGCTTAAACTGAAAAGACATAGCAAGACTTGGGTCTGGGCAATGTGAAATAAACATCATGACTGCTTCAGCAGCGGGATCCTCGACACTCTTATTACGTCTACGCAAGCACTCATTAGCAACATCTATGGACTTGTTAAGCCGTATCCAGTAATCCATGGGGCTTTCATCCGCTCTAGGGACAGTGTTATAGAAGTCAGCCATAGGCATGTTAGAGTAAGACAACTCACTGAAGTTTCGTTTGAGTATGTCAAACACTGCATTTGATAGCTCACTGGCACTCAGTTCAGGTCGGCTTCGCAGGGACACTTTAACTATATCTCTCGCTTTGCCAGCCAATCTGCTCAGGATGAGATCAGAGACATCAGTTTGCGTTCTGCATTTTGTTCTGTTCAAATAGCTGTACATCATATCTTCCCACTCGTGCACAGTAAATGAATCACTCTTATCTCCCCTAAAGAATGGCGGAGGTGGTGCATCTTGCTGTACTATCACCTTGAGGCTAGATTTATCAATATCCTCATTGGAGTGCTGAGACTGGCACGGTGGATTTGGCTGTACTGGGCTGGCATGGTGCACAAGGTTAAGGCTGGCTGAAATACTCTCTCCTATTTTCTGAGCCAGATCTGAAATGATGCCCCCTAATGACTCAGGAGTAACGACAGGTTCAATATCAGGGCGTATGATTGGGGTGGAGCTAGCTGCTGGACCTACAGAAACACCAATCGCTGAATCAGCTGTGCGCACATGGTCAAGTCCCAAATTAGCTAATGCTCTCCCTCTCCCATAACAACGTGTAAATTCAGAAACCCCCTCATTTCGATACATTTCAGGTCCACTGCCTCTGCCCAAAGGAAAAGTGACATTAGATTGTTTCACAGGACTGAAATCGTCTTTGCCAGTATCCTCAAACATGCTTCAATTTGTAAAGTGAAACAGATAAAACATGTAAAAATGAAAGCAAATTATGTTGCAAACAGTGTAACCTTAAATGATGAAAAGTTCAAGCATACTTCAAATAATTCAAGGAAATATATGAAATCAAACAACTCAAAATAAAACACTTCAATATCAAAATTCTGATTGAAAACAAAATTTCTCTTCTCAAAAACAATTATATAATTTTCCTTGTTCAAAATGCATCAAGTGTCATTGATTATATACTGTACAGATAAAGGATACGATGCTTGAAGGACAATGAAGCGTCCCGCGGTGCTTATCAGTCTCTGTTGTTCAGTTCAGAATGCACCAACGACCAACGAAAGTGCTCCGGAGAGAGAGAAAAAAAAGTTCATCATAAAGTCAATAACTCTTTACCGTCCCTTTAAGACACAACAGTCCGGACCGCGATATCACACGCAGTTCATCACACGCGCGCCCTCCTTGTGCGCGAGCGATGGCGATGGGGAAGATCGTCGAGGAAGAAGAGCGGCGAAGCGTGCGAGCCGTCACGCAACCACGGCGATCGGCGAAGCGCTGATCTGATGATCCGGGTCACGGCACCAAGTGTAACTGGTCTGTTGTCTGCGTTGTGTTTTGGTTGATATGAGAAGGACAAGACAGCATTCGCAGTTTCACCGATCTTTTATTCCTGATATACAAACACATGTAATCAGCCTCTTAGTGAAATTCGCTCTCTTTAGCTCTCTTCAGTGCGTCACCAATGCAAAGAGGAATAAATCACAGAACAATAAACATACCTGATATACAAACACATGTAATCAGCCTCTTAGTGAAATTCGCTCTCTTTAGCTCTATAAAACAAATGTGATGTACAGTTGTCACATGTGCTCTCGTTTCACATTTAGGCACAGATGCAAAAATATAGCTCAATCGGAGTGAAATGACAAAAATAACCACTCAGATAGGTAAAATAATATTATATACATAAATTAGAGTGAAAATATAGACATAAAAGCAATGATTAAAATAAAGATTAATTTAGATTAACAGGAGCCCAAAATAACCTCACCTCTTCAGTGCGTCACCAATGCAAAGAGGAAGAGGAGGGGACAGAACAGGAAGATATACTGACTCATGACGTCATCACAATTAATTAAAGGGAAAGGTACTCATTTCACTTAGGCAGACATATCAGGTACATGTAAACGAACAATTTTGTGAGAATTCTAATAAACTATACATACATTTAACAGTACACTTTCTGTACCTGTTACACTTACACACACACACGTATGTATATTGACATTCAGTCATCATTTGTAATATTGTAACCTGTCTGTGTAGGTTGTTTAGTGTCTGAGCAAATAAGCTCACTTTGTTTGGCCTTCTTTGTTATTGCATTGTTATCTTTAACTCGTTAACTTACCCATACTCTACTGTTTGTCCTAGATATGAAAGAAAGAGAAGGCGGGATGATGCTAAAGCTGCTGTTACCAGCCCCACAGGCGCAACTGAGGCAGATCCTCTTGAATCCTGGAATTGGCTGGTGTTGGAGCAACATTAAGGTTTCACTAAGGGGAAGTCTCAGTTGCCTTGTGCATGTGTTGACACCTCACGGCAGTTGTCAAGAGTCCGCATACATGTGGATTGAGTTATAGGTCAGCTTAAAAACTTTCAGATACTGTGCTGTGCTGGTCTCAACAACCTAAGGAGGACTGTGCAAATGTGAATAATTAATACCAAGACTTATAATAATACTATATAATACTACACATATTCTAGTGCATCATTTATTAGGCTACTTGGCTCTTTTTGCATCCACATTTCCATTTTCTGGAGTATCTGGTAATGTTAATACATACATAGTGAAAGTGTTGACAGCAGTCTGTGAACTTGATCATTTTGCCATAGTTAGTTCTTTTGCACTACAGACATTTGATCTCTTCAGCCAGGTGGGGATCTTTGAAGTGACAGATGAGTTCTGGCTAGGTAGGACACCTGCCCTCAAAATGCAAAACTTTAAAACATAAAAGCCTTGTCGTAAACATTTAGCGTAGAAAGAGACCCGGGGGCCTGTACCATGAAGCCGGTTTGGGTGGCTAGCCATTTATGTTTCAGTTTGGTTTGCGCCAACCCTGGGTTTTAGGCACCATGAAAGTGGTTTGGCTGTTAGCCGTGTTCATCACCATAGTAACTCGCGCTCCACAGCTAACCTGGTGCGGGTCAGGTGATGTTCCAGGTAAGAGGTTGCAAACCGAACTTGGACCAATCAGCTGTGAGCAAAGTGTCACATGTCTGATGTGATAAAGTCACTCCTCCTGTTTCTACTCCAAATTAAAGGTCACTACATAGCAAATGATTTTTAAAGACAAAATTGTCTGGCTTTTAGTAATGCTTATTTAGAACTTTCTTATTTTAAACTTTCAGAACTCTGAAATAAGTAGAACACACGATGAACGTAGGCCATTCATAGCTAATTACAATATTATGCTGAAAAGAAGGTGTGCATGCTAATATTTACACGTTCACATGTACAATTTTGTAATAAAAAAGGATTAAAGATATCGCAATGCTCACCGTCCGTCAACCGAAGTCTTGACACATCAAGGATGCCTAGATTTATGGGCGTGGTAACGCATAACACAATTGTGAGTCTGCACATGCGCAGAACCAGTAAGTAGCACATCTCGATGGGTAGCATGAATCGTCAGAACACCGGCAAATGACTAAATGGCCATCAAAATGATAGTCAAATGAATACACGTGGCAGGCCTGTTGTGTAGCTTGAGATCGTTGAGACCTAAAACGCAATGGTCACTTCACGCCTCGGCGCAACAAACAAAATAAAACTCACGCAACAGAACTGATGAGTCGCCGTGTTGTCCTTAAACGCTCCGGAACACGATGCTTCCAACGCTCAACAGCCTGGAAGAATCCCTCCGAACATTCACAGTCTCTTCCTCGAAGATTAGGCTTTTCAGGCGATGCACTCAACACAGCAACCAAGCAGGCTACTCGCTGGCAAAGTCCGTTTAGCTCGCGCGTGGTAATTAGCCGTCCACACTTTCTCCTCGTGGTGCTAACTATTTGATCATTGACACGGTCGGGAACAGGGAACAGACCACACAATCGCACATCTATAAAAGTGAAGTCAACGCATCTTGACCTCTTGGGTTTTTGTGAGAGGAGTTTGATTTTGAGATAGCGGATTTTTGGTGATATAGTGACATTTATAGTGCAATTTGTTATATTTAAGCTTACATTTAAATTTACACATTGACTGATAGGCTAGACAGAGAGAGTATACATATAGTGACATTAATAGATGCATAGATAGAAATAATACAGATAGATTAATAGATAGAAACATATATAGATAGATAAAAATGGAGGCTCCCCAGAAGAGACGCCGTACATCTGTGGTGTGGGAGCATTTCCGTTTAGAAACCCCAAATAAAGTGAGATGTGTGTATTGTGATCGGCAGCTAGCCTACTGCAACAATACATCATCCATGATGTGCTATTTGAGGAGCACTCATCCTGCCATTGTCCAGGGTGCAGAGGATGGCATTCCCCCTGTTCCTAGGCCTGCTACTGACACTGCTGGGCCATCTAAGCAACGTATGCATTTGAAATATAATTATAATTGAAATATAATAACACATGGCTCTCAAGTTTTGAAGACAGACAAGAGTGACATCTTGCACTTAAGGGGGTTGTACAGGTCGCGGGAATGGGGGTGTTTCATTAATCTTATTATTAGTGTTTTTGTTGTTGTTATTAATAATTGCTCATATACCAAATCCGAAGTATTTATTCAATTTCCGTGTGTGTGTGTTTGTGTGTGAGAGAGAGAGAAAGATAAAGACTATTAGAAAAATGCAATAATAAAAAATAAAAAAAACATTTTTAATGGCTCGTTGTCAAGGTTGTTTCAGATCAACACCTGCAAGTGACCACTAGGTGTCACCGTTGAGACGGGTGTCGGATTGTTTCGAAGCCTCGACACAATATGGCACATTTGCTTCAACTGTATATATATATATATATATATATATATATATATATATATATATATATATATACACAATGACATTAATAAAGCACTATTGAACCCACAGTTGAGTGATTATTCTGTACATCTCCACAAGAGGGCGCTATCAGCACGTGAATGATAATTGCATGTTAATAATCATCTCTAAATATCACTTATATCCACAATAAAGTGATGTATGAGATATACACAAGCATCTCACATCAACATAATGTAGAAACACTCAAGAAAAAGACTACATGGACTCACACATGTATTATACAAGCTATATGTGCTAATTGGCTACTCTTCATAACATAAGAATAAGCAGACGCTCTGTCAACACAGGAAATACAGCAATAATCACTTACTTTACACGCACACACACAGTAACCCAATAATAACTTCTTGATTATCTACAGTCTTCTGCAATGCCCTCCAAATCTCGTGAAGCCTGACAGTGCACTTGGAGAACCAAATAAGAGACACAGAGACCAGATTGCTGCTCAGTTGTTTCTCAGTTTAATACAGTTGGACAGAGGATACATGTGTCAATACATGAGTTAGCCTGTTTTCTGCTTGTGTCAAAGTTGCAGGCAGGAAAACCACAGAGAGGAAGAGAAAGCGTAGACAGATCACAGAATGCAAACTCAAACAGGGTGACAGAGAGCCAAAACACATTTTACACTGGCACAAATATCACATCACGGTAGGTCTTTCATTAATCTTCAGGATTATAATGATATCGAGCTCTAGGGATTCTGCTTTTAGTTTAGATTAATTTACAGACTCTTTACAATCTGAAATATACAGAGGTGGAAAGTAAACATGTAAATGTTCAACACTTCCGCTCTTCTGTAGGCCAGGTGTTGATTCACAGACGATCAGCTTTAGTGAGAAGATCGATTATGACAAACATGTATTTTTGATGGCTACAGAAAATCTATACTCTCCAATTAAAGTGTCTGGATTGTGATATTTAAAGGAAGAAGCAAAAGTAAATAAAATGATAAATTATTTTATGTTTTTATTTCACCTATGTGAAACTACTCAATAATAATAATAATAATAAATAATAAACTAGATTAAAAAGTTTGTCGAGACTTGAGAAAGTTTGGACCAGAAATTTTGAAGAACTTTAAAGTAGTTTGAAGTTTAAAAGTAGTTTAAAGTATAGTTTAAAGTTTATAGATAGATAGATAGATAGATGTGTTCTGTGTGGTTGCTATGGTGTTACTAGGCGGTTGCTATGGTGTTCTGGGCGGTTACTCAGGCATTTTGGGTGGTTGCTAGGGTGTTGCTATTGCTTGGGTGTCCCTATTTTCCTGAACTGCTTTACATGCCCTTCACTCAAAGCATTCCTGATTTTGGATCCTCCTCCTTCCTAATGTTATATTCAGCCCACGCATCACACAGTGTTTGTGCCGCACTGGCATTGAGTCAAAGAGTATAGAAGTACCAAGAGGCGAAACTCAATAGAACGTTCCATTGCAACAAACGCACCCATGCGCAGAGCTGCAGCTCCGCCATCTTGGACTGAACGCAACACAGCTGTCATAGAATTGAACGATACCGGTTCAAATTCAAAAGCGGTTAAATGAACTAAATAGTAGTTTCTAGTTTTTAATATCTCTATAACAGACATCCCATGTCTCCCGGAAGTTCCGGGAGTCTCCCGCATATTGATAGCGGCTCCCTGATGCCCGCAAATTAGCTAAAATCTCCCGGAATCTAGAGCGAGCGAGCGAGCAAGAGCGCGCAGCTCCAAACCGTGTAACGTTAGAGCACGGCAGAAAGGGTGAGGAAGCGAGATATCAACATATCAACCTAAAATGTGGAACACAACTTGTTCAGATTTTTTGCTTTCATTTTCTTGCAGTTCTAGAGTAAAATATATTTTGTAATATATATATTTTATATAAAATATAAATAATTATATTTTTAAATTTGTACATTTTAATAAACTCAAACTTATATAACTTTTTTCGGTTTCACTTTCATAATTTATTTCACTTCAACAATAATCTGACAAATGTATTCTTTAAAACAAGACCAACCATAGGTCTATATTCCAAAGCATTCTTGAATTACAACCATTTAAGTTTGGATAGTGATTTTCATGTTTATGCGAAAAAAAGGTGACAGTTAAAGAGTTAATTTAGTGATAACAATGAATTAATAAAGCGGTCATTTGCCAGGTTAAGTGTTCATATATCTCTGAAAGTATGCGATTTAAAAAGCCCATTTCGAGTCTTGACAATTTCGACCAAATACATAACATTATCAAACTGTTACTGGGATAGCTTACATTAACGTTACAGCACCTGTTATCGTTGACGTTAGCTCACTTTAAAGTTAATAAAAACCTTTTCTACTTTACCTCTCTGGATCTTTGGGGAATCTATGAAATGGTAGTTGATTGGTTGTACACTGGAAGATGTTGCAGTTGATGGCAGAACACTGTTTTCTTTGTTTCCAATTATTTCCAGACATAATGTTAATGCTGTATATACTGTAGTTGTGCTAACGGTAAAGCCGTTGGTTCAGTCCAAAATGGCGGCCGCGCTACCGAAGCGCCACCTAGTGGCTGTTGTCAAAACTGCAACGGAGTTTCGCCTCTTGGTACTTCTATACTCTTTGATTGAGTGTTTGGAAAGATGATGTTGCTTTGCGCTGATTCTGATGTTTTTAATGAGTATTATTATTTTTTATTTTTTTATTAAAGTGACAGAGTAAAAAAACAACAACAGGAAAATCATTAGGAAATGCTAAGGCAGGGCTGCGCCGGTGCTAAGCGAATAAATATATAAATTGAGATCTCCGAGACGACTTCATGACCGAATCCTTTGAGCCGATTCTTTTACTCCACTTGTCTTCCTTATGTGGAACGCCAGAGGAAGACTTTATCTGAAAATATCACTTTCCAAAACATCGTTATTTTTCATTCCCGCTGCTCTTGGTAGGTTGTGTTGGTCATTATGGAAATGTGTCTGTGTTCCTTCATTTGCACATTATCATAGACACGGAAAACTAGTGTCTCCGATAAAGATGATTCCTATCAGCTGTAAATCTCCTCATCTTAAACACGTTGTGTCTTTTAGGAGACATGTACACATGATTCACAAAAAGAGCGATGAAGAATTGAATTTGTTGTTGAAGTTTAAGTTTGATGACTTTGACTACACTGTACATATAACATCAGAGATGATGAAATGCTTTGGGTGTGGGACTGTAGGGCATTTGATTCCCCCGTGCCCAGAGAGAGCAGGTGAGACGCGGGCTGTTAATGCAGCGGACCCGCCGCCCGTTCGGGCCGAAAGCGGAGCCTCTTTACCTGGCGAACCGCAGAGAACTGGTCAAACCGCGGCTAGAGTAGCTGAGTCAGTGTTGTTTAATGAGGAAGAGGTTTTATTGGACGCTGACATTTCCAAATTTAAAAAAATACAGAAAATAAATCAAACACTGAACAAGTTACAAAAGTGTCAAAGACGAGTCCCATGAGCTGTTCTTCTCAGTCAGATGATGGGCTGATGAACACAAAGAGTCTGAAAATGATGTTAGTGGAGACACACAGATGGATGTGGAGAGTGCTTACTCTTTCACCAAAATTCAGGCTTGAGATCAGTTAAAGTTGATGAGTTTTTCCCAGATCTAAAGTTGTTCCTTGATTCAGTTTAACTATTCATTAAAATACAGAACACCCCGGCCAACTGACCTTTACAGACCAAGACATTTTTATTATCGAAATAATTTATGATAAAAGTTAAATAGCTAATGATGGTTAAGTGTCTTTTTTTTTCTTTTTCTTTGTTTGTGTAAACCTCTCTGTTTTGTTAAAATGCAAATTAACATTTGCTATGTGTGACATAAAGCTGGGTTCTTTAAACATCAATGGAGCCAGAGAGGATGCAAAGAGAGTTTCCCTTATCAGTTTGTTTAAAGTTAAGAAATGAAATGTAATTTGTTAAAGGCGCAGTCCTTTTATGAGGGTTTCCAAGGAGGATAATGCAGAGTTGGATGCACCGATCTCTGCTGATGAACTACATTCTGTGTTGCAGAGTCTAGAAAGCGGTAAAGCTCCAGCCATTGATGGCCTTCCTGTGGACTTTTATAAAGTTTTCTGGCCTGTGATTGGCTAAGATTTGTTGCTTGTTCTCAGAGACAGTTTAAGTAAAGGACATTTACCATTGAGCTGCAGGAGAGCAATCCTCACTCTTCTCCCTAAAAAAGGGGATTTACAAGAGATCAAGAACTGGCGGTTGACTACAAACTTTTGTCAAAGGTGTTGGCAATGAGACTGAAAAAAGTTATGGAGCATTTTATTCATGTTGACCAGACTTATTGTATACCCAATAGGTTGATATCTGACAATATCATTTTAATTCATGATGTTTTGGACCTCTCCAATTCATTGGGTTTTGAATTTTGCATAATTTCATTTGATCAAGAAAAGGCCTTTGACAGAGTCGAACACCAGTATTTGGGGCAAACGTTAGATGTGTTTGGGTTCAGCTCTGGCCTTATAAACATGATTTGAGTCTTGTATAGTGACATTGAGAGTATTTTAAAGATCAACGGTGGTTTAAGTGCTCCTTTTAAAGTTCATAGGGGGGTCAGACAAGGATGTTCATTATCTGGTATGCTGTACTCCTTGGCCATAGAGCCTCTTCTGCACAAATTAAGACAATTTCTATTCGGTGTAAACCTTCCTGGATGTGAAACAGTTTTTAAATGATCTGCTTATGCCGATGATGTTGTTGTCATTGTCAAAAAACAAGAAGACATTGACACCCTTGTAGAAAATCTTAATGTTTTTGGTGTTCGACAAAATCGACTACAAAATTATACTGGTGTTCAAGGACAAGCATTAAACTGGTTCAGATCATACTTATCTGACCGCTACCATTTTGTCTATTTAAATGGAGAAAAATCGATCATAACTCCAGTAAACTATGGAGTGCCGCAGGGATCTGTGTTAGGCCCTCTGTTATTCTCAGTATATATGATGCCACTTGGAAATATTATAAGGAAACATGGAATTAGTTTCCATTGTTATGCTGATGACACTCAAATATATATTTCATCACGGCCAGATGAAAACGCTAAATTATACAAATTGACAGAGTGTGTTAAAGATATAAAAGATTGGATGACGCGTAATTTTCTTTTATTAAATCCAGACAAAACAGAGGTACTAATCATCGGTTCAACAAACCGCCCACAAAACCTCTCACAATACAACTTTAACATCGTAGGATGTCCTGTTACTTTATCCTCTACAGTAAAAGACCTGGGTGTTATACTCGATTGCAACCTGTCTTTCGAAAATCATATTTCATATGTTACAAAAACCGCCTTTTTCCACCTTAGAAACATTGCTAAGCTACGTAATATGCTATCAGTTTCTGATGCAGAAAAGTTAGTTCATGCATTCATGACCTCGAGACTAGATTACTGTAATGCTTTATTAGCCGGTTGTCCTGCATCCTCAATAAACAAGCTACAGTTAGTCCAAAATGCCGCCGCTAGAGTTCTTACTAGATCAAGAAAATATGATCATATAACACCGATTTTATCATCACTGCATTGGTTACCTATAAAGTTCTGTATTAATTACAAGGTATTGCTACTGACTTATAAAGCCCTAAACGGCTTAGCTCCAGTTTATTTAACGGGTCTTCTATCGCCCTATAATCCTTCGCGCTCTATAAGATCACTAAATTCAAGGCTTTTGGTCATACCTTGATATCCAGATCCACCAAAGGAGGGAGAGCATTTTCACATTTAGCTCCAAAACTCTGGAATAGTCTTCCTGATACTGTTCGTTGCTCAGACTCGCTCTCCCAGTTTAAAACTAGATTAAAGTCGCATCTCTTCAGCCAGGCATTCATTTAATATTTTTAATCTTACAGTTCAAATTACAATCCGGCCTCTAGTTAATAAACGCCAGAGGAGAACTGGCCCCGACTGAGCCTGGGTTCTCCCAAGGTTTTTTTTTTTTCTCCATTGGGTCACTTGATGGAGTTTTTCGGTTCCTTGCCACTGTTGCCTTTGGCTTGCTCAGTTGGGGATATTCTGGGGATATTTAATTTGATTTTATCAATCAATAAATTCCACTAGAAACAAACCTTGTTGTATTATTTTAATTTAATACTGTGAAGCTGCTTTGATACAATCTGTATTGTGAAAAGCGCTATACAAATATACTTGACTTGACTATTGTCCTCTGCTAAAATTAACTGGGGGAAAAGTGAAGCTGTAACAATCAGTGATGAGTTAAGTATAAAACTTGTTTTACCTGCCGGGTTGATTTGGAACAAGGGTGGGTTTAAATATCTTGGTGTTTATCTTGGAGGTGATACTTTTGTGTGTATTGGGAAAATGTTTTAGAAAAATTGGGACAATGTTTTAGAAAAAGTTGAAGGATGTCTCAAAAAATGGAAATGGATCTTGCCACAAACCATTGATGTCACAAACTGCTCAGAGACATGAAGGAGCTTTTATTTAAGGGGCAATCCAAAGAACAGGCAATAGGTCAAATACAGGCAGGCAGTCCGTAAAAACAAAGAATCAAAACAAACAAACAAAACAGGCAGGGGTCAGAGGCAAAAGAGTAATCCAGGAAACAGGGCAAGAAATCCAAAAAACCAAGAAACATGAAACCAGGGAGAATGCTCAGAAATGCAGTGTGACACAAACAAAACTTTGCAGTGAGTGAAGGAGTGAACATGGAATAAATAGGCTGATACTAACAAGGTAATGAGACACAGGTGAATGCAATCAGTGATGAGTCCGGGCAGTGAGTTCTGGGAAATGTAGTTTGTGAGAGTGACAATAGTCTGGTGTGGAGTGCCCTCTGGTGGCTCTCAAGGGCACTCCAGCTGGTGGCCGTTACAATTGATGTGTCCGTAATTCTTTATACTTAAGTCCAAGTTCAAAATAAAACTCTATGAACCGCTCCATTGTTAACGTACAGAGCTGTCTGAAACACGGATTAAACAGGAAGCAAAAGAAACAGCAAAAGTTTTGAAAAATAAGGTGAGACTCAAGATTTTTAGAAGTAATAATATAGAGTTAAGTGGCTCCTCACTTGTGTTGTGCAAAGTGTCAGGGGAAAATAAAGAGAATTCCCCAGTTGACAAATGCCACCTTAGCATGAAATCTGCCGCTGTTTACAGCAATGCCACCCTGACTGAAGATGCCAATGAGAACAATGACATCTGTCAAGCTGACACTGCTGTAACAGTGGATATCAATCATGAGGATCATCTTTCAGGAATATCTTCAAGGGCTTTGAAATCAGGCCACAGAGCAAAAAAAACAAAACAAAAAAAAAAAAAAACCTGAAAAAGCTTAGAAGGAGAAGTGAGAATATGGTTGTGTAACGTGAGTAAGTGTGAGAGCAGTGTCAATAGCATGAGTCTCGCACTGAATGTCTGAGAGTTGGCAGCACTGGCACTAGTCTAGACTTGTAAGAAAGCTTTTCTCCCTGAATCACAGAAGCGAACACCATGAGATGCCATGAGATCTCTTATTTATTATTATATGTCAAGACATAGCAGAGAAAAACTATTTACTGGAGAGATGGTCTTCATTCGTCAATACACAAAGGTTGGGCATTTATATGCTGACCAAAGGAACATACATTATCCTTACAAGGTAGAGAAACGTGTTCGTGTTTAAAATTGAATGTATATTTCATGCTACACAATACTTCAGTCAACATATGAATCAGTGGAAACTATGCTAGATTGCATTCACATTCCTCTGTGGTAAAACTAACTCCTCTCACTCCTCTCCATGGCCTTGGCATGTGATCCTCACACACACTTGCTGTGCGGATATATGAATGTTCATAAAAATGTTATAGCCATGAATAAAGGCTTTTATTTTTCTCCAAATTCTCGAGCGCTGTGGCCTTATATGATTTTTGCAAGTTGAACTATCCCGCATCAAAGAGCACAGAGATACTGACTTTATACTCCAGTTTGGATCTTGTTCAATCAAATATTTGTCTTCACTAGTGATGGCCGCTTTCATACGTGAATTCGGTAAAAAATGGCTTTGTTACGTCACAACTGTTTCCAAATGTTTCGAAGTTTCAATGGTTTGCTGTTGGGGGCCGATCCCAGTAAACCAGTGTTTATGGTTTTTACCTGATCTCAGATCAGTTTTGTAGACATTTTAAGGAGATGTTTGTGTAATTTGGTGAAGGACAGCCCTGCCATTCAACAGTCTAAACTATGTTTCCTGTACAGCAACATTACTCACTGCTTAACTACCGTAGTATGATGATCATCGAAGAAATCAACTAATTCTAGTATCAAAATGATAAACCTGTCAGATAACTCGTTTAGAGTAACATTACTAGAGCATAGACTGCCTTAATGTTGAGACAACAAATGGCAGAAGTGTAAAAGGGAAAAGTTAAAAACAGAGAATATGAGGTGGTAAAGAAATAGATTTTCACAATGACTTTTGGAAATTACATGGTGAAACTTGTGCTAAATGCTCAATTTTGAACCATTGACAAAATCAAATGCTTACAGATGTGTCTATAATGTGGCTGATTATTCCTGGCACAACAAACTGCTGTTCACGAGCAGTGTATGTCACTACTGAAATTATTCTCATTAACATTATAGTTCATGGCATTTGACTGTATATAACAGTCCTGATTATAGATATCAGTTTGTCTTAATGTGAAATCTGGAGGGAATAAGTGAATTCTTCCTGGTGCCTTGAAGGGAAGAATGTAGTGAGCAAGTCTAAGCCAGATGTGTGAATTTTCCAGATGTGACAAAACTCTTCTAACAATGAGAAATCAAAACACTCGTTGTTCTAATGACACACACTTTGTTTGTGGTAACAAAGCTTATCTATTCCTTTGTAAGGGATTTTAAGGATGTTATTTGGCTTCTATTACTGGCAATGTGAGTAATGTCAGAGGAGAGGATTATGTGAAACATCTTTTAATCATGACACAGATCGAGAATTGAATCTCTGAAACTGAAAATATGATCAATGTACAGAATGAAGTACAGGCACTACATGAGGCCACCTTTGGTGTTTGAGGACACAGCAAAACTCACTTAGTTCTGTTGCTGACATTGCAGAAGAAGTGCATGTAATGAGGAAGCTTGTTTTACTAAATCGAATGGCTCTTGATATTCTGTTAGCCTCCCAGGGAGGAACATGCAACTGTTATATGTTCATATATCCCAGACAACACTGGAAGAGCAGTGCACAGTTTAGCTAAACTCAATACGGATCATGTCTTTTCTCCTCTAAATGGGACGCATGGTTCAGATCAATATTGGGGCCACTGTGAATCATTTGAAAGCAGCTTTATTAGTTACAGTTTCAGGAGTGTTTCTCATCAGACTCTTGTACATTGGTTTGTTCTGTGAGACACTCGACTGTCGTAAGGCTTTCATCCAACGTCAGACACACACTCGTCGCTGACGCTGTATGAAGAGCTGTTCTGTTAAAGAGCATGTAGAAGGAAGAGTACGGCCTGATCACACAAGCTTTTCAGAGTATGTTTTGATCATGATCATGAAAGTTTGCTTACATTTAATCATTCTATATAAGGCATAAGGACATAATGCATTTTTACATTGTCAGTTTAGGTCGAAACGGGTTACGGTTTGCATTGAAAGTTGCACTCTAAAAACTGCAGGGTTAAAAAATAACCCAACCTTAACCACACCGCTGGGTCACTATTGGACAGAACACGTGCTGGGTTTTACCATTTAACCCATATTTCTGGGTCATTCATTTGACCCAACCAGTGGGTGAAATTAACCATCTTGCTGGGTTAAGTCTTAATCATGTGCTGGGTTATTTCCTGTCTAACTTCCATATTAAAATTAGTAACAAATATTTGTTATATTACGAATGTAATACAATAAACCAGAGAGGCCACTGTATATGTGATTTCAATCTCATTTAATTGTTTTTTTTAAATACATTTTTAATACATTTCTTTAATACTTCTTTTTTGTACACTTATTACAATTATACAATGTATACTCATTCTAAGGTAATAAAAACATAAAGGTTCATTAAGTAAGGTCTTTATACACCACTGAAAACAGTGTTATGTATATGATATTGCATTTCTGTCAACAACAGATCCTCCTAAATATTACACAATGCATTTTTAAAAGTCATTAAGCAGCTCATTTGAACTCTTACACGATTATGATTTCATTTATTAAGATGTGATGATTTATTAAGAACAGCAACAAACATTTCAAATGCAACTAAATATCACGTGGGCCTGAAACAACTGTTGTCCTCAAATTTTACAGAAAACTCTTTTCCATCAATGTGATACACGGCATGCTGGAGAAACTCCCAGGCGGGGAAACACTGCTTTGTGTATTTATCATGAAAAACAAAATAAAGCTTTGAAACAAAGATGAACAGCCTCCAGCAAAGACTCGGTCTCGATGGCGTGGCCTGGAACAATGGCAAAGGTCTGACATGTCCCCCTCGTCTCATCCCTGATGCTCCAGTCATCTCTTTTTGTAAATATTCAACCATGTTTTAGCTATAATAATATGTTTTAATAAATAAATGAATTAATTTTTGTTCAATATATTCATTAAAACGTTCATTTAAAAAAAAAAAAAAATTTATAAAGTAAAGATTCTGAAAGCATTGAATGAGATCCCACGATAATTTAAAATAGCTTTACAGTAGTAACAATAAATATGATATTTTAATTATATGATATGATTAATATCATATTTTTAATATTGCTTTTAACGGATAAAAAAAAAAAGAATGAATTAATCACGTTTAAAAACTTTGGTGTTTTTAATATTTTATATTGCAATAATTTTACAGTTACTCTCCAAATTAATGTAGAAACAACTTTAAGACAGTATATTTTAAATATTTGTTTAATGGCATCTTTTTATAAATCAAGGCCAGTATCACTGATACTAATGCAGCTACTGATGTCTCTATGATAAATGATTTTTTAAACATTAATTATAGACATTCATCTCTAAAAGCTATCGATTTCAACATTTGTTAGGCTTCAAATAAAATATCAACTTGTAATGTAAGTGAACTTAAAACCAATCTTCACATAAATCCATTATAATAAATGTCACATTTACCTGTGGCCTTCCTACCTGTCTAACAGGAAGGAAATATACAGAAATTAAAATTAACCCTTATTAAAGCTATTATTTTCTCTGCTACAACAATCTCCGTTACCTTTGTTCTTTGATTAACATCAATGACATCGCATCAACGGGTTTATTAGGCTGCTGTCACTTCAAGAGCTGGTGCCACATATGATGCGGATCTGACGCGGATCTGATCATAACTCTTTAAGTTCATTTGAGACGTTATTTAACGCATTTAAGACTGCTCTTATGAAAATACTTGACAAAACAGGCATTTTGGCATAATTCTGTGTGTTATTGTTTGTTCAAACGTGAAATAGAAGTTATGGCAAGCCTAAGTATTCATATACGCCTGGTCGGGCGTCTTATTGCCCACTGACCCATCAAAAGCGTTGATTTGACAGCAAAATGTTTGACGTGGTTTGCTACAAAAATTTTTGGACGTGCGCTTTGAAGTCCCTGAAAATGCATTTTTGACGTGTATTTATCATAAGAAAAAACGGTGTTGAATGAACACAATGAATGGTGCAAACGTGTGTTTAAAGTGTGCAAACAGGCGAAAAGAATGTGGTCTTTTCTTAGTGTTCTCAAAATTGCTTATCGAAAGTGTCTGCTCACTTTTTTAGGGCTCGAGTCTGTCATGTTTTTGTCCTCTATCTGGGGTTTAGGACTCTTGTATTATCATTAAACCCATCCAAAACAACATGGAAATATCGAGGACAAATTTGACAGAGAATTATAATTGCTGAGTTATAATTAACAAAATAATGCAATTATAATTGCATCACAGAGGATGTAGCAAGACATGTGTAAAATCAGGGCTCAGCGCTAAGGTTTTTTTCTACTGGCTCATCGGGCCAGTGGTTTAAATTTGTACTTGCCCTGCCAAAATGTACACTGGCCCCACCAAGTAATAAATATAAAAAATAAAATAGGTCTAGTTATTGTTTAAGTTGTTTTTGATCCATGTAACCTTAATAGATAAGGTTATGATGCCAAAAACTACTAGCCTACTAACTCATATAAATTCTAAATATTGTTAAAGACAGTCAGTAATAAAATAACAAATAATACAATCACGAGCAATAGTACAAATAAATACAACAGAGCAAACATATACAAATGAAATAAACAGTTCTTTTCAGGCTTTTCATGTAGATCTAAACTAGATTTTCAAGCACAGACAGTAATCAAATATAAAATATCACTGCATAGTCTGTGAAGAAAATCTCTGGTGTTGAATTTAGGGCAAGTGAATGCAACAATAACGCATTAACAGTTAAACAGATTAACGGCTTGTCTTGGTTGTCTACTGAGTCTCATTTTAAAAATTCACTTTCCACTTCCTCGTCTAGTTTTACTACTGTCAGCATAGATAATACTTTGAAATGAATCATGTCTATGAGCTCTTTCACATGCTCTCTTGACCCTTTGCCTAATGAGGTTCTAAACATGTACTTCACATGCTTATGTCCTGCTATTACCGTAATTATTAACGTTTCCTTAGCTACTGGGCATGTCCCTTTGGCCCTTAAGACAGCCGCTATTACACCAGTTCTTAAAAAGCCCGGCTCTGATTTACCTACCTACCCTACCTTATCTATCTATAGGCCTATTGCCAATCTGCCTTTTCTGGCTAAGCTCCTCGAACGGGCCGTTGTTGGCCAGCTACAGCAATATCTGTACACAAATTTATGTCTTTATGTTGTTTCTACATTATTTTGGAGATTTAATGTGAAAGTATTACAATATCAAAATATATTAAAAACTTTACTGTTTATCGCAATTACCAAAAAATCTTTAAAAATGTTTTTGTTTATTTTTAAATTGATTAACAGCACTTATACTCTGCACTTTTTTTGTATTTTTGGAAAGTGTCTGGTAACAGCCGATTCATTATAGACTCGTGTGTTCTTGTCCAACAGCTGTAAGTCAGTAAAGGACAATGGCTTCTGTTGAACAGCACGATGATGACAGACTAGATGAGCTGGAAAACAAAAAACTAAAAGAAGGTAATTGTGATAAAAGAAAAAATAATATCAGAAATGTTAAAGTTGTGATTTAAGCGATGTAATTAATCTCTCTATCTCTATTCCAGGCCAGATGAGCAGCAGTGTTGATGTGAAAGCTGAAACAGCAGCAACTGTAAATGCTCCTGTACTCACTGGAAACACCATCACAGGCCCAGTGACCATCAACTACAGCTTAAACACTGCAGGAAATGGTAATATACAGTAGTTTATATATAATAATGACTATAATACAATTCATATAATAAAAATATAATATAATAAACTGTAATGTTTAAAAAGACACAATAACTGTGCTTTCTGAGAAACACTGCTTATTAACAATCATATATGAAATAATGCTCAGTAGTTGTGAATCCTATTCTTAAGGAAGTTTAGTGTGTAGCCATACTGTTCAGAAATGCTTTAGGTACTTGTCACTTTATTCTTCTGTGTAACTGTATCTATTGTCTCTTTCCTTTGTATAAATTTACTAATTTTCTCTTTCCTCACAGAGCCACAAAAAACCTCAGCGACGGAGACACTAGAGAAACAGTTAGAAGGTGCAACCATCATTTCTTCATTATAGAGGTCTTCAGACTTTATGAAAAACATGATAATTTAGTCTTTGCTGTCTTTTTCCCTATTTCTTAAAGGCTCAACTGCAGACGATAGAGAAGCTACTCTTCATGATTACACAGAGACCAGCCGCAGACTGAAGGACAAATTAAAACAGGACTACGAGCAGATATTGATTGGTAATTCAGAGACAGGTCATCAGGAATACCTGAGCGACATCTACACTGATTTATATGTGGTGGAGAATGAGACTGGAGGAAGAGTGAACGACCATGAGGTGATACAGATCGAATCAAATCACAACCGACTGACTGCCAAGGAGAAGCCAATCGTGTGTAATGACATGTTTAAAGTCCAGTGTGACACAGGTCGACGAAACAGAAAAGTGCTGACAACGGGAATTGCAGGAGTGGGAAAAACTGTCTCTGTCAATAAATTCATCTTTGACTGGGCTAAAGGAACAGAAAATCAGGATATTGTCTTCATATTTCCACTTCCATTCCGTAGACTGAATTTGATTAAAGGAGAGTGTAGTCTCATGGGACTGCTCAACAAATACTTCTTTAGTAGTCCTGAAGAACTGCCTTCTCTTCCTGAAGGTGATGGTAAAGTTATGTTCATCTTTGATGGGCTGGATGAATGTCGTTTTACTTTGAACTTTAAAAAAGATGACATATTTACAAATGTAAATGAAAAAACAACAGTAAGTAAGATAATAATAAACCTTATCAAGAGACACCTGGTTCCCTCTGCTCTCATCTGGATCACATCCAGACCAGCAGCAGCCAGTCTGATACCCCGAAACTACATTGATCAAGTGACAGAGGTGCGAGGATTTAACGATGAGCAGAAAGAGCAATACTTCAAAAATAACAGCAGTCCTGAGGCTGCTGGAAACCTCATCAGTCACATCAAGAAATCCAGGAGTCTGTACATCATGTGCCACATCCCCGTCTTCTGCTGGATCTCTCTTATTGTTCTTCAGCCTCTACTGGCTCAAGAGAACAATGACAAAACTCCCACAACTCTCACAGGGATGTACACAAGCTTCTTAATTTCTCAGAAGAAACAGATGGAAGAAAAATACTGTGATGACTCTGAACCTAAAGACAATGCAGAGTCTTTTGACCAGATTATTCTGAAGCTTGGGAAACTGGCCTTTCAACAGCTGGAGAAAGGAAACCTGATTTTCTACAAAGAAGATCTTGCAAAATGTGGACTAGATGTCAGAAAAGGGTCGTTGTACTCTGGGTTATGCACTCGAATGTTTCAGGAGGAAAAGGTAGCAGCAAGAAACGTTTACAGCTTCGTACATCTCAGCATACAGGAATTCCTTGCTGCTCTTTATGTGTTTATGATGGGCAAAGATGAGAAAGCTGATCTATTTCTTCAATCCTGGAGAGAAAAACTGACATGGAAACTGTCCAAAAAGCCACTGTTTCAGCTTCATAACGCTGCAGTCAAGAAAGCTTTAAAGAGTGAGAACGGACACCTGGACCTTTTCCTCCGGTTCCTCCTGGGTCTGGAGTCCAATCAGAGTGACCTGAAGGGACTACTGCCAGGACTGGAACAGAAAACAGGGGACATGAAAAACACTGTTGACTATATCAAAAAGAAAATAGAGAAGGAGGAATCAGTAGAAAGGACCATCAATCTCTTCCACTGTCTCAGTGAACTGAAAGATAACTTTGTGGAGGACATCCAGAGGAATCTGAGCTCAGGAAATCTTTCAGCACAGAATCTGTCCTCTGCTCAATGGTCTGGTCTGGTGTTTGTGCTCCTGATGTCAGAAGAGGCTCAAGAGATGTTTGAACTGCAGAAATACAGAAGATCTGATGAAGCACTGGTGAGACTGCTGCCGGTGATCAGAAACACCAGAAGAGCACTGTAAGAGTCTCCTTTACATTCATTTATGAACACTGTCTTTTGTAATTGCCTTCATTTTAAATGAGTGACTTGCTGGCCTAGACAGTTCAGAAAAAGTAATAAAAGTAATGTGTGTGTGAAAATAAATGCTGGTTTGATGTTTTATGAAGAGATCATTGTTTTATCTTTGCTTAATTCACTACAGTTAAAGGTTTTTTCAAGCTCCAGATTATAAACACTAATAAGCATTTCTACTGCTCTTTGTTTTGTTCTCTACACAGGCTACACAGCTGTAATCTCACAGCTCAGTCCTGTGAGAGTTTATCATCAGCTCTACAATCCTCAAACTCCTTTCTGAGAGAGCTGGACCTGAGTAACAATGACCTGCAGGATTCTGGAGTGAAGCTTCTTTCTGATGGACTGAAGAGTCCAAACTGTCAGCTGGAGATACTGAGGTGAATGGTTTTAAAATAATTAACTATGCTGTAATCAGAGGCTTACTTAACCAATAAGCAAGGTAAGCGGCCGCTTAGCACCCGCAAGAGACAAAACATTTGCAGGAATGTGATATTTTTCAATATTTATACAGACGTATGACCCACATGGACTGCATAAGTCTATGAAAAATATTGTTTGGGGTGAGGGGAAGGGAATGGACTGTATGAAGATTGAATTTTGCAACAGTTACTAAAAGTGTTAAATGCTTCTATTTCATGCATGATTTGCTTCCGACAGCACTGAACAAGCTAGCAGCACCATCTAGTGGCTGTGCACAGGACACAGTTAGCATCTCAGACATCTTCAAAATTAAAACCACACACCAAATGGCAATTAACTGAAAAAGTGTTACTTATCAGTTGGCTGGGATTTTTTTTATTATTAATACTAACAATGCATTGTTAAGAGAGCAGGATATGGCTTAGTATGAATGTCAAATTGTGAAGGTTGTGATGTATTCATATACATATACATTCTGACTGTAAGGACCAAGGTTAGAACTAGGCTGTGAGGGCTGAATGTAGAAGGCTAATGATAAAGTTACTCCAAAACTGTAACTCCAGTTGTTCCAAGGGGTCAATACAAAAAGCCAAGAGGGTGAGTGTTTCCCAAAAGGGTCTAATAAAAACATCTAAAAATGTCAAAGAGAAAATATGAGGACAACAAAATCAAATGTCAGAAAATCACATAGAGCAAATAAATCCATATAAATTCATAGGAGGCATTTACCAAAGACTGGAGAGGTTGGTCTCAACATATTAAACACTAAGCAAAAAACAGAGGAACAGAGCTACTTATGCCATGTCCACACTAATACGTTTTCGTTTGAAAACGTATATTTTTCTCTTCATTTTGTCCTTCCGTCCACACTGAGACTGCGTTTTTATTAATGAAAACGAAGCTTTTTGAAAACGCACTCCAAAGTGGATACATTTGAAAACGCCGTTTTCGCGTTGTAGTGTGGACTGTGAAACCGGTGGTATTTAAAAATGATGCTGTAAATTTAGTCATGTGACACATATTGTACCAATAGATATTCATGTTTATCCCAGTATTGTGCCTCTTATGTGATATTTACTTTCACACTGCTGCTAAAAATATTCTACATTGCACACTCTTCATATCACAGTCCTGCAAAGATGAATTTACTCTCATTTGCTGTCCTGCGGCAATACATGAGAGCATTTTAGACCAAACATATGGTGACTGCGTGCGACCTGGACTGGATCAGTGAATTGTGAGATATTTTACTAAATAAAATTATCCTGTCAGAAGAATTGCGCGATAACTTCATTATTTATTTTCCATCTGAATCATATTAGTAATCTTTTGTGGGGTTTTACGCATGTGCTGTAGGGTGAATTTAGCGTTTTCAGGCGTTTTCCAAAGTTTCTCATCCACACTGAAACGTCCGGATACTAGTGTGGACGGAGAGCATTTATAAACGAAAACGACGTTTTTAAATGTATCCGGATTCTTCTTCTTCTTCTTCTTCTTCTTCTTTGTGCTTATTTGGCGGTTCGCATTCTTAAAAAGAGCATTACCGCCATCTACTGTGGGTAATAGATCAGAGACAATATACACTACTAGATCACCACTACCAGAACAGTCAGGACTCGAGCTTTCAATGTTGCTGCGTGTTCAGCTCCTCCATCTAAGGCCAAAGTCCATCTCATTCCAGAGAGGGATTGTATCCGGATTAATGTAGACGTAGCCTTAAATACACTCACAGGAAACGAGGCACAGGTGAGAACAATAACACATGATACGATGGTGGGAAACTGAAATGAAACCCAATGAGGGCCTCTAGTGGCCAAAACTAGTCAATAAACCTAACACTGACATGCTCTGTGTTTCAGGGTGAAGCATGGCACTGTATTCATTTACACACGAGCAACTCATGATCCTGTGTTTTCAGTGTGTCAGAGCGTCTCCGTTCACAGTATATCAGTGGTCTCAAACTGAGCTCCTGGAGGGTCACTGTCCTGCAGAGTTTAAATCCAACCAGCTCCAAAACTGGATCAGGATGATCAAACTGGATGATTAGCTGGATCAGATGTGTTTAATTCGGGTGGAGCTAAACTCTGCAGGGCGGTGGCCCTTGAGGAGCTGAGTTTGAGTGCACTTCAGTAAATGCTACTCCACATGAACTCCTGCAAGTATGGCAAGCCGTTTTAACTTTTATTCATTTCCAGGATATGAATCCTTGATATCAACAATTCAATTTCAACTAGTAAAAATGTTCATTCTTGATATCAACAATTGAATTTTAACTAGTAAAAACTATAATTCTTGATATTAGCAATTGAATTTCAACTAGTAAAAACGTACTCGGTTACTAACGTAACCTCGGTTCTCTCTAGTAGAGGGAACGAGTACTGCGTCTTAGCTAAGACGCTGCGGGAAAAGTCTCCTTTCACGAATATTGAAGCAAAAAATTATCCTTAATTTTATAATATTTGTAAAACGCATTTGCAGCAGTATACAGCCACAGGCAAGACGGCTCGCTTGCTCATTGGCTGCTCTACGGCAAATGCATAAGCCTATTGAGCGCAGGCTGATGCAACATCAGACCAATGAGGCCACTTCCCGCCGACACGGGCGTGGCCTAGCCCTATAAAGGTAGCTCGAAAAGGCTGACTCACTTGATTTATTTCATCGAAGAAGCAAACCAGAGTGAATCGTACGCACGGCAAGGAACGCAGTACTAGTTCCCTCTACTAGAGAGAACCGAGGTTACGTTAGTAACCGAGTACGTTCTCTTGCGAGAGTTCTCTCGTACTGCATCTTAGCTAAGACGCTGCGGGAACCCAATGTAAGACGCAGGGTTCCCGCGGGGTCTTAAAAAGCCTTTAAAGCATTGAATTTATTAATGTGGAAATAATACCTTAAAAAGTCTTTAAAAAGTCTTGAATTTTGATGTCTGGGTCTTAAAAATTGTGCTGTATGTAACTTCTCCGTATTGTATTTTTCCTCAAAAGTTTCATTTGTCAACCACGATTATTTTGATTAAATAACGTAGTATATATAAAGAGTGGCGGAACCAATAATTGAGAATGCAACGCAGCCCCGGGTCACAGTCGGTCACAGTGCACAGTACTGTGAACACGTGATGCCTTCAACACAACACAAGTTAGCCTACAAAGCGGAGCTCGCTCGCGTGCTACCAGTAGCCCGGGGCTTGATATGAGGTCGCTCGCCAACAGGCAGTTCACATACCGCGTCTTTTTGCGTGCTCAAGTTTATTAAAATGTGGGCACGCGGCAAGCGCTATTGAAGCAGTGCGCAATTTTTTTCCACCCGCAGCCAGATGGACAACATCTTCCTTGTTGCTGTGGAGAGTGCGTTGTATGGTTGCTTAGCAACGACAGACGCCACAGGAAAATCAGACCAAATGTTATTAATAATATTAGATAAGTGGATGTGCATTGTAAATGTCAGTAATTAATCTTTTTTGACTCATTCTTTTTATAAAAAAAATATTTAAAGGCTGAAATGTGTGAGGTTTATCTTTTTATAAAACCATTTTTGTAAAAACTTTATTTGAACTTGTACATATTAGTAGATAACATGTTGCAAGACACTCCTTTAAAATCTGGCCATCATTTTTAATAGTATTTTGATGTTTATGTAAACAAAACTTGCATATTGATAATTTTATTTGTTATTTGCGGGGTTTCGACAAACTCGGTAAATTGATTTCATAATAATCGTGAAAATAAATGTTCATGCCATTTCATCTCTAGTTATGATCAACTAAAATCAGCTATAATTATGTGTTTTTAGAGTATATTATGCAAACTACAATTTTCTAAAATAATCTCTGAGCCTGTTCAATCTCTATTAGGCTATTAATATGCTGCTTCGTAATGTAAATAAATATGAGATGAAATATATTCTATTAGAGGGCAAGTTTGTTTTAGCCTATTTTCATTTTAGGCCTAAGGTTTTGGGCATTTGGCATGTTGTTGGGTGTGGAAGGTTACTAATGTGATTGCTTTGTCTGTAAATTAAATTAATGCTTTTTCAATTACTGAATTCACTGAAATAAAAATATTTTTTTCAGAATTCTTTTAATTTTTTTTTTTTGGTTATGCGCCGTGTAGGTCTTAAATTTCAATCTTTTTGGTCTTAAAATGTCTTAAAAAGGCCTTAAATTTGACTTACTGAAACCTGCAGGAACCCTGAAGACGCCGTGCGTGCAGGGATTAACAACCATAAACCTGGAGGCAAAGCCCAGGATTTACAGTGCACAATCACCAGAGGGACTCACAGAGAGTCCTAGAACAGGAGGAGGAACTCTCCGTCCCGATATATAGCAGCGTCCGCAGACGCAATATTATGACATCACTTAGACAAGGCAAACCTTGACTAATGTGGGAATATGGGTCTTACGTAATACTGCCCGTAAGATAGTTAGCAACGCACTGCGCTTGCATTCTCAGTGTTCAAGTCAGACTACTGATTCAGTTACACCGACAACAGCTTAGCCTGTAAGGCGGGAACCTCAAGGTTATAAAACCTGATAAATGTAGACGGCGAGGCCCAACCTGCCGCCATACATATATCCTGTAAGGATATCCCACTAGACCAGGCCCACGACGAGGCAACGCCTCTCGTGGAGTGCGCTCTGACACCCAGTGGGCACTGAAGACCCCTGGAAGTGTAAGCTAACGCTATGGCGTCAACTATCCATCTGGATAGGCTTTGTTTCGAAACAGCCATTCCCTTGGAACGTCCACTGAACGAGACAAACAGTTGCTCAGTCTGTCTGAAGACAGCAGAGCGAGACACATAGGCTCTTAAAGCCCTGACAGGGCAAAGAGAGCTCAAATCTCCTTCCTCTTCTAACACCGGCAGGGCAGACAGGGATATAACCTGAGCCCGAAACGGTGTGTTGAGGGATTTTGGCACATAACCGTGCCTAGGTTTGAGTATGACTCTCGAGTCACTAGGCCCAAACTCCAAACACGACGGGCTCACAGAGAGCGCGTGCAGGTCACCTATGTGCTTCACTGAAGCAAGAGCCAGCAAGAACACTGTCTTAAATGACAGATGTCTGAGGCTAATCGTCTGGATGGGCTCGAAAGGGGAACCTTTCATGGCCTCCAGAACCGTAGAGAGGTCCCATACAGGGACCGATGGGGGTCTGGGAGGGTTCAGTCTCCTAGCTCCCCTGAGGAAGCGGATGACCAAATCATTCCTTCCTATCGACTGACCGAGCGTTGTTTCAGCGAACGCTGCGATAGCCGCCACATATACTTTGAGCGTGGAGGGGGCTCTGCCCTTATCCAACAGCTCTTGAAGGAAGGAGAGAACCTCCGTCACCTCACAGTCGAGGGGTGAACATCCCCGAGCTATACACCAGCTGGAGAATACCGACCACTTTGAGGCATAGAGCCGTCGAGTCGACGGTGCTCTAGCCTGAGTGATAGTATTTAGCACTCCTACTGAAAAATCAGCGGGTAACCGTTGAGAGCCCACACGTGTAGGGACCACAACTCCGGTTGAGGGTGCCAAATCGAGTAGGACAATTATGTAGGACACCACAGACATGTTGTTCGAACGGACTAAGACGTGATGGTCCTTGATATGGGGACGAAAACGCATCAGCGTGTTTTCCACTGCCAGCATTTCCAGACAGTTGATATGTCGGAGCTTTTCTCGTTCTGACCACAGGCCACATAACGGTCTGCCCTCGAGCAGCGCTCCCCATCCCGAGGTGGAGGCGTCCGTCGACACCACTCTCACTCTCGAGGAAGTCCCCAGGCTTGCACCTGATTGGTACCAGCCGTTCGCTGTCCAAGGTTCTAGAGCTGTAACACAGCTCTGGTTGACCTTGAGGCGCAGCCGACCGGAAGTCCACGCTCTGCACGGTACACGTGCTTTCAGCCAGAACTGCAAGGGGCGCATGCGGAGCAGGCCCAGCTGAAGAACTGGTGATGCTGAGGCCATGAGACCTAGCATCTTCTGAAACGCCTTGAGCGGGAAGGACGCGCCGTAGCGGAGAGATCTTGCTGCGCGCTGAATGCCGAGCGCGCGCCGTGACGACAGCCGCGCCGTCATAGACTGTGAGTCCAGAACTATACCCAAAAACGAAATCGTTTGACTGGGGTTCAGTGAACTCTTCGTCCAGTTGACTCTGAGACCAAGTTTCTCGAGGTGATCGAGTAACATGGTCCTGTGTTCCACGAGCTCTGATCGTGAGTGAGCCAGAATCAGCCAGTCGTCCAAATAGTTCAGCACTCGCATGCCTCTGAGTCTGAGAGGAGCGAGCGCTGCGTCCATGCACTTCGTAAATGTGCGAGGTGCCAGGGACAGGCCGAATGGCAGGACTGTATACTGGTATGTCTGGCCCTCGAAGGCGAATCTCAAGTATTGCCTGTGACGTGACGCTATCTGTATTTGAAAATACGCGTCCTTCAGATCTATTGACATGAACCAGTCTCCTCTGCGAATATGCGCGAGGATTTTCCTGGTCGTAAGCATTCTGAAACTGCGTTTCACTAATGCTTTGTTCAGCTGTCTCAGATCCAGTATGGGTCTGAAGCCCCCATCTTTCTTGGGCACCAGAAAGTATCTGCTGTACAGCCCCCGTTCGCTTTGAGCTTGAGATACAGGCTCTAGAGCCCCTTTGCTCATCAGTTTTAAAATTTCGGCTCGAAGTAGGTGTGCTACTTCCGAATTCACCGTAGTTTCGACACGCGCCGTAAAGCGGGGAGGGCGTCGATAAAACTGTAGCGAGTAGCCTCTCTTTATAATACCTAGCACCCCATCCCGAAACCCCTGGAAGCGCTGCCCATGCATCTGCATGAATGGCTAAGGGTTGGATACGAAGCACACTCTGTTGACTGGGCAACGAGAGCGCTTCGGTGTGCTGTAACATAGGCGTTATGTCTGTGACATTCGAGGCGGGGGGGGCGCTGATCACAGCGGGCAGAACGCTCGTCCTCGACCCCGCTACGGCGCTTAGCCGAGTGAGGGAGGGCTGAGCGAGTCCCGTGGGACTCGTATCGTCTGTGAGTAAGTGTGGGCTGGAAGTGCGCACATTTACTGCTTTTGGCGCGTTGTCTGTCTGAGCAGAACGAACGTGCACGGGTTTCGTTTTTACAGAAACCGCATGACGTGTGTGACATAGTGTATGTGGGCACTGAGGAGTGGGCACGTTTACTATGTAGTGCGCGCGATCGACCTGAGTCGATTTTATGGGCGCGAGCCCTGTGTGAAGGGCTGTGCTTGTGTGTACGGATGGGCACTGAATAGTGGGCATCAGCACTACATTTATAGCACCATCGGCCGTGGCCGGGACACCAGAAAATACACTCTTTTCGGGATATATCTGGGTAGCCGTAAAAACGGCTTTTGTGTGCAGGCAAGCGGGCAACTGTACGGGCTTGCGCGTTGCATAGGACGCTGAGACAGTCGCAATTCCTGGGACTGAAACAGCGGCGCGCTTGGGTGGGAGCCCGGCCGCAGCGGGACTCGCACACCGTCGCTTTCCTAGGCGTGCTAGGATGTGTTCGGAGCTTCCGGTTTCACCACAATCCTCTGCCGTGGTCCACGCGGCGCGGGGCGACGGCTGGTAGAGCGAAAGCGGGGTCTCGAGCTGCGTTGCTGTCGTGATGACGCAGCAGGAGGAGTGGGCTGTGGCTGAGAGCTCCGCTGGGTCGGTTTAGCACGACTCGCTGCAGAACTGGAGCGCTTTGGCAGGAAGTGCTTAAAGGCTTGCAACGCTTTCTGGTCCTCGGCGAATCTCTCTATAAACTCGTTGACAGAGGATCCAAAGAGGCCAGCGGGATTCAGTGGGGCGTCGAGGAACGCGGTGCGTTCAGACTCGGCCATGTCTGAAAACGTCAGCCAGAGATGTCTCTCAGCCACAGTGGCGGAAGCCATAACTCGTCCCATAGCCTGAGCGGCAGACTTAGTAGCGCGAAGGGAGAGATCCGAAGCGCTCCTTAAATCCGCGAGGCAGATTGCATCAGGTCCCATCTCGTCCAGTTTACGGAGGAGATCACCCTGGAAAATCTGCAGCGTGGCCATGGTTTGTAGTGCAGACGCAGCCTGCCCAGCAGCGGAAAAGATTCGCGCGAGCAGCGATGACGTCATGCGGCAGGCTTTGGATGGCAACACTGGTTTCGTCCGCCGTCCAGCAGAGGGCGGGCAAAGGTGCGTCGCTATCGCCTTTTCCACCGGCGGAAGTGACTGGTAGCCTCTGTTTTTAGCATCATCCAGAGCGGAGAATGCTGGTGAAACAGACGAACGTGTTCGTGCTGAGAAGGGAGCGTTCCAAGCCTTTGCCACCTCTTCATGAAGCTCAGGAAGAAAGGGGGCGGGCTTAGACTCAGGAGAAGTACGCTCACCCGGAAGAAAGCTACCATCCAGCCGGGTCCGAGAGGGAGGTACTGGTGCAGACCAGCGTGAGCACTCGCATCAGCTCCTTCTCGATGTTAGCTCGTCTGTTAGGCTTACGAGCAGTAAGTGCGAGATCCTCGGAGCTTGTCCAATCACCGCTGCCCGAAGCTAACAGAGAGCACGTGTCCTCATCCCCCGACGCGGCTCTGAAATCGACTTCCTCTGATGAAGTGGCGGCAGACGGCGGGCGCTGAGCATCAGGAAGTGATTCAGGCGAGGCCGGTGAAGCAGGCGGGCGCACCGGCGAGCTCGGTCGGGTTGTAGAGGGTTCCGGGATCCGCTGAGAGCGGCGCTTTTTACGGCGCGGCAACGCGGCGGGGAGTGCAGGCTCGGAGAATACCGCCAGGCGAGTCCTCAGAGTCACCATAGGCATCAGCTCGCAGTGAGGGCAGCCGCCGTCAGCGAACGCGAGCGCTGCATGGTCTTCACCCAGACAGGAGACACAGATCACATGACGGTCTCCCTCGCTGAGTGGGGCTCGGCACGAGCCGCAGGAGGGCATCTTTAAAAAGACGCAAGCTCTTTTACGAGTGTGTGTCGCGGGCGAACACACACACACACACACACACACACACACAAGAACAGTTGGAAAAGGATATGAGCGCCGGAAAGCGCAGCAGGTACGGCAGTGGAAGGCGGCGAAGGCCAGCAGCTTCAGATGGCTCGTCCCACTGAGGTGCTTACACTCAAACGACGCTTGCTTCTTATCGAGATCCAACGATGCGTGAGCTTCGCTGAAGAGATGAAAAATCAAGTGAGTCAGCCTTTTCGAGCTACCTTTATAGGGCTAGGCCACGCCGTGTCGGCGGGAAGTGGCCTCATTGGTCTGATGTTGCATCAGCCTGCGCTCGATAGGCTTATGCATTTGCCGTAGAGCAGCCAATGAGCAAGCGAGCTGTCTTGCCTGTGGCTGTATACTGCTGCAAATGCGTTTTACAAATATTATAAAATTAAGGATAATTTTTTGCTTCAATATTCGTGAAAAGAGACTTTTCCCACAGCGTCTTAGCTAAGACGCAGTACGAGAGAACTCTCGTAAGAGAACTATAATTCTTGATATTAACAATTTATATCCTTGGAATGGCAATAGGCATATCGCAAGCCGTTTTGACTTTTAATCATTCGCAGGATATGCATTCTTGATATCAACAACTACATTTTCACTAGTTAAAATTATAGTTATTGATATCAGGAATTAGATTTCTACTAGTAACAATGGCAATTTTTGATTCTTACTAGTAAAAACCTTTATTTTTGATATCAAGAATTCAATTGTCACTAGTTGAAATGTCTATTCTTGATATCAACATTTGAATTGCTACTAGTAACAATGTTCATTTTTGATATAAATAATTCCATTTTCACTAGTGACAATGTTAATTTCTGATATTATGAATGTGATTGTTACTAGTAAGAAAGCCATTTTAGATATCTGAAATTATATTGATATCAGAAATACATTTTCAGATTTACTAGTAGCAATTCAATTGTTGATATCAAGAATAGTCATTTCAACTAGTGACAATTGAATTATTGATATCAACAACTGATTTTGAATGGCAGCCTATTTTTTTTCTTTCCTTTCACTTAATCTCAGAATCTCAGATATGTCAAGACAGAAGAAACTCACACTATTCATGTTTTCGTCATTTATCTTTTTGTTGTTGTTGTAACCAATGTCCACTAACTTACTCAGTGCTCAGTCAGGGGGTTCATGTGTTCATTCTACCAGTTGGAATGTCAAAGGTTTAAACAATGTAATCAAACACAGCAAGATGATGTCACATTTAGAACATTTAAATACTCATATTGTTTTGTTTTTTTGCAAGAGACCCACTTAAAGATCATGCCAGATTTTGTAAGAAATGGATTGGACAAGTTTATCATTCTAAATTTGTGCCAATTATTATCAATAAGTGTATTCTGTTTTCTCCTTCACAAACCTTAGTTGATTCCGGTGGTAGATATGTTATTGTTTCAGGCCTTCTTTATGGTTTAAACGTGACACTGGCTAATATATACGCACCAAACTTTTATTCAGAAAATATTATCTCTACTCTCTGGTCTAAACTCACACTATCTTATTATGGGAGGTGATTTTAATTGTTCTCTGAACCCTTCTCTAGACCGTTCATCCACTAAACCTGCCCAACCCTCTAAAACTGCAATTACACTTCATTTGTTTTAAACTACTTGTGGTCAAGCTGATGTATGGCGCTTTTCATATCCCACAGCACGACAATACTCATTTTTCTCTCATGTCCACCTTAATTACTCTCGCAATGATTACTTTTTCTTAGACAAGAAATTGTTGGGTCTGTTCATATGGCAGCATTCTTATATATGACCATGCTCCACTTTCACTTTCTCTTCAGTTTCAGGATAAGATGTTTGGTTCTCAAAGTTGGAGATTTAATTCTTTACTGCTCTCTGAGAAAGAATTTTGTGATTCATTAAAAACCCAATTAGATATCTCTTTGGAGATAAATACCACCCCTGAGACCTCATCTTCCACAATTTGGGAATCTTTGAAAGCATATGCTCGGGGTCAAGTCATTTCATATTCAGACTGTGTAAATAGACAACGAAGGATGAAGCTAGAAGAATTATCTCTTGAAATTCTTCGGCTCGATTCGGCTTATGCAGCTTCTCAAGATCCTGAAATTTACAAAAAGAGACTCAAATTTCAATCTGATTTTATCAACTCAATGTTATCAAAAAGTTATTGCTGAAGACTAAACATGCATTTTTTTGAGAATGGTGACAAGCCAAGTAAACTTCTTGCGCTTCAGCAAACTTTTATATTCCTCCCCAATATGTTCAGTATGTAATATTAGCGTTGACGCCATCCTTCTTATGATTTAACAAGCACATCACGATTTTTATGGGAAATGTTTCAGGTTTCGGCTGACCTAATCTATGCAGCCTAACATTGAATTATAGAAGTCTATAATTTGTTATGTGTATTCTAGGCCAAAGATATCTGTTTTTAGTCTAGATTAGACTGGCTGCCTGCCTCCAACCCTTCGTCAGTCTTGTATTTCTTTGATTTTGACAAATGCTTTTTGCATTGGTTATTGGGAACCCTTGGCAATTGCCATTCGTAGTGAGCAGGCCATACAGGGAATTAGGAGACAAGACATGACACGAGACAAGCAGGAAACAATCCATTCATAAACTGTGACAGTACACCCCCCCCTCCTCCCCTCCTCCCCTCCTCCCCTCCTAGGAACGCCTCCTTGCGTCCCCCCAGACTCCCTTACCTGTCGATTGTAATCATCGATAAGAGAGTGATCCAGGATGTCTCTAGCAGGCACCCAACTTCTCTCCTCCGGACCGTAACCTTCCCAGTCCACCAAGTACTGAAATCCACGTCCCCTCCATCTTGAGTCCAGAATACGATTAACCGAATATGTGGGTTCCCCATCTAAGAGTCGCGGCAGGGGGGGGGACCGGGGCAGGCGGATTAATATGAGAATGAAACACGGGCTTAATCTTTGATACATGGAAGGCGGGATGAATTCTCCTGTACGCAGGAGGAAGGATGAGGTCAGCAGCGTCAAGACAAGCGTGACCTTGGCTCGTTCACTGTAGAAGGTCCTAGGTTGGAGAGAAAAATGCATGGAGCATCGTGTTAGAAAAGCTCTGCAAAAACTGGGTTCACCGGAATATGACTCTGGAACTGGTAGGCGGGGTTCCGACTGGGAGGGGCTCTCTGGTGGTGTGGGGAGAACGGCCGGCGTGGGCGGCGCAGCGGGAACTCGCAGGAGTTGGAATTGCTGGGTCAGCTCGGACACCTGCGCCACCAAAGCCTGTACAGCGCGACCCGTGTCATTGAGGTTCTTCCCTGAGAATCCATTCGACGGACGCTGCGGTTGAGAAATTCCTCCAATCATGTAGATGGGTTACTCGCTGCTTCCATCGATGGGTCAGATCATTCTGTCATGATGAAAGAGAGGAAGCAAATGCAAGTAAACTCTTTATTGAGATTGTTAACAGTGAATATGAAGCTCCGGCTGATGGCAGGTGGTGCAGGGACTTCGATGGTCAGTACAGGACAGAAGAGACGGTGAGTAGAGTGCGCTGGTGAGTGACGGAGAGAAATCCACATGATGAAGTAATACACAGGGAAACACTGAACAGGAACAATGAAGCACGAGACTGGAGAACGCCGAACAGGAACGGAAACAGACATGCAGCACGGAGGACCTCATACAACAATCTGACAAAGGAGATGAGAAATAGGTGAGTATTTAAAGATGAGAGGATTAACTGCAACTGGCGCCGTGAGTGAGATCAGCTGTGCTCTGATAGATGATGATTGCCGGTCACGCCCACTCACACACACCCACACACATGTAACAACATAAACACGAGACAAGCAGGAAACAATGCATTCATAAACCGTGACAATCTGATCTTTTTTTTTTATCAAAGGACCAGCCAGAATACGTAGAGAAATATTTCAGAAACCAAAGCTTGAGGGTGGGCTTACCCTTCCTTATTTCTTATTTTACTACTGGGCAGCAACTATACACTCTACATTGTTCTGGTTTCAGAGTCATTTCGGGCTCAGTGACTGGGTCCGGCTTGGGTCAGTATTGAAGAGGGTTCCAGCTCCCCAGTCTCGCCTGTCCCACTATTGTGTGGTCCTCTTACTGCCATCTCGCACTGTCCTTAAGCCAATTCTATTGTCTAACAATCGTTATGGATTTGGTCTCAATTCCGAACCCATTTTTACCTTTAGCGCTTCCCAGTGTCTTCACCTATAAACCGTAACCCTTTATTCCCCCCTGACTTAACCCTCTGGGGTCTGAAGTCCTTGAGATGTTCTGACATGCCCTGACATTTGTGCTTTTTCAGTTGCTTATAAATATATTAATGGCAAAAGTGTAATTACACTCTATTTAGCACAAACAGGGCTACCATAATATGTGAGCAACATGTTTGTATTTTTGAGAGAATAATGTTTATGCATGGTTATTGAAAAAAAAACTAAAGTTTCTGAAATAAGGCCAGAAGACTTTGGCCACGTCCACACGAAGCCGGTGCGTTCCCTATCCGATCATTTTTTTTCCTCGTTCTAAAAAAAAATTCCGTAAACACGGCGTCGTCTCAAGAAATATCTGCGTACACACGAAACCACTGAAACTGACTGAAAACGGTGTAGTATATATGCCAGACCAGTATGGGGCGCTGTAATTCTGCCACAGATAATCACTATACACGGAGAAGAAGACTTTGAGCATGCGCATAACCTTGCGCGCTGTATACGAACCAAGAAGAAGAAGACGAAGATGGCGAACGCAACAACTTCAAGAGCAAGAGCAAGAGTGGAGTCTTTCGTATGGACTGACGACGAAGTCGAACTACTACTTAGAGTCACACTCGACTACAAGTCCACTAAGCTCCAAAAAAAATTTGACTGGGAGTCGTGTCACTCTAAATATTGTGATATAACGGACGCGTTTCAGGCACAGTATCCGAGGGAGCTAACCGAGAAGGATTTCCCTCACGATGCTAGCATGGTCTCAAAAGCCCAAGTCACCGCAAAGTTGAAAAATATACGCAGCAAATACAGGCATGTGGTTGACACAGGGCGTCGAAGTGGTCAAGGACGGGTAGTACTCATATTTTATGAGCTTTGTGAGGAGATCTGTGGTGGGTCGCCTGCTACATGCTCCATCGACACCGGCATCGAGACAGGTGACCTGGAAGAGTCGTCTACATCGACATCGACAGTGGAGCTGCCTTCCGATTCTCCAAACTCCACTGAATCCCTCGACTGTCTTCCATCTGCGGTTGTAAAGCAGCGCCGGGATTTGCTCCAGGTAAAATTTGCTCCAGGTTTATGATTTCAAGCTTAGCGAGTTGAACTTAAAGGAATAGTTCACCTCAAAGTTGAAAATTGTGTCATCATTTACTCACCCTCATGTTGTTTCAAACCTGTATGAATTTCTTTCTTCTGCTGAACACAAAGAAAGTTATTTTGAAGAATGTCGGTAACCAGACAGTTATGGAAGTCATTGGGTACCAACATCAACAACTGTCTGGTTACCGACATTCTTCAAAATAACTTTCTTTGTGTTCAGCAGAAGAAAGAAATTCATACAGGTTTGAAACAACATGAGGGTGAGTAAATGATGACACAATTTTCAACTTTGAGGTGAACTATTCCTTTAATTTTAGTTCAATTTAATGCATTTGTTTAAATGTAGCTAAAATCAATTGTGTGGAACCACTTACCATAACATTTAGTAAATTCAATGAATTATTTATTTTTTCAGTGTAGTTAGGATAGATGCATGTTCTTTGTGTAGGTGCCCACTAAGCAAAATAATGTCTGAAAGACGTCTTTTCAATGTCTTCGTTACAAAAAAAGTAAAAAGTAAAAGTAAAAAGAAAGGGGACCAAGAGCCCAACTAAAGCAAACACTGATCACCACAATGGTTACACTTCAAATTAAACAAATATCAACATCTAAACCTCTGTTAATTCTCACTGAGATCATCTGACAGCAATAGTCAAAGTAATTATGTCTAAATGAGACCATAAATGATGTTGAAATATGTCCACAGTGGCCACATTTGAACTAGTTTTTAACCTTGTACGAAGGTTCGATGAACTTCTATATCGGACGTGCAGAACACGTCAAAAAAAGACGTCATAAAAACTTTCATTCTGGCTCCTCAGTGGACGTCATTTCAACGTCCGAATTTTGTAATAAAGACATTGAAAAGACGTCTTTCGGACATCATTTTGCTTAGTGGGTGTGTTGGTTTAGTGCATTAATCACATAGCTTTTCTGAATTTTCTTATTTTGCGTAGTAATAATGCAAAATTTCTCTGCTATATTTAAGGCAAAGTTGAACAGCCATAGAGGAGACAGGCTGAAGAGGAAGATTCCCACCGATCCGGCAGATGAGGACCTTAAAATAAAGAGGATGATGTTGGAGTTGATGGAAGACTCTTCTAGACGCAACTCCGACAACATGCTGCAGATAAATACAAACATTGCTAACATTACCAGCACCATTCAGGAGGGTTTTTCCTTTATGAGGGAATTGTTATTCCAACGGCAATTTACACCCCCCCACAGCAGCAGTGGTCAATTCCAAGGGCACCCACCATCATTCATGAACACAAAACCACACCCTACTACACCAGCCTTCCTGCACACACCTCGGCCCGATGAACCAGCAAACCAACCTCGACAGTACCGCCCTGAATGTTACACACCTACACCACGTCACCCCACATCAGCAAACATCATTTTCGTACAGACGTGCACTGCTGCAAGATGACACAGAGTGACTGCCCTGTTGCACTATATAATTCTTGATTTTATATTGTTTGCACTGCACTTCAGTTCTGTGCACGGTTGCACTTTATACAGTTTGACCTGTTTTGTGTAATTAACACAAAACAGTTGTAGTTGACATGTTGTATATAGTTATTGTGTTTTGTGCACTGTTGCACTTTATACCTGTTCAATATTACCTGTATTTTCAAATGGTTCTTTGACCTAAATATTTATTTTCCAATAAAAAAAAGTTCTGGAATTGTTGCAGTCATTTATTTTCACTAGACATATTCAACACAACACTTTCAAAATAATCATTAGTACATTTTCAAAAAGGTAAATGCTTAAAAAAAAAAACTGAACAAAATAGAAAAAAAAACTTGATGGCCAGCATTTTTAAGGGTCAAGGTACTTTGTGAGTACTCTCCTCACTCTCTTTCCCTCTCCTTCATTACAGTCTGTGAGGTAGTTGTTGCATTGTGTAGGAGGCTGTAAGTCTTTATCACCTTGCATCGTTCCCAACACAGTGTGTTCAGCCACAGTCTCCTTACAGTTTTCACAAAAATTGTGGAGAACAAAGCAGGCGTAAATGACAAAGGGCAGGTCCTGCAAGTTGATGTCCATAGGCCTTTTCAGTGCAGCAAATCTGGCTTTGAGACGACCAAAAGCACACTCAATGACCATCCGTGCCCTACACAAACTTAGCCCAAAGTACTGTTCTTGAGGTGTAGAGCCACCGTTTGCATATTCCTTCATCAAGTAAGGCAGCAGAGGGTAGGCTGGGTCACCAAGAAGATAAATTGGTATGTCCTCCTCGTTGTCCACAATCTGTTTTTTCAGAGGAGGGATCTGGCCAGTCTTAAAGTACAGGTTGAGCTTTGAATTAGCAAAAACCCGTGCATCGTGTACACTCCTGGGCCACTTTATCACAACATCCATAAATCTGTACTTATAATCACAGACCGCCTGTACATTGAGAGAATGTTTGCCTTTCCTGCTGATGTAGTCCATCGAGTTGGCAGACGGCTGCTTGATTTCTATGTGTGTGCCGTCGACCGCTCCCAAACACTGTGGCATGCCATGAGCACGATGGAAACGCAAAACCAGATCCTCGGCCTCGGACTCCGTAAAAGGCGACTTGATGTACTTTGGACCCAGGTAGACAGCGATCGCTTTGCACGTTTGCCTGACAACAACAGACACAGCCTGTCGCGACACGCCGAAGGCGTTAGCAGTCTTCCTTAGCCGTCCCTCGTCGCTCAAATAATACAGAGTTAACGCAACCCTTTTGAGTGTAGTAATTGGTGCCCTCATGTTTGTTGTTTGCCCTTCAATATACGGACTGAGTTCCTCGCTCAGGGCGACGAGAGATGCTTTGGACATGCGGAAATTCTCCTTCCATTCATCTTCCACAACAACGCCATTGACAAAGTTGTCCCACCAACTGCTAGTTCTACCTGGTCTTATCCAAAATTTTCTCCTGGTTGCTCTCCTGGTTGTCTTCCGCGGTGGATCTAAGAGCATGTGACGTATGGTGTTGTCCATTATCGCTTGTTGCTCACCACAATTGGATAGAAGCAATAGATTTTGCTGTAATTAAGCTAGTAGGCTTAGTAGCTTCTGCAGCACGAGCACAATCATGTAGTCCGCCATTATTGTTGTTGCTGTTACGTGTGACGCAGCCGACACGTGATGTGATGACATCATTGTTTCACAAAATATACAGATTGGCTGTACACACGAAACCGCAAGGGTGTCGTTTTCAGATTTATCCACTTTAGGACCCGGTTTAAAAAAATAGCGGTTTCAGTCTCCCAAAACGCCGGATCCGTGTGGACGAAACGCCAATACGATAAAAAATGTATACGTATACAGCGAAACGCGTCTGTGGACGGGCCCTTATACTAAATGTGTCCACAAGACTTTTGAATAATGGGTGTTGTCGCTTAGGTTTTTTCTTCAAAATGATCTGAAAATCATCCTGCCTAATCATTCACATAAAACAATACATTGATTTAAACTTTGTAAGACACGTTTTGTTTGGAAAGGCAATATGCGTGTGGGCGTGATTCACACCTGAGAAGACAGTGACCCACATAATGAGCTGCATAATGAGCCGCATAATGAGCCGCATAATGAGCCTTTCATTCAGGTGTATCACTGAGAGTACCACAAGTAAAGAATGTGAGGACTTATTTTGTATGCATGCAAATTGCATAATATCCATGGTAAACATTTCTAGTAACTATGCAGTTAATTCTCATACTGGATTTTCAGAATGTTTTGGAATATATCCTCTCCCCAAATGTGACACTAATAAAAAAACTATAATAAATAATTTAATGAGAAGGTTTTTATTGACCTATTAAGATGTTGCTTACATCTACCTTGCAAATATATGTTTTGCTAGTTTATTAAACAGTTTTCACATATAAATCAACAACAATTACAATTTTAACAATATTTCAAGTGTAATCTTTCTTTTTAAAAAGTGTACATCGATTTTATCATATGTATTTCAAAGTTAAGGATTCATTAGTTTGAATATTGGAACAAACACTATAATAACAATTTAGTTGATAATTCAATATACCTACTTTATTTTTAACAAAACATCACATAATGAGCAGTTTAATCACGCACATCCCAGTCAAGTACGGGTGCTGGATCTCATATATAATGCAAGTAACAAAGTGAAGATCCGCACACCGAAGAGCTCCCATTTACATCATTTATTATAAATGTAAATGATGAATAAATTATGTAAATGGGAGCTCTTCTGTGTGCGGATCTTTACTTTGTAACAAAACATCACATACTATATATCTAACTAGGGCTGAACGATTTTGGAAAATAATCGAATTGTGATTTAGTTCTACCAATATTGCGATTGCGATTTAATATGCGATTACTTTTTAAGCTCTTTATCTTTTCTATTATTCAACAAAAACCAGCAATAAATCATTGTAAAATAGGGAAGGGAATCTTTAGGCACCTCATGAGCCGATCTATTTTTTTTCTTTAATTGATCTTATTAATAAAACTTAAAATATTTAATTACATAATTATAAGTAGGCCTACTTATAATAATTACACATTAAAAAAACTAAATTAATACAATTACATGGTAATAATTTGAACAAATATAGCTTCAAAACAAATAACAAAGAGGGGAAAAAAATATTACAAGCAATAAACAAAGGGTGCTCTCAGTATTTAAGAGTAGGCTGTCTGAACGTTTTCATCTCTTTTGAAATTATAAGATGTGGTTTGTCCTGTCTGTTTAATAACTTAAAGGTCCCATGACATGCTACTTTTTGTAGGCTTTAATATAGTCCTTAGTGGTCCTTAGTACTGTATCTGAAATCTCTAGGGCTGTCCCCGACTATGGATTTTCATAGTCGAATCAGAATCGTCATGTCTTGCCTATAGTCGACTAATAGTCGAATCATGTGTATGGGGGCGGGGCTTTAACGTTTCAAAGCCGCGATGTACAGAAAATCACACAAAGATATAGAAGAAAATGTTTAAAAACATTTTGGATCAATAAAACTAAGAAATAACATAACTCCAGAAAGGCCACACGGCAGACAGGATTTGCATTTCACATGCAAATCAAATTAAATCGGCTAAATTACCTGTGCGAGCAGGCCAGCCTACACGCACAACATCGATGCACCGAAAAAATAAACAATTAATTTACTAAAATTAAATTAGAACAGAATAGGCCTATACCTTTATAATAAATAAAAAATACAAAACGAAATAAATTAGAATCAAGTCACAAGATGAGGAGCAAATGTGTGCAAAATGTCTAAAGTGCAGGGGAACATATATTCAAAACACAAGCCACAAATAGTTAGATTAGATAACCCTGACAGATTAATAAATAAAATAAAAATAAAGAAATTATTAAAATAACGATAGTAGCCAGAATTTTCAACTTTGTCTTTTTAACTGCAGAAACAACAATAAATGCTAAACTGGAGAGGCAGTCTTTTTATCTAAAAATGTTCACAGCATCCAAAAATCAAATTAGAACCGGCTGAAAAGTTTTGAAATCACTTGTACCCTACCTGATCGAGAGAACAAATCCAGTCTTTCACTCTGTCTGCGTCCGTTGGAGTCTTTTCAAATTGTGCGCGCGGATAAAATACATTCTAACGTGAAACCCAGTCTATGCGTGAAACGTGTTAACGTTGGCCGGCAGAAGTGCGATAATGGTTTTCCTGATGCTAAATCCAGCCTTGGAGAATATCCTTTCTGATGGTGTACATCCACACTTTAGATTTTCTTATCCCAGACATTGTTAAAGATTTAAATCCTTGCCGCGAAGACGCTCCTCTGTCGGTCACTGATCGAAAGTGAAACTTAAATCTGTCACGGGGTGTTTGGATTTATTCACGCACGTTAAAAAATATTTATTAAAAGCTTCTTTCTTTGCACATTTTTATATACAGCATTATCATAATAGGCTGAATATTAACGTATTGACATAAAAGCTAGTTCTATGTGAAATTGAGCGCCCTCATATAGCCAAAGGGGCATGATCCTCGTATCATAACACCTCTGCGAAGATTCGACCGTGAGATCGGTAGTCGAATCAGGCTCCTCCTATCGAAGCATCGAATCTTCGACTATTCGGGGTCACCCCTAGAAATCTCTTTCCAAAAATTCAGCCTCGGTGCAGAATTATAGCCACTACAAGCCAGTCCCAGAATGAGCTTCCTTCAGACAGGCCGTTTCGGTGTCTGTAGCTTTAAATACTAATGAGTAGAAGAAAGGCGGCGCAAGGTGGAGGGTGGGTGTGGCCTTGACCATCTTGCGCAACGGTACCATGCATGTTTGTTTACGTTGGATATATTGCAATGGCACGAAGACACGCAGTCGTTCAAGCATTTCAGTTTGACCCAGAATCTGATCCAGATGGAGAAGTTGCAACTCAGCGGCTCCAGCAGGACGTTTCCGAATGGTTAGTTTAAAATATTATGTCTGGATACGGTACTTTATTCGGATGGTTTACAGTTATTATCATGTAGCTAACGCGAACCTACTGTTGCCTTTTCATGAGAGATCTGTAACGTCTGTAATTTATCTTATTACAATTACATCAAGCTCTGCGATCTTGAAATGCGGATATCGCGCGCGCCATATAACCAACAGGAAAACGGTTATCCAAATAACAAAGAAATGTACAACACTCGCGTTACAGTGTGTGTAACTTGATGCTGTCTACCTTTACATTAGCGCAAGTAACTGCATATCTGCATAGCTAATGTGACAGCCACATTCTACGTGTAACAAGCTAGGTAACCATAAACAGTAAAGCAACACACAATATATAATTTGTTGACTTACTTGTCCGACGTTCAGCAAGCCCAGCTCTGTATTGACCATTCGATGTTCATTTGTACATCCAATTATTGAGCAATTATTATGCTTCGCTCGCTCAAAAGCCATGATATCTCTCGTGGACAAACTAAAATCGCGTGCGCGCGTTCTACTTCCTAGCTCATTTTCTCATGGGCGAGAAATATTCTCTGGGCGGGCAAAGCAGAGGAAGGGGAGGTAACATTTCTCCTTATAACGTCATAAGGAGGAGATTCAAGATCAGCCCGGTTGAGCTTCCATTTTCTCAAAGGCAGAGAAAAATAGCAAAAGCTCGATTTACACAGATTAAAATTTCTAGAAACTTTGGGACCATATACAGGCTAGGGGAACTCATATTAATGTTACAAAACCTCAGAAAGTGGAAATTTCATGTCATGGGACCTTTAAGATATACAGTAACTGACTGTGTTTTGCATCATAAAAGCATTTTGAGATGCAAGTACATTTAACCACGTAGACGGAGTCGCTCACAGCCACATGCTCAAGCACTCTTCGCAAAGCGCGCGTGAGTATTTGAAAGCAGCTTCTGTCGGTAATTTTCATATTTTTAATATATAAGCCAACTGCATTCCAAGACATATGATGCCTTCGTAGAACATTTGTAAGTAAAATACCGGCGGGCGAGACCGTCGTAACATCGTAACAAAAATAACATCAAGCAAACCGCACGTATCTCATATCTTGTGCAATGAAGTCCGCGAATGTCCTTGTAATTCGCTTAAACTTTTCCGAACTTTATTAAAGATTATTTCTCGTAAAGTTCGAGTGGTGTCGTGTGTGTGACAGAGGAATTAGAAGCAAGCAGAATACGGTTGTTTATAAAGCACACGTGTCATCACATATCTGTGTTTAAAACTAAGCTCAGACATAAATCTGAAATTATCTCAATCGATACAGAATCGTTGGAGAGAATCTATAACACAATATCACATAAATTAAACATAAACTGTTATTTCCTGTAGCGTGCTGTAATGGTCATCATCTGGAGTGCCCTTGAGAGCCACCTGAGGGCACTCTACATCAGACTATCATTATTCACTCACAACTACATTTCCCATAATTCACTGCCTGGACTCATCATCCCTGATTATCACATTCACCTGTGTCTCATTATATTGTTTAGTTCACCCCATATAAGCCTGGTTCACCTCATCATTCCCTGCAAAGTCTTGTATGTTATCCCACTGCATTTCCTTTGTTATCAAGGTTCTTGATCTCTGCCCGTGTCCTGGTTTTCCTGTTTCTGCCTCACCCTCTGGATTTGTCTGTTTGTTGGATTGCCTGCCTGTGTATGACCTTTGCCTGGATTTTGACTACAATTCTGTATAACCCTTTAAAAAAAACTGCATTTGGATCCTCAACCTTCGTGTCTCGGAGCAGTTTATAACACGTGCCAAGTTGATGCTTTATCTGCAGTACAGACTGGTTTACTCTCGCGTGTCACGTGACCAGACTGTAATCGCAGCTTTGCGGTTAAAAAATCGCATTTCATCATATTGCGATATTATCGCAAATGCAATTAATCGTTCAGCCCTATATTTAACATATGAGCAGAAATATTTGCATATAAATGTTAATTTGCAGTTTAATACATTGCTTATACAAAGACATTTTATTTCAACATATTTCAGTCGATTTTTACTCATCTCAGTATAGCAATATAGTTTGGTAAAAGCAAAACTAGTAGATGTGTTCATGTAAAAATAACATGTTTACCAGAGGTGGGTAGAGTATCCAAAAACTGTACTCACTCAAGTAAAAGTACAAGTACTTATAGAAATATTTACTCAAAGTAAAAGTAATAATCTTAATAGTTACTTGAGTAAGATTAAAAAAGTATCCAATGAAAAAACTACTCAAGTAGCTAGTTACTAGTTACTTTGGATCATATGTATATATGTGTATGTATATATATATATATATATATATATATATATATATATATATATATATATATATGAAGACTTCATGATGCAAAAGCCTCTGAGTGCCATCTGAAATTTTCTTCTAAAACAAGCATTTTTATCAAGCTTGTTTATTTAAGTTCAGTAATTTCACTTTAACCCTCTGGGGTCTGAGGTGTTTTTGGGGTCCTTGAGATGTTCTGACATGCCCTGACATTTGTGCTTTTTTCAGTTTCTTATAAACATATGAATGGCAAAGGTGTATTTACACTCTATTTAGCACAAACAGGGCTACCATAATATGTGATCAACATGTATGTACATGTTTGTATTTTTGAGAGAATAATGTTTATGCATGGTTATTGAAAAAACTAAAAATTAAAGTTTCTGAAATAAGGCCACAAAACACATACTAAACATACTCTCTAATGTGTCTTAGAGTTTTTTCTTCAAAATGATGTGAAAATCATCCTGCCTGATCATTCACATAAAACAATACATTGATTTAAATTTTGCAAGACACTTTCTGTTTGGAAAGGCAATATGCGAGTGGGCGTCAACGATCCAACACCATCATGAATATTGAGTGGTTCGCACCTGAGGAGACAATGGGGCCCGCATACTTAATGAGCCATTCACAAATTGTGCTTGCAAATTTTATCCAAGGTAAACATTTCTAGAAATTGTGCAGTTAATTCTCATACTGTATTTTCAGAAAGTTTTGGAATATATTCTCTACCCAAATGTGTCACTAATAAAACACAATAAAAATTATTTAAAGAGAAGGTTTATATTGATCTTTTAAGATTTTGTTTACATCTATCCTTGTATATATTTTTGCTATGTTATTAAAAAGGTTATACAATTACAACAATTAAAATTGTAACAATATTTCCAGTGTAATCTTTCTTTGTAAAAACTAAAGTATACATTTTATTATACGTATTTCAAAGTTAAGGATTCATTAGTTTGAATATAGCCTATATTGGAACAAACTAAAATAACATCTTAGTTGATTATTTTTGACAAAACATATATATATATACAAGATATAAGATTATAAGCTTATTTGCAACATTATAAGATTATAATATATATAAGCAACATTATAAGCTAATTTGATGTGGCAGTATTTTACAGTAAAAACTTTATAATCTATCCAATTTTTGTAGTCGATTTTTACTCATCTCATTATAGCAATAGAGTTTGGTGAAAGCTGTTCATTCATTCACACACAGAAACGTGATTCATATTAAAACAGTATTTGTGCCAGCTGTAGTAGCTTCACAACAGTGCGCATCTGTGCGTTCATTCATTCATGATACACTGAAACGTGATTCATATTTAAACAGTATTTGTGCCAGCTGTTGTAGCTACACAACAGCGCGCATCTGTGCGTTCATTCATTCATGATACACTGCAACGCGATTCATATTTAAACAGTATTTGTGCCAGCTGTAGTAGCTACACAACAGCGCGCATCTGTGCGTTCATTCATTCATACACTGAAACGCGATTCATATTTAAACAGTCTTTTTGCCTGTACAGACACTTGCGATTAGAACAAAGCAAATATATAACTGACCTATTCCTCAGCCGGATCTGTTGCTCCTCGAAACGAAACTTCCAGCACTTCTGAGGTAAATTTTCCAGGATTATTATCAAGATAGTAGCCTATTATTCCTCACAGCATCGTAAAGTCCATGTGTCTGAAAGTGAACTCGCGGTGTGTGTGTTATCCAGCTGATGTGGGCGTTTCACGGGTTTGCGAGGATCGCCTCAGATAATTTGCGTTTGAATAGCGCGCGCTCTCTGTGGGCTATTCAATCTCATATCAAAACATAATGAGCTGAGATGAGAACGACTGACATCTCTCTCTTTTCATACAGATTACATAAACTTAGAATATTTTCTTAGAATATAGTTTTTTTAGAATAATTACTTAATTTAAAAGAAGAGAATTCAAGCTTCATGCCTGTGTGCCTGTATTCCTGTTTGACTGAGTATTCACTGAGTTATGGTTCATTTTCGGACGCGTTTCAGAATTGACTTCACTGACAGAGAGAAAGCAGAACTCGCATCATGTTTATTTTTCTTTATTTGGCGAAAAGCACAACACTTTGTTTTTATTGTGAGTATACACAAAAATAATACAGACTTAACAGGATCGATTGATGTATGACACAAGTATGTAAAATCAAAATCAACAGATCATTTTTAATCTCTTTTGCACTGATATGAACAAAAACGAACCTATCGCGCCGGCGCGATTGCCGACCTCAGGGGGTTAATGACAATTAATAGGAACTTTTCATTGCCATTTAAGTGAAATAACTGAACATAAACATACAAGCTTGATAAAAATGCTCTTTTAAAAGAAAATTTCAGATGGTACTTAGAGGCTTTTGCATCTGAAGTCGTCATATATATAAAATTATATTATTTAGATTTTTTAATTTATTTGAATAACTATTATTATCATAAGTAGATTGGCTATCTTTGCAACAAAAACAGAAGAGACAAGCATTATTTCTGCCATCTGTAGCCCGAAAATCATTGTCTGTCCTTTGGTTTGTATAATAGTAACTTATACAACTACATTTGGATTATTAGACAATGTCGAAATAAAGTGAATCTGCAGAATGTTGCATTCAAAGGTATGCAATTGACACAGAGAAGAAAGAGTTAAAACTCTTCACATGTGCTCGCGCTCATGACTGCTACTGAACATCTGAACATAAAAAAAAAAAAAAAAAGTACATCGACGGATCTTCTTCTGTCTGTTCTCCAAAATATAATCAACTGTATATTTCTGCAAGCATGTTTAAACTGGTTAACTGTGTCTACGGCAGGCAAAGGCAGTCAAGTTTGCACGCCACTGCGCAACAATACACACAAAATTACCGCGGGAAGGCGGGTGTTCATAAACTGTGAACAATGGTAGCTTATGTAATGTATAAATGAATGTATATGTCCAAAAAACGGGTAATGTCATACTTCCTAGTAGTGCTATCGTGCCGTAATAATCTGTTTGGTTGTAAAATGTATTACCTGAGTGAAATGAAATCGAATGTATCGTCCTGTGGAATCATTCATTCACAGACTGCTTACGAAGATGATCAGCTAATAAAGATCTTCATCACTGGCAAAAATATAATGCATTTGAAGATTTGTTCTCACTTGACTGTACTGTAGGTCCACGGCCACTTCATCTAACGCTCTTGATGTTCTTAAATCTTCCTGTTACGACTCCGAGTCGAGTGTGAATTGAAATCGCTTCAGACGATTCAGTCCGTGCAGGAACTGAACAGATCAAACTGATTCGCGAACCGATTTAGACAAATCTGCCAACTTGTTTGATGAAGTCTTTGAACAGACTCGACTCAAAAGAGTTATTCATTTGTGAATTGAGCATCGCTCAAACCCAGAAAAAAGATAAATCGCGCTTGGAATAAACTACGCATTTAACAACACATATTGCATTAAAATAAAGTAACGAGAGGAACGTCGCCCAACGTAACAAAGTAAAAGTACAGTTTTTTCATTAGAAATGTACTCGAGTTAAAGTAAAAGTACCCACATTCAAATCTACTCTTAAAAGTAAAATTTTTCCAAAAAAATACTGAAGTAAATGTAACAAAGTAAATGTACTTCGTTACTACCCACCTCTGATGTTTACTAATGTAAGTGCATATCGCGATTAGAACAAAGCACTTAAGAATGAAAAACGTACTATTCACAGTCCCCTGAATAGCTGGATCCGTTGTTCCTCGATGTTAAACTAAATTATTCCTAAGGATTATTCCACCCAGCGAAGCAAGACGACATAAAGTGCAGTCTTATTTAAACTCGCAGTGTGTTTTATCCAGCTGATGTGGGCGTTCACAGGTTTGTATGGATTGCCTCAAATCATTTGTGTTTGAATAGCGCGCGCTCTCCGTGGGCGGGGTCACATTAAAACTTAATTAGCTGAGATGAGAACGGCTGACATCTCTCACTTTTCATACAGATTACATAAACTGAGAAAATTTGTTTTTTTATATAAATTACTTCATTTAAAAGAAGATAATTCAAGCTTCATGCCTGTGTGTCTGTATGCCTGTTTGACCGAGTATTCGCTGAGTTATAGTTCATTTTCGGACGCGTTTCAGAATGGACTACACTGACAGAGAGAAGGCAGAACTCGCATCATGCTTATTTTTCTTTATTTGGCAAAAAGCACAATACTTTGTTTTTATTGTGAGTATACACAAAAATAAAAGACATTTAACAGGATCGGAAGTGTTACACTTGTATGTAAGGTCAAAATCAACAGAGTATTTTGAGTCTCTTTTGCACTGATAAGAAAAAAAGCGAGGAGATCACGCCAGGGTGATTGCCGACCCCAGGGGGTTAATGACAAAGCATTTAATATTTTGCAGAGAGCAGGAATTTCGGCTGTCAATGATATTTACATTGATAATGTTTTTTCCAGCTTTTTACAATTGAAACAAAAATTATCTCTCACTTGTGCAGAATTTTTTTTGATATTTTCAGCTCAGAACTTTTGTTAAATTCATTTCCTGACTTTCTGCATCTTTCACCAAAATCTTCACTAGATCAGATTCTTGAAGTAGCCTTAGATAAAAGGAGTACATTGTCTACGATATACAGGCTGATTTCCTCCATCTCCACTTCCTCTATCTCTTTTATTAGACAATCGTGGGAGTCGGATCTATGCCTCCTATGCTATGCCTTCAAAACAATGTAATAAAAAAAAAAGTAATTTATTCTTCGATTCTTTTGGGAAATGCAGACAAGAACAGTGTGTGATAGTAACGTCTGATTGCCAAACTAACTGTTGCTGTATGCCTTTGTAGATTGTCTGGCTGTATGGTGACAGAGAAAGGCTGTGGTTATGTGTCTTCAGCTCTGAGTTCAAACCCCTCACACCTGAGAGAGCTGGATCTGAGCTACAATCACCCAGGAGATTCAGGAGTCAAGCTGCTCACTGATAAACTGGAGGATCCAAACTACAGACTGGATAAACTCAAGTATGTAGAGCATGAAGAGTTGATTAAAAAACTCCAAAAACAGCATTTCAATCTTCACTTATTACTCGCATTACTACATTTACAAACATTCTTATTGAGAATTTACAGAGGTTTAGCTCTAGTTATGCTACGGGCTGTTGAATGCTTCATTCTGATTGGCTGACGAACATTATAAGGTGTGCAATTTACAAAAAAAACATTTACAAAAAATATAACAAAAAAACATTTCCATGATTTTCCTACAAAAATAAATTATTCACTTTATTATTCACGTATAAAATACGATGGTAAAGCAATCAGGGCCAGGAGATTTGCCATTCTGAAGTGAATGAATTGCCTCTTGTACTTCTGTGATAGACACAGACCTGTCCAAATCATTTGTGGAGCCATCATTAACGCAGGGGAATATTAGTTGATCAAAATGTTTGGGCCATTCCAACATTTTTAGTTACATTCTGAGGAATAATGATTAGAATAGTATTTTGAAATGAATTTCCTCCGGGTCGGAACTTTCACCGTTAGAAGATTTAATTTTAGGGACCAGTCTAGATGCACAGACAGTTCGAGATTGAAAAAGCAAGTGATTTGCCAGCTTAAAATATAACAAACAACAGGATATTAATCACAAACCATTTCCATGAGTTTCCTACAAAATTAATTTTTATTCACTTAATCCCGCTCTCCCATAAAAACGCACACACAGAGTACAGACACACACACTCATACAAGTGCAGCGAAAAGAGGAGGCGTGTTCTGGCGCAAACGTTCCCTGGTGCTATTTTGCAGGTTTAGAAAACAATTCCACCACTGACCAGGAAAAACCTAGTCTAAAGTCAGTGACGCGTTGCTGATGTTATTCATATGCTTTTTTAAGGGCGCATGCTTGGCCATAATCAATGTAGCCTGTGCACAACGCGGATGCACTTTGCTTTTCTCATCTACACACAGACGCAGCAGTTCTCATTTTTAGAAAACCAAACATTATTACAAGGAACATTATTATTTAACACACGAGGGAAATCATTGTTGTGTCCATGAAAATGTGAACAAATAGGCATAAATCTACACATTTACCCAATTTTTTTTACGCCTGTTTAACCAAAGCTAATTTGGATAGGTTTCTCCCATCCCCATACAATGTCACTTCTCTGTGTTTTACGGCCCTGACGAGAACGTCGGTCTCCTCGGCTGTGAACCGCTGCTGGCGCGTGACGGGCAAATTCGCCGTTATAATAGCCATCCGCCATGGAACAAGCGTGCCTCCTCTTAAAGGGAATGTGAGATGTCGCTCTGATTGGTTTATTTCACATTACACCCAAACCACACCTATGAATAATGAAGCTACTTCAGACCAACCCATTTTAGATTTGCGTCGGGCGCAAGAGTCATTTATCCCGCCGGTATAATAGCAACAGCGCCCAAGACCCACCCACAAAGTTACTTGCGTTTCGCGCTTGATACTTGCGTTTCAGATAGTTAAAATAGGGCCCTATAAGTGTAATAGTTAAACAATACAATAAGTGCAATATAAACAAAAGGATAAAAAAAAGATATAGGTTATACTCGTCTGCGTTTTCAAGTGCGAGATCAATGGTATAAATATAATTTAACAAAGGTTTCCATGTTTTATTAAAGTTTTTTTTTTCAGCTTTAAACAAAGATAATTTATTTTATCCATCTATAATATGAAGGAGGGCATGCATGTTAACACTTAAAGAGAATGAGCCTCCAGGCCAATAGTGTTGTGAAATAGTGTAGTCTGGCATTGGTGTAGTGTATTCTATGAAGAATCTTGCTTTGCATCAAACTGTGCTGGGCGCGTATAGAGGAAGAATGTACTAAATCTATTTTATAATCCCACTCTATTTCAAGTATAGTGAACCCCAGCTCTTGTTCCCAAGTATTTTTGAGTCAAACAGAGGGGTCAAGATTTAATCAATCTATTAATTCATTAATTACAGAGATTAGCCCTTTTCTGTCTAACTAAGATAAAGAAGGGTGTCCATGTTATAATCAGAAGGAAAATTAGAAAACCGGGGACATTGATTTTGTACTAAAACGTCTGATCTAAAAGAAGCTAAAAAGATACGTTTTAGGAAGATCAAACTTTTCTGACAATTCTGAAAAGGCTAAAAATAATCCTTTATCATAAAGGTCCTTGATGATACTGAGACCCCTAGAATTAACGAAAAAGGAAGAGAGGACCAGTTCTCTATACTGCCTTATAAACATCAATTAAAGAATCAAAAAAAAAAAAATTCTAAAGATATCTGTGTGATTTTATTGATGAATACGCCTAGATATCTGAATCCTTCCTGAGCCCACTTAAAGGGGAAATTATGTTGGGAAAGTGTCTCAGTTGCTAAATTGATAGGGAACAATTAGCTCTTTTGAAGATACAATTTGTAACCAGATGTGGCGGGGTAGTGGAAGGACAAAAGTTACACTTATGGACAAAAGAGCAAAATAAAGAGCAGACTACGCCAAATTTCATAAGACAGACAGGTTCGCTACCACAGAGGACAAGAGACGTGGATCTGAATACAAAATACTTTTATTTTCACAACAATTATTATTTTAAATATATAAAAACTGTTGACTCAGGGGACAAGAGTTTACACCACTTCGGTATGCAGCAGACCAAAAATAAAGAAAACAAACAAACAAACAAAAAAAGACTTTCAGGCTGAGGCTTTACCAGTAATGCAGCGAGCTGGGCAGTGAGTATCCTAAGACCACACCACTCACCAAATTCTACTCCACACAAACACTCTCACTCTCACACTCGCTAAGTGAAGGAAACGCCACCACCAAAAGGGCAAGGACAGCTAGCTTCCCTACACCGGGGCCTTCAGCTCCTGAAAGAAACAAAAAAATATATATATTTCTCAATTAGCCGCAGACACATGCATCAAGTTATAGTAGAACAAGTTCAAACTATAAAAGAGGTCAACACTTGACAAATTACTGGCCACAGAAGCTAAACAGGCTGGTGTGACCCAAGGAGTTTACATCAAATTGCCATTGAAGCCTAGACTCAACCATTGGAGCAGCCAACTGCTATAAACAAAAACAGAACAAAACACAACAAAATAAAGTCAAACAATACAAAATGAAAACAATTAATTGGACAAACAGATTAAATCACAGAAAACAAATCCAAAAGAATTGAATGAAAACAGAAACTTATTGCTGGGCTTCCACTAAATACTCAAATCAAAACGTTTAGACAAAAGAGATTTGCTATTCTCAGGTACAGAATGTAACTCACTTTTCCACAGTCCCTAGGAAAAGCAGTGACCAAAGAGAGCTAAAATAAACGAACAAACTGCTGGTGGCGTTATAACAAAAGGTGGGGCTAAATTACACCATTAATGGTACATCTCACATTAAATGCCGGCTCTGAGATTAGCCACTCATCACTTAGGCCACCAGCATTAGCATAAAGCAATCAAGATTCAAGATTCAAATAGCTTTATTGGCATGGTGAAAGAAATCTTTACATTGCCAAAGCATTCATAACACTATACAATAAAAATAAATAAATAAATAAATAATAATAAAAAGAAAATAGAAATTACATGAAAATAAACATAGCAGTAAAAATGTCTAATCTTCTAATATTTATACAATTGGTAGCTCTGTCCTGCTGGAGGCTCTTTTGTCGTGACAGGACCTCACGTACCGGGCAGCCAGGGTTGAGCTCGCTGGGCTTTCTCCAAGCAGGAGTGGGAGTTTGTCCATATTTGATTTCTGATGGAAGTCTTTCTGGTGGGTTGTGAAAAGGGGATAGAAATCTACAAATACTAAATAAACCAAAGAAAAACAAATCAGAGGGGACGTGTCAAAACAATACTGAAACGGTCACATCGTAGTATAAATGGCAGCAGAACAAACAGTGCAGTCTAACAACATTGTCTAGGGAGCATTTGCCCCGCAGTCCACAGAGACGAACCGCTCACGCGTGGATTGACCCACTAAAAATAGACAAAATATTAATGAATGAATTTAAAGACACACATTTCATAATGCTAAAGTGGTTAGATATACATACCCAATAGTAGATCGCTAGACCCACAGAATATTCAGTTACTCACAGCCTCATTCATAATAGGCAAACCGCAAATGTACAGGTGTTCCATCTGATCAAACACATGAGCTGCACTATGATGGAAGCATAGGTTACCGGGGATCACACCAGAACAAACATTAGTCCATTGGAATAAACATACCTGTGATAAAGACAGCCTGCACCCAAAAGCAAAGTCGCACCAGGTTTTGATCCAGCAAGATGGCGCCTTTGTTCGGCATGGCTGCTGCTGCGTCACATCTGTGTCGTTTTTATGTGTTTGTTTTCGTCTCTCTTATGGTCACATCAACCCTGCCTTTAAACTACTGTGTCACTGCTACTCGGACATACGATCGTTTCACCCTGATGAACATTGGAGTGTATATGGAAGGATTTTGTAACATCTGGGAAAGTTATAGTCAAACTTTTCCACCCCCGTTGGTGTGTGTACCTAGCCTGGTTCTACCAGACTCTCGTACATTTCATTTGTACAGAGAGTCTGGCCTCTCTCCATTGACAAGCATTAACTTCCTTGTAGGTAGGTTCTCTGTTGAAGTTTAAAACTATTGGATCTGCTCAGAGTCACTCTGAATCTGCCATAACCAATCGCTAACCTTTGGTCATGACGTAACCCTACAACTCAAAGCGCACAACCTCAACGTCATCGTTCTCAGCCACTCCCTCTGTTCGCTGATTGGACCGCCAAAAAAATGGTCGGAGAAAACCAAAGAATACACCACAATCCCAGACATAGTACTGAAGGGAAATAAAATTGAGCGGAAGTACGCAGGAGGGCGGAGCCAGGCTAGTGTATACCCAGCCTATATGAATACCGATTTTTGTTTTGGGGCCGTGGTAACCCCAAGAGGAGACGAAAGAGAAGGAGTTGCAGAGCTGGCGTTCAGGTCGGGATGAGGCTGTCTTCGCGGTGGCTGCTGCCGGTTGTTCCCCGGGATATAGGTGGCGCTCCTTCGCGGGGTCGCCTTCCGCTCGTTCTGCCCGTTGGACGAGATCCCCTTCGGTCATCGTGGGGTGGTGGTGGAGACGCAGTCAGGAAATTGCAGTTTGTGGCCGACATGCCTGACCAGCGATTGACCGCACAGCACCGCTGGAAATCACGTGATTGTACCAGGTGTTTGCGCCCACTACAACTTGACATTAAGGAGGCCGGCCTGCCATCATCGCTCCGTTTAGCGCTGCTAAATGCTCGTTCCATCACTAATAAGGCGCATGTCATCAACGATCTGTTCACCAAGGATAAGATGGATTTGATGTTTCTCACAGAAACGTGGCAAAAGGATAAGGAAGCTGTACATTTAAATGAGCTCTGCCCTGAAGGCTGCTCTGTGATTGGGACACCTCGAACGGCACGCCGAGGCGGCGGCCTTGCTGTTGTGTATCGTGACAGATTCTTATGCAGATTTATTCACTCTGAAACCTTCTCCTCTTTTGAGTCACAGATGATTAAGGTCGGTTCTGTGAACATGTTTTATTGTGTGTTAATTTACCGCCTTCCTGGTCCTGCAGGCATCTTCCTTACTGACTTTACTGACTTTTTATCCTCTATAATTCAGCTGGAGAAAGTTTTAATTATTGGAGATTTTAATCTTCATATTGATGATATCTCATGTATTGCAGCTACAGATCTCCTATCCATTACTGACTCTTTTAATTTTACGCAACATGTCTCAGGACCTACACATTTAAAGGGGCACACCCTGGACCTTGTTTTCTCATTAGGTCTAGAGTTAGTAAATGTGTGTGTGGAGGATGTACATATGAGTGACCATAGTTGTGTTTTCTTTAACCTGAATCTACCTCGGGACCCCCCACCCCTGAGAATTAAGGCTCAAAGGAGAGTTATTAACCAGGATGTTGCTGAGAAGTTTTCTATTTTGTTTGATCCATGCCGGCTCCAATTGCAGTGCTCTCTCCATCAGATAGTACTGTATTCCTTAACTTCTTTGTTGAGAAGATTAGGGATATAAGAGTTAGTATCTTACCTCCACCTGCTTGTATCAAGGCATGTACTTTGGCTCTTTCCCATCTGTGTTTCTCCTTTAAACTAGTGACATTACATGAGGTCACCACTCTACTAGATAAGAAGAAACCTTCTTCTTGTCACAGTGATGTTCTCCCGACTATGCTGTTTAAGCAGGTTTTTGATAGTATTGGCCCCTGTGTTGTAGAAATGATCAATACTTCTCTTTTAACTGGTGTGGTTCCTAACTTTTTTAAACATGCTATTGTTGAACCTGTTCTTAAAAAGCCCATTTTAGACCCATCGCAACCCATGAATTATAGGCCTATATCTAAACTGGGGTAGCAGAGCAGCTTACTACTTTCTTAGAGATAAATTATATTTTTGACAAATATCTGTCAGGTCTCCGTGAAAAACATTCTACGGAAACTGCACTAATTAAAGTTTCGAGTGATATTTTGATGTCAGCTGATTCTGGGAAGCATACAGTGTTAGTGTTATTGGACCTTACATCTGCCTTTGACACTATTGATCATAATATTTTGATTAATAAACTTCATGATCTAGTAGGGATATCTGGATCAGCTTTAAAATGGATTTCTTCTTACCTTTCCGGTAGAAGTTTTAGTGTTTTTATTAATCAGATCATGTCAGATACTGCAGGTTTGTCGAGTGGTGTACCACAGTGTTCTGTCCTGGGACCAATTCTTTTCCTTCTGTACATGCTACCTCTAGGACAGATAATCAGCCAGTTTACTGATGTTTCTTATCATTTGTATGCAGACGACATTCAGTTGTACTGCTCTATCAAGCCTACTGAGTTATATAAACTGTCTTCTTTAATCAACTGTCTGAGTAGTATTAACCCTCTGGGGTCTGAGGTGTTTTCTGGGCCCTGGAGGTGTTCTGACATGCTCTGACATTTGTGCTTATTTCTGTTACTTGTGACATTTTCATGGCTAAAGTCTGATTACACTGTATTTAGTACAAACTCTGCTACAATAATATGTCAGCAGCATGTATGTAAAAGTTTGTAGTTTTGAGATAATGACATTTATGCGTGGTTTGTGAAAACACACAAAAAAATTCTCACTGAAATAAGGTCATAAAACCCATACTGATTATTTCTTCACAAGACTTTTGAAAATTGTACGACGTAGCTAGAATATTTGCTCCAAAACTATGTGAAAATCATCCTGACTGCTCATTCAGATAAGACAATATATTGATTTAAAATTTGCAAGACATGTTTTGTGTGAGAAAGCTTTATGCGAAGAGGCGTGAACATCATGAATATTTAATTTCTTTCACACCTGAGAAAGACAAAGACCCTCCCTAATGGTCCTATTAGGAGCTATCAGGCCCTATCATTCTGAGCAACCTTGCACAAAGAATGAAGAGATTTAAAAAAGAATGGCTTTTTGATTGTTTGGATTTATTTACAACACAACATAATCCAAATATTTACATTTACATTTAGTCATTTAGCAGACGCTTTTATCCAAAGCGACTTACAAGTTAGGACTAAGTAAAGCGAATCATCATGAAGAGGCAAAAACAACGCAAGAAGTGCTCAAAATACGAAGTTCGGGCATTATTCAGAGTAGCATAAGCCCGATAAGTGAGGGTTTAAAGGGAAAGGGAAGTTTTTTTTTATTTTTATTTTTTTATGCGGTTAAGTGCTCACGGAAGAGATGGGTTTTCAGCTGTCTTTTGAATGTTGTCAGGGATTCTGCATTCCGGATGAGGGTGGGGAGAGCGTTCCACCAGCATGGAACTGTGAATGAGAATGTTCTGGAAAGTGATTTTGTGGCTTTCTGTGATGGAACCACGAGACGTCGCTCTTTGACCGATCGTAGGCTTCTGGTAGGGATGTAGACTCGTAGGAGTGAGTGAAAGTAGGAGGGAGCTGAGCCTGTGAAAGATCTGTAAGCAAGCATCAATGCCTTGAATTTGATACGAGCAGCGAGAGGTAGCCAGTGCAGAGAGATGAACAGAGGAGTGACGTGGGCCCTCTTGGGCTCGTTGAAGACAAGACGAGCTGCAGCGTTCTGGATCATCTGTAGAGGTTTGGTTGCACATGATGGAAGTCCAGCCAGAAGAGCATTGCAGTAGTCAAGCCTAGAAATGACCAGGGCCTGGACGAGGAGTTGTGTTGCATGCTCAGTAAGGAAGGGCCTGATCTTCCTGATGTTGTGCAGTGCAAACCTGCATGATCGAGCTGGCTATCAAACGTAACTCCAAGATTTCTGACCGACCTTGATGGGGTGATTGATGATGATTTTAGCTGGATAGTGAAGTCGTGTTGTAGAGATGGATTGGCAGGGAGGACGAGAAGCTCAGTCTTTGCCAGGTTGAGCTGCAGGTGATGTTCCTTCATCCATGTTGAGATATCCGCCAGACAGCTTGAGACCCGTGCAGCTACTGTGGGATCATCTGGTTGAAATGAGAGGAAGAGCTGTGTGTCATCAGCATAGCAGTGGTAGGAGAAATCGTGTGCCTGTATGATGTGTCCCAGTGACGTGGTGTAGATGGAGAAGAGGAGGGGACCAAGAACTGAACCCTGAGGAACCCCTGTGGTCAGTTGATGTGCTCTGGATACCTCGCCTCTCCATGCAACCCTCAAGGACCTACCTGTGAGATAGGACTCAAACCAGTGGAGTGAAGTTCCTGTGATGCCCAGTGATGAGAGGCTGGACAAAAGGATCTGATGATTCACAGTGTCGAAGGCAGCAGACAGATCCAGGAGAATGAGGACTGAAGATTTGGAAGCAGCTTTTGCGATCCGTAGGGCTTCTGTGACCGACAGTAATGCAGTCTCAGTTGAATGCCCTTTCTTGAAGCCAGATTGGTTGACATCCAGCTGGTTGTTTAGAGACAAGAAGGATGTTACTTGGTTGAAAACAGCTCTTTCAAGTGTTTTCGCAATGAATGGTAGGAGAGAGATAGGTCTGTAATTCTCTACAAACGATGTGTTTAGTGTTGGTTTTTTAAGCAGTGGAGTAACCCGAGCCTGCTTGAATGCTGTAGGGAAAGTGCCAGTATGGAGGGATGATGTGTGTGAGTGCTGGTAGAAGTGTGGGAGAGATGGCTTGTAGAAGGTGTGAGGGGATGGGGTCTAGAGGGCAGGTGGTAGGATGACTGGAGAGGAGAAGTGTAGATACTTCTTCCTCGGTTAGCCGAGAGAAGGAGGGGAGAGGGTTATTGGCTGTGGAAGGGGTTGGTCTGGGTTCCTGTGTGTGTGGAGCTGAGAACTGACTGCTGATAGTTGTTGTTTTGTTGGTGAAGAAGTTCTCAAAATCGTCAGCAGTTAAAGAGGAGGTGGGTGGTGGTGGAGGTGGACAGAGGAGAGAGTTGAATGTCTTGAAGAGTGATCGTGTGTTGGAGGAGCTGTTGATCTTGTTGTGGAAGTAGGAAGATTTTGCAGCATGAATATCAACAGAAAAGAAAGAGAGGAGAGATTTATACATACTCAGGTCAGATGTGTCTTTTGATTTGCGCCATTCCTCTACACTGCCCTGAGTTCGGTCCGGTGTTCACGAAGAACCTCAGACAACCAGGGGTTAGAGGGAGTAGCGCGTGCTGGCCTGGAGGAGAGAGGGCAGATATTGTCTAGAGAGGAGGGAGCATAAGGTATCCGTTGCGGTATTCACATCCAGAGATGAGAATTGTGAGGGTGGGGGAAGAGAAGATGACACGGCAGAGGAAAGATGGGAGGGAGAAAGTGAGCGCAGGTTTCGCCTGAAAGTGACTGGTGGTGGGGTTGGTGGTGCAGGGGTAGAGAGTTGTAGATTGAAAGTAATGAGGAAATGATCTGAAACATGGAGAGGTCTCACTAAAATGTTGTCTGTGATGCAGTTGTGTGTGTAAACCAGGTCCAGTTGGTTGCCTGATTTGTGAGTACCTGTGGTGATGAGTCGTTTGAGATCAAAAGAGGCTAGGAGAGAGATGAAGTCTGTTGCATGCGGCTTATCGAGATGAATGTTGAAGTCACCGAAGACTAGAATTGGGGTGCCGTCCTCAGGGAAAGAGGACAGCAGCACATCCAGCTCCTCTACGAAGTTACCCAGCTGACCTGGGGGGGCGATAAATTACTACAATATGGATCTTATTGGGAGTTGTAAATGTAATAGCATGATATTCAAATGAGTTGTTGTTGCATAGAGAAGAGAGCGTTGAGTATTTCCAGTTGTTAGAAATGAGAAGCCCTGTACCCCCACCCCTCCCAGACTGGCGAAGGGAGTGAGAGAAAGAGAAATTGCTGGAGAGAGCAGCAGGGGTTGCTGAGTCTTCTGGACGAATCCAGGTCTCAGTCAAGCCCAAGATACTAAGAGTAGAATGAGATGCAAAGGCTGGAATAAAGTCAGCTTTATTGACTGCTGACTGACAATTCCATAGACCCACGGAAAGAGAGAGAGGTGTGTGTGAGGATGAGAGAATGGGACGCAGATTAGCAGTATTGCACTGCCTTTTGCGTGTGATGAAAGGGCGTTGCCGAGAGATAACAGGAATGTATTGAAAGCACATGTTGAGTAAGGTGAAAAATAAGATAAGAAGTGGGAAGGGAAAAGGAGATAGTTAAGTGCCTTTCTGGTGTCCTTGCTCGGTGGAGTCGCGCAGGTAGAGTCGCTGGTCTTTACCCGAGTCGGTCTTCACACGAGAGCTGAACGCTTCCGCTGACGCTTCCGCGACAGCGTGCAAATTACAAAGATATATATATAATGCTTTCACCGCTTGAGTGAGGACAGCTGTTTCGTCCGGCAATCAAATCAATAAAGCGAAAATGGTCGAAATCGAAACTGCTAGGAGCCAATACTTAAGTGCAATTAAATAAATGCAATAATAATTTTCACACGCGGCTGTTTATTAATGTAGCAACGCGTCTAAATAACATACAGAATTATGTGAAGTTAAAAATTAAAACTAAGCAGAGAATCGAAGATAGGCTTACCCTGAGTCAAATACAACACTGAAATAACAGGAGAACTGAGTATTCTGAAAAACCACTTGCGCGCTCTTGCCGTGCGTCCTCTATGCTGACCGCTGGTCCTCATATACACAACAAATGACAAAAAAGCACATTATTTAACACACTGAACTAAAGACAGAGACTTAACCAGTCATACACCTTTGTGCCATTCCTGAAACATAGTACATATATACCTTTCATTTCCAAGGTGTTTGATTTTTCACTTTACCATGTTCATGTACAGAGACTTATGTGAATGGTGAAGTCAGCAGGACTCCTCAGTGGAGCATCTGGTCCCTGAAAAAAAAGAAAAGAAAGATTTTTCAGGTTAAAAATCCCTCAGCAAAGCATCCCTCAGATAAAACAACATATCGGTGCCTTAGGCTCGTCTGTCCAGCCGAGTTTCAGGAGCTTAGGTGTTATTTTTGATTCTGCCATGTCCTTGGAGAAACACTAGAATCAAATTATTAAAAACTGTTTTTTTCAATTAAGGAACATTTCTAAAATAAGAGCCTTGGTGTCAAAGGCCGAATTGGAGATGATCATTCATGCTTTTATTTCATCTCGCTTAGACTATTGTAACAGTCTTTTTATTTGTCTTAATAAGAAAGATTTTTGTCGCCTCCAGACTGTCCAGAATTCAGCTGCTTTTAACCCACACCAGTAAAAGGGCACACATCACACCTGTCTTAGCTTCACTTCATTGGTTACCAGTGCAATTTAGAATGCGCTTTAAAATTTTGGTTCTTACTTTTAGAGCCCTCCAAGGATAGGTGCCCCCTTACATCTCTTTTAGTTGCCCCCCACACACATTTTAAAACTAGAGGGGACCGTTCGTTTCAAGCTGTGGCACCTAGGCTGTGGAACGCATTGCCTCCTTCCATACGCTGCTTGGATTCAGTGGAAAATTTTAAAACACAGTTAAAAACTCTTCTATTTAAAGAGGCTTGGAAAGCAATTGTTGAGTGTTACGCCAGTTTCACACTGCACGCGTTAGCAGAGCGTAAGCATCGCTTATTTTTTCCGGTGCCCCTGTTTACAGATTAGAGCATTCACAACGCACGCAGAGGCGGCGCGGCAGCGCATAGCAGAGCAGAAGCAGCAGTGCCGCGATGTGTGTGTGTGTGTGTGTGTGTGTGTGTGTGTGTGTGTGTGTGTGTGTGTGTGTGTGTGTGTGTGTGTGTGTGTGTGTGTGTGTGTGTGTGTATATATCAGTGGTGGCTGCTGGTCTTTCAAAGAGGGGAAGCTCATTTTCAGCCTACATTGTTTATAAATGTTGATCCATTGTAGGGTGGTTAGGCCGGTCTTATGTGTATTTCTGTTTATTTCTGTTTTATTTTTTGCTTTTGTTATTCATTTTTGGTTATTCATTTTTGATTATGTATTGAAATGTATTTATAAATATTGTGTATTCCTCCATTTGTTGTGAAGCACTTTGTGATTTTTATCTGTGAAAAGTGCTATACAAATACATTTTACTTAATTGCTTACTTACCAATGCAGACCCTCACCTGGCTAAAGCAAATACATCCCCACTTTAATAGTGCATGTGTACTAGCAGCAACATTAGCTACACAGTTAGGTACATACCTCCCGCAGAGCTGCGCGCACCCACACAGAAACGACCGTGACAATGACGCATACCCAGGTGGCCTGAACTCCGCCTTAAATAGGCCAGGGATGGCTGCCAATAGGCTCAGGTGACAACCACAAATAATAGGGCGGGATCTAACTCGCCTTGCCACACAGAGTTTGCCAAATTATTGCCAAATAACGATGAAATCTCAGTTTATTATCACAAATGGTATGGTTAAAATGTTGAAGGTTGGCAAATAATACTGTCCAGAGGCGCACACAAATGGCCAACAGCAAGGCCTCACTATCACACAGAAACACAGTGCATCAGACTCCTCAATCTCAGTTAGCACAGCACCCCCAATAGATAAACTCTGTACACAGCAAGCTCAAAACTGAATAGTACATGTGAAACCACACCAAATCGACGCTAGAGGCTAGCTTTGGGCAAGTGCTGTGCAATGTTATAATACTGTTTGCTGGACCATTAAAAAAAAAAAAAAAACATCCCTTCAGAAAAGAAACAAACAAAACAAATAAACAAAATGTACAATAGACCTTGGAGGTACAGTATAATTCTTAAAATTACAATAGGGGGAAAAGCGACAATTACACCCAGAAGCACTCAGTTTCTGCAACAAATCACAAACATACCATAAGCACACATAGCATAAAACCAACTGCACAAGTTTCTTTCTATTTGTATTGTCCTTCCCTGGGTTACAAAATAGTGTTTCACACTGTATAATATCCCACTTACAACATACCACACAGAATAAATATATAAAATAATTTTTTACCCACAGTAATAATTCAACACATTTAAGCAGGGAAGACACAAACAAATAGCACAGTACATCCCACATTAATGAACTAAATCATTACATAATTACATTAATGAATAGCTACCTTGCACTAAGGATCCCCGCTCTTAGTTGCATTAAAGGAGAACTTGGTAACTTTTTTAACTTAATAAAACTGTCTAGAAATCATTTGGATGGTTAAACAACCTGTTCTGGTGATATTGGTGACTTTCCCCGCTCCCCCCAGCGTTCCCAGGCGGAAAACCAACCTTGCAACTTGGGGACTACCGTCCCGGCAAGATAGAAATTGGAAGTCTCGTGAGAAGCGAGAACGAGAACGAGAACGAGCGCGAAACACAAATTGCTTTATGGCAATTCGACATAAACACACACGCATGTATGATGTATTACCAGATTACCCACCTCGGTAGACATAGCTCCACATGATACAGTTGGCTTGCTTTGATCAAAACAAACGCACATGAGCAGCGGTAGAGAGGGGGAGGAGGCCGCCGCAAGTGAGTTTTTTACGACCGTGTTGTGAAATATTAGCCCACCCACAGCTGTAGGGGGAGCTCGTGGGGAAAACATGCGACAACAAAAGGGAAAATCAGCGAAGAAGTGACTAGAGTTCGCTAGAGTTGCCGAGTTCTGCTTTAACTACTGGTGCCCCGCTCGGCTACTAGGCTTCCCGTTTGAGACCAAGGAGGGTGAGAACGAGGAGGATAGCTCTGTTAAAGTGCGGCCTCGGTTACCGAGCTTCCTAAATTGCACACAACAGTCAATAAACAGATGCTTACCATTGCTGTTTACAGCTACAAACAGCAATATGTCGCCAGTGTGAATGAAAAGCTCTCGTTGCTCCAGCTCACAGCTGAGAACCAGGAGAGAGATGTTAACGTGTGACTTCACTTCATCAGTTCAAGGCATCATACTTTGTGTATTAAATGCTGCCGATAATAGGCGCTTACCATCCCTGCTTTCAGCTGAGAACAAAGGCGATGCGCCAAACAGTATGAATGAACTACTCTCGTCCAACTTTTAACAAGCTGTGCTTGATGCAGAAGATGAGAATTCTAATTCCTGTGTGAATAGCTTTTACCAGCTCGCACTTGACGCACGCTAACCGGGCCAACCAAACAATTCATCCACCCTAAACACTGCTTTTATCTACTTCCTAGTTCCAACCACACCCTATAGTACCCGAGAAACTAAGGAAAGGAGGTTTGCCTGCAACAGACTCCCTGCAAGGGAAGCTCGGCTTCCCCTATAATGTCAAAAAATGAATGGTCGAATATGTACTATTGTGTTAACATTTTATTGACTAAACATGCGTTAGAACACGTTCATCTCAAAGACGAGTTTGTTCATAATCAGTTACATATAGCAGGTCGGCTGACTCGATTTCCTTCTCATTCATTCCCGTAGCGTCACAGTGCATTTCTCTGTTGAAGCCCAGCGTCCAGTGACTTCAGTGGAGCCGCTTTGAACAGTTTTTTTCAGTGCTTCGAAACTGACGGTCATTGGATAAATGCTGCGATTATGTCCCGCCCGCGGACGCTCAGCGTCTCTGCAGTGAATGAGGAGTGGGCTGGCCCGGACTCCGGGCTTCTGCGTGATGATTGGATGGTCTGTCGAAAGGCTGCGTCTCCTTTTGATTAACAGCGATTTCATGCTATAAAAAGTCACTGGCGCTGAAGCTACTCGAGCTTAGTCCCAGCGCGGATTTTGCAAGTGTAGTCGAAAGACAAACTGCTGCAACCTATTTCTTGGTATTTGCTTGTCGAAATTGCTAGCCAATTTTCATCATACATTTCACACAATTATACATTTATACCTTTATTATACTATTACTTATGATATTTTTAATATTATTATTAGTAATAATAAAATAAATTACAATTATTTAAATATATAAATTATTATTATTAGTATTAGTATTATTATACTTTATTATATTATTATTTATACCTTTATTATATTATTACATTTATACAATTATACCTAACTCTGCTGGCCATTGAGAGGACACTGGTCAAGTCACTGGAAAAGACGCCTAGTTGGTGCGACAGGGTCACAGAGCATTTTCTTGAAAAGGAACGTAGGGCAGAATTTACGTATAAATAAAAGGACAATTTTAACAATTTTAATGGACATTAACAATTTAACAATTTTATTGGACATTAACAATTTAACAATTTGAATGGACATTTATAAACAATGTAGGCTGAAAATGAGCTTCCCCTCTTTGAAAGACCAGCAGCCACCACTGATATATATATACACACACACACACACACACACACACACACACACACACACATCTGCTGCATCACTGCTGCTTCTGCTCTGCTACGCGCTGCCGCGCCGCCTCTGCGTGCGTTGTGAATGCTCTAATCTGTAAACAGGGGCACCGGAAAAAATAAGCGATGCTTACGCTCTGCTAACGCGTGCAGTGTGAAACCGGCGTAACACTCAACAATTGCTTTTCAACTTAGAATTAGAGTTAGAAGTAAGCTATACTTTGAATGAAATTGGAGACGGTTTTTTTAATAAATTGTGGGTGAAGGGGTCAGAGAATATTGGGGGTGCAGTTTGGAAAGTTAAATATTAACTTTTCTGCCATCCTGCCATTCTCAGATCTCAGAATATTGTAATTTATTTCAAATTATAAAACGGTTAGTTCCAATCCTTGGTTCTGAATGGTCAATAGCTGTGCTTTATTCACGATAAAACACGGCTATGACCGCTTCACCCAACGGTTCTCTGTATCACTACAACACCTCTAGCAACCACTCTTAGCAACTTAACACATGTGTGATCTCATTGATATTGTTCATTGAAACTATACGCTGATTTCATGCAGCCGCCATTTTGAAATCGAAAGTGAGGCTCCGGTGGGAAGAATCCCGGAAGTAAAGATAAACAACAATGCCTTGGACTACCAACCTGAAGCTGCTGCCACAATTTACACTATTGGATGTTAATATCCAATATAGGATATGTATATAGTTCATTCCTGCTTCTTTTTTAACTTTATGAATTATATAAAAAAAAATTATTCATAAATGAATTTCACTGTATATAGTCTAAAGTATGAAAGAAATGTATGTACAGTTTTAGAATTGACACAACATCATTAAACACAACAATACGCCATCGCATTCACGACTCTCCTGTGATTAAAGGCGACACTTCCGGTTTTCTTCCCACTGGAGCCTCACTTTCGATTTCAAAATAACGGCTGCGTGAAATCAGCGTATAGTGGAGAATTGTGAGAGATCGAGAAAGCGTGTGTAAAGTTACCTGCATTCACAGTAGAAATTGCATTTTCCTTCAGGTCAGTCCTATATTCATAATAAAATAATCCGTTTGAATGTCCGCTGCGATATCTTGTCCTTTTAACAGTTAAGTTAACCGTTAAGGGGTTTTCCCGTGCCTATAACGTTAGTCATCTGTCAGTTGCGTCTTCCTTCTCTGTGAAAACAAGTTTGAGTCTTTTCAATATAAAAGTCTTCTCTACCGACTGACTCATTCGTAAGACAGCCTTTGCCGCCATCTATTGGCGAAATAATGTATGTAACTTCTGTTGCTGTTTATGGTCAGGGACTATTTTTTCCAGCGGAAGGAATGCTTTTAGTGATTTTACTTCATGAAAGTTGCATAGATAAATATTTTTCGACTTTAATATTTGTATTGTGTGGCAACCGTTTTATAAAAGCAATAAGGTACTCGAGGCGAGTGCTGTATCGTGAATAAGTAACGGCTGAAGGGCGTTGTTAGGCTACAGCACAGCCTCTCATACCTTATTGCTTACATATATATTTAAATGAGATGTGAGGAAATATTTGAAGTTGTTATCAGAAAGTAAATGTGAACTAAATCTCCATCCCCAATAAGTTCTGGCTTGTGTAAACCTTAAATCCAAAGAGGTGGGGGCATGATCGAGATGATGGTGTGTTCAAGTCCTCCTGGGAAGTTCGTACTTACGAGGTGGGAAGTTCGTGTTTACGACAGCACTGCGTTCAAGTCACTTTCCTCGGAGTAAGATCGCAGTGTACTTTCTCTTAATTAATTACACAAAAATACAGCAAGGTTCTTAAACTCTATTTCTAGAAAATTAAGAACAAAGAAATGTGCATCAGGTGTACTTAGTTTTTTTATGTTTTTAATTAATTTATTAAGACACTACAAACTTTATCGTTACATATCACACTGTTATATTATAATGCCATCATATTCTGAGCAGGCAATTAGCTTACTTCGCTGTAAATAGAAAAGCCTGACAATATCACTGCTAAATACCTTTAAGTATTGTGGTATTCCGCCATGTTTCTCACTGACACGCCCACAACTCGTAAATGTCAGGGCTTAAAGAAATATCCCGAGTTTCCCACTCGTATTTGAACGCACCATGACTATACTATGATAGTCGCAGGAATTGACAGTGTGTGTATCATTCTATCATCCAAAAGAAAAAAATAATCAATCCCCGAGTATGAACAGTGAACATGCGAAAAGAAAGAGAAGACTTTACTAGTTGGAAGCCTTGACCTTCAGGGATTTGACAGGCCAATCTGTTTAGTTTAGGTCTCTAGAAGTCTGGCAGTTTGACAACGTGGTGTGTTTTAAAGAAGACCTGTCCAATATTGTATTTTGAACCAAATTAAAATCTCCCCCTATAACTATGTGATGACTATCAAGATTCTAGAGTATAGAAAAAAACGGTAAAAAAATGATATACATTTTTTTTCCCCAATTGGGGCCACATATGCATGCTAAAACAACTGGGACTGTTTGTAAAATTCCAGCCACAATAACATAATGACCATTTGGATCTGAGATCACTCATTCAGGTTCAAAAGCAATGTTCTTATGTAGAAGAATCGCTGCCCCTCTTGCCTTCACAGCAGTTTGTAGTGAAAACAGTGGCCAACCCATGTACACTTAATGCGAGAAACATCCGAGGAGAGAAGATGAGTTTCTTAATCCAAGTCTCCTCTTGAGGGACTGTAAATGTGAAGGAACTTTTTGGTTTTAACTATATTATTCAAACCCTTTACATTCCAACAGATAAAATTAATAACTGTATTTAAATCTTGTTGTGCTACCAGCCATTTGTATCATGTATAACTATTGCAGTACTCTGATCCATGAAATGTCCTGAGCAAAAAAAAGATAAATAAAGAAGAGGAAAAAACAGAGCTGAGAAAAGAAGATCCATAATAAGACCAACACCAGTTAGCTGGCTCTTATACCCACCCCTGCTCTCCCTTTAAACTAGCCACCAAGAACTTGCATATTTCTCTGGATACCTTGTCTTCCTATTGAACTCTTATTTAAACCACAAACCTTATTTTCCCCATCAACACATTATAACTCCCAACCAAGAGAATATCAGAATTAGAACTGCATATACAGTATACATTTTTTAATTCCTTCAATGACACAATGTATTTTGGTAACACTTTATAATAACATTCAGTTGTAAGTCATTTATAAGTGGTTATTTAATGATGAACTAATCATTTACAAAACATTCATAAATGATTAGCAAGTGGATATACTAACATTTTATGTCTGTTTTGTAAATTGTGTTAAAAGTCATTTACAAGTGATTAGTAAATGATTAACTAATCATTTACAAAACATGACTATGTGTTCATAAATTGTTACTTTTTTGTATCTATGTAGCAATTAGAGGGTGCAGAACGTGTTGTAAATGCCTTGAATACACGTACAGATCATTTGTAACAGATCAGAAAGATCTACGAATGATGTGTAACACATTTACAAGTGATGAACAGTTTACACTTTAGATTAGGGGATGCAGAAAGTGTTGTAAATGATTTATTCATGCGTTTACACATCATCTATAACAGGTGTTGAACACTGTAGTGTGTAGTGTAGTGTGTAGTGTAGTGTAGTGTAGTGTATTGTGTAGTTTGTACTGCAGTGTAAGTGCTGACTGGTGAGGGTATAGACAGCTGTCTCCTATAGTGTGTAGAGTAGTGTGTAGTGTAGTGTGTACTGCAGTGTAAGTGCTGACTGGTGAGGGTATAGACAGCTGTCTTCTGTAGTGTGTTGTGTAGTGTGTTGTGTAGTGTGTTGTGTAGTGTAGTGTGTTGTGTAGTGTGTACTGCAGTGTAAGTGCTGACTGCTGAGGGTATAGACAGCTGTCTTCTGTAGTGTAGTGTGTTGTGAAGTGTAGTGTGTAGTGTATTGTAGTGTAGTGTAGTGTAGTGTAGTGTAGTGTAGTGTGGTGTGTAGTGTGTAGTGTAGTGTAGTGTAGTGAAGTTTTAGTGTGTAGTGTTGTGTAGTATAGTGTGTAGTGTAGTGTTGTGTAGTGTGTAGTGTAGTGTGTAGTGCAGGGGCGTAGCCAGAATTTTATTTTTGGGGGGGCCCATCTTAAAATGAGGGGGAAACTAATATATATATATATATAGCCTAGCCTAGGCTATAGCAGTCTACGACATAGATCGGTGATTATTATCTTTTACATGAGTCTACATGGGCGATTATAAAAAGTGTCAATATGTCATCTTACTAACGCGATAAACGTTTTATATATATATATATATATATATATATATATATATATATATATATATATATATATATATATATATATATATATATACATATATATAGCCTATATATTTAGTTCCTGCAAAAATCAGTATTGTAGCCTATCTGGTCGGTGTTGAAAAGTCCATTTTTAATTTTACGTAAAATGCGATATCCGCCGTGTTATTTTGTCATATTTTCTCCCTTTCCTTTTCCCTTTCTCTGCAGAATGCGATACGCTCAAGCTCAACTAATCACAGCGCAGTGAGCGCACCATTCCACGCTTTGTAAACCGTAACGGCGGCGCTTTGAATAAACCCGGCATCCTAGTTTTCCTTCTACTTTGTGATCCACAAAAAAAAAAAAAATAATAATAATAATAATAATTTTGACGGCATTGGTGACCCTGTGGTGGTCTCTGCGGTGGGGAAGAAACGTAAGCCATCGAAATCTAATCATGTAGGCTACTTGAGGAGATTAAGAAGACGAGGCACGCGGGAGGAGGAAAAATGCAGACTGTTGCTTGTTCTCACACGACAGCATCAAACTTCTGTCACGCTGACACTTTGACCCCAGGGGATCTTTTGAAAAACTTTCAACTGTTCAACAAAGTCAAAGAAAACCGAGCAGGACCAAGCCTGTTCGCCGTCAAAAAAGTCCAGGACGTATTTCTTAGCGATGGTGATTTAATGTCGGTTATTTTTAGTCCAGTGCCTGTAAGTTAAATAAGATTCGTATTGACCAAGTTCAGAGGCTGTCATATGTGGATCAACTTACTTTGTTGTGTATTTTCAACAGTTAAAATATGAAAAATAACTTTTATATTGATTCAATGGATTAATTGCATTTTGGAAAAAAAGTGTCATGAATTTATTGCATTTTGGGGGGAAACTAATCCTTTTTTATAATAAATTTGACATTTTTATGTTATTATAACCTAAATATGCTATGTGAAAGTTTTAAACAAAAAATAGTAGTTTTCATCTTTCCACTCTCTTGGTAAAGAAAACACATTATTACTCAAATTAATCAAATTAATTAAAACTCATAATGGATTTATCGCGTTTTGAAACCAAACTCTTCATATACAACAGATATAGGCTATACAGGAAATGTGGTCATCTCTGGTTGTGAAGGCGGTTCATCAATTGCAAACAAGTCATTGCGCATTGTGCCGATCTGAGTCGTTAAGTCTCACCGCTATTCCTGTGATGAAATATGTGCGTTTCTGTCTCCTAGCCGCTTCACTCGCTGTCGTCTTGTAGTAAGCTGAAGCAAACTCAGATGTAAATGGCTTATTTTCTCCTTCTCGCTCATCTGTTCGTGCCTAATATTGTACTTTGCACAACGCTGCCATTGTCACCGCATGAACTCTCACGCGAAGATGACAGCGTATAGGTTACGCACAACATGTCAAAACAAGTTTGAAAACAGCCGCATTTTACCACGCAGTATTTTGATTGGTCAATCTATCAATTAGCGCATCACAACACATCAACAATTTCTTATTATTATTATTTTATTTTAAGCAATCAGAAATCTGAGGGGGCCGGACATGTAAATGAGGGGGCCTAGGCCCACCCAGGCCCCCTCGTGGCTACGCCACTGGTGTAGTGTAGTGTGTAATGTAGTGTAAGTGCTGACTGGTGAGGGTATAGACAGCTGTCTTCTGTAGTGTAGTGTGTAGTGTAGTGTGTAGTGTAGTGTGTACTGCAGTGTAAGTGCTGACTGCTGAGGGTATAGACAGCTGTCTTCTGTAGTGTGTAGTGTAGTGTAGTGTGTAGTGTAGTGTGTACTGCAGTGTAAGTGCTGACTGCTGAGGGTATAGACAGCTGTCTTCTGTAGTGTGTTGTGTAGTGTAGTGTAGTGTGTAGTGTAGTGTAGTGTGTACTGCAGTGTAAGTGCTGACTGCTGAGGGTATAGACAGCTGTCTTCTGTAGTGTGTAGTGTAGTGTGTAATGTAGTGTAAGTGCTGACTGGTGAGGGTATAGACAGCTGTCTTCTGTAGTGTGTAGTGTAGTGTAGTGTGTAATGTAGTGTAAGTGCTGACTGGTGAGGGTATAGACAGCTGTCTTCTGTAGTGTGTAGTGTAGTGTGTAGTGTAGTGTAGTGTGTAATGTAGTGTAGTGTGTACTGCAGTGTAAGTGCTGACTGGTGAGGGTATAGACAGCTGTCTTCTGTAGTGTGTAGTGTGTAGTGTAGTGTGTAGTGTAGTGTGTAGTGTAGTGTAGTGTGTAATGTAGTGTAAGTGCTGACTGGTGAGGGTATAGACAGCTGTCTTCTGTAGTGTGTAGTGTAGTGTGTAGTGTAGTGTAGTGTGTACTGCAGTGTAAGTGCTGACTGCTGAGGGTATAGACAGCTGTGTAGTGTAGTGTGTAGTGTAGTGTAGTGTAGTGTAGTGTAGTATGTACTGCAGTGTAAGTGCTGACTGCTGAGGGTATAGACAGCTGTGTAGTGTAGTGTGTAGTGTAGTGTAGTGTAGTGTAGTGTGCACTGCAGTGTAAGTGCTGACTGCTGAGGGTATAGACAGCTGTGTAGTGTAGTGTGTAGTGTAGTGTAGTGTAGTATGTACTGCAGTGTAAGTGCTGACTGCTGAGGGTATAGACAGCTGTCTTCTGTAGTGTGTAGTGTGTAGTGTAGTGTAGTGTGTACTGCAGTGTAAGTGCTGACTGCTGAGGGTATAGACAGCTGTGTAGTGTAGTGTGTAGTGTAGTGTAGTGTAGTATGTACTGCAGTGTAAGTGCTGACTGCTGAGGGTATAGACAGCTGTCTTCTGTAGTGTGTAGTGTGTAGTGTAGTGTAGTGTGTACTGCAGTGTAAGTGCTGACTGCTGAGGGTATAGACAGCTGTGTAGTGTAGTGTGTAGTGTAGTGTGTACTGCAGTGTAAGTGCTGACTGCTGAGGGTATAGACAGCTGTGTAGTGTAGTGTGTAGTGTAGTGTGTAGTGTAGTGTCTCTGAAACACATGGAGTCTTTATCTTGCACCCAGCGCAAACTGACTTTGTACACTGATGCATATATCATTCCTATTTTCTATTATTTTATTATTTTGCACCCGATGATAAAAATTCCGTCGGACTCTGTTTAATGAATTCAGCCTTTCTTCAAAGCAAATCATTTAGTTTAGACTAATATTAGACTAGTATTAGAAAGAGTTCTTTAAGACATTTTCAACAGATCTTAATCATTTTTTCTTCAACTTGATCTCTTTGGCAAATTTGTTTCTTTCATACTTTGTTTAAATTTGATGAAAAAGAGAAATCTCCAATAAAGCCTTTTGTGGCCATCCATACCATCATGTGATTATCCACACTATTAAGGGTTATGTTCAAAAAGAAATCTGTTAAAACCCCTGAATCCTGTAGAAGAGATATATTAAATTGCCATCTTGGAGATCTATCATGTGAGCAGTAAATACACTTGGCCAGCAGTGGGTTGTGGTCAGATATTACAGCAGGAAGGATTGTGACGCTCTCAAAACACATCCTGAATTCACAAGAACACAGAATATAGTCTATTCTGGAATGTGTCTGATGCCTCGAAGAGAAGAAAGTGTAATCTCCAACCAATGGATTCTGAACACGCCATACATCTATGAGATTAAGGCTTTGCATAAAGGATTTAACATTTACTGATGTTATCTCTTGTGATTTGGAAAATATAGTAGTGGATTTATCATCAAATCTGCAAGTGCATTCATGTCTCCTCCAATAATAAGTGCAGACTCATTTAAGAGCAGCAACTGATTAGTGAACCACTGAAAAGAAAAGCATCAGAAACTGCTGGGGCAAAGACAGAAACAAAAGCTATTCTCTTGCCCTGGATGCTTGTACAGAAATAGCTCAACCTGCCAGATTTATCATTGCTACATTTCTCAATAATAAGAGGAAGGTTTTGTTTAATGAGTGTAAGAGACCCTTTGGTTTTTGTTTCATCACTGGACACAACAATGACTCTATATTTTTTTTATGTAGTGTCTAACCAATGATCTGTAGTGTTTATAATATTGACTCAATATTAGTCACAATCTTACACATAGATCTTACACATTAATAATTAGTCATTATTATAATAATTAGTCATTAGATCTTACACATAGTCAGAGTACATAAAAAAAATACTTTATTTTTGAACTAATGAGCTGAAGAGGAGGATGAGGAAGAGGATGAGGAAGAGCAGGTGTGTAAGAGGAGGATGAGGAAGAGCAGGTGTGTAAGAGGAGGATGAGGAAGAGCAGGTGTGTCAGAGGAGGAAGAGGAGGATGAGGAAGAGCAGGTGTGTCAGAGGAGGATGAGGAAGAGCAGGTGTGTCAGAGGAGGATGAGGAAGAGCAGGTGTGTAAGAGGAGGATGAGGAAGAGCAGGTGTGTCAGAGCGAAGATGACAGCGTATAGGTTACGCACAACATGTCAAAACAAGTTTGAAAACAGCCGCATTTTACCACGCAGTATTTTGATTGGTCAATCTATCAATTAGCGCATCACAACACATCAACAATTTCTTATTATTATTATTTTATTTTAAGCAATCAGAAATCTGAGGGGGCCGGACATGTAAATGAGGGGGCCTAGGCCCACCCAGGCCCCCTCGTGGCTACGCCACTGGTGTAGTGTAGTGTGTAATGTAGTGTAAGTGCTGACTGGTGAGGGTATAGACAGCTGTCTTCTGTAGTGTAGTGTGTAGTGTAGTGTGTAGTGTAGTGTGTACTGCAGTGTAAGTGCTGACTGCTGAGGGTATAGACAGCTGTCTTCTGTAGTGTGTAGTGTAGTGTAGTGTGTAGTGTAGTGTGTACTGCAGTGTAAGTGCTGACTGCTGAGGGTATAGACAGCTGTCTTCTGTAGTGTGTTGTGTAGTGTAGTGTAGTGTGTAGTGTAGTGTAGTGTGTACTGCAGTGTAAGTGCTGACTGCTGAGGGTATAGACAGCTGTCTTCTGTAGTGTGTAGTGTAGTGTGTAATGTAGTGTAAGTGCTGACTGGTGAGGGTATAGACAGCTGTCTTCTGTAGTGTGTAGTGTAGTGTAGTGTGTAATGTAGTGTAAGTGCTGACTGGTGAGGGTATAGACAGCTGTCTTCTGTAGTGTGTAGTGTAGTGTGTAGTGTAGTGTAGTGTGTAGTGTAGTGTAGTGTGTACTGCAGTGTAAGTGCTGACTGGTGAGGGTATAGACAGCTGTCTTCTGTAGTGTGTAGTGTGTAGTGTAGTGTAGTGTGTAGTGTAGTGTAGTGTGTAATGTAGTGTAAGTGCTGACTGGTGAGGGTATAGACAGCTGTCTTCTGTAGTGTGTAGTGTAGTGTAGTGTGTACTGCAGTGTAAGTGCTGACTGCTGAGGGTATAGACAGCTGTGTAGTGTAGTGTGTAGTGTAGTGTAGTGTAGTGTAGTGTAGTATGTACTGCAGTGTAAGTGCTGACTGCTGAGGGTATAGACAGCTGTGTAGTGTAGTGTGTAGTGTAGTGTAGTGTAGTGTAGTGTGCACTGCAGTGTAAGTGCTGACTGCTGAGGGTATAGACAGCTGTGTAGTGTAGTGTGTAGTGTAGTGTAGTGTAGTGTAGTATGTACTGCAGTGTAAGTGCTGACTGCTGAGGGTATAGACAGCTGTCTTCTGTAGTGTGTAGTGTGTAGTGTAGTGTAGTGTGTACTGCAGTGTAAGTGCTGACTGCTGAGGGTATAGACAGCTGTGTAGTGTAGTGTGTAGTGTAGTGTGTACTGCAGTGTAAGTGCTGACTGCTGAGGGTATAGACAGCTGTGTAGTGTAGTGTGTAGTGTAGTGTGTAGTGTAGTGTAGTATGTACTGCAGTGTAAGTGCTGACTGCTGAGGGTATAGACAGCTGTCTTCTGTAGTGTGTAGTGTAGTGTAGTGTAGTGTGTACTGCAGTGTAAGTGCTGACTGCTGAGGGTATAGACAGCTGTCTTCTGTAGTGTGTAGTGTGTAGTGTAGTGTAGTATGTACTGCAGTGTAAGTGCTGACTGCTGAGGGTATAGACAGCTGTCTTCTCTGAAACACATGGAGTCTTTATCTTGCACCCAGCGCAAACTGACTTTGTACACTGATGCATATATCATTCCTATTTTCTATTATTTTATTATTTTGCACCCGATGATAAAAATTCCGTCGGACTCTATGTTTAATGAATTCAGCCTTTCTTCAAAGCAAATCATTTAGTTTAGACTAATATTAGACTAGTATTAGAAAGAGTTCTTTAAGACATTTTCAACAGATCTTAATCATTTTTTCTTCAACTTGATCTCTTTGGCAAATTTGTTTCTTTCATACTTTGTTTAAATTTGATGAAAAAGAGAAATCTCCAATAAAGCCTTTTGTGGCCATCCATACCATCATGTGATTATCCACACTATTAAGGGTTATGTTCAAAAAGAAATCTGTTAAAACCCCTGAATCCTGTAGAAGAGATATATTAAATTGCCATCTTGGAGATCTATCATGTGAGCAGTAAATACACTTGGCCAGCAGTGGGTTGTGGTCAGATATTACAGCAGGAAGGATTGTGACGCTCTCAAAACACATCCTGAATTCACAAGAACACAGAATATAGTCTATTCTGGAATGTGTCTGATGCCTCGAAGAGAAGAAAGTGTAATCTCCAACCAATGGATTCTGAACACGCCATACATCTATGAGATTAAGGCTTTGCATAAAGGATTTAACATTTACTGATGTTATCTCTTGTGATTTGGAAAATATAGTAGTGGATTTATCATCAAATCTGCAAGTGCATTCATGTCTCCTCCAATAATAAGTGCAGACTCATTTAAGAGCAGCAACTGATTAGTGAACCACTGAAAAGAAAAGCATCAGAAACTGCTGGGGCAAAGACAGAAACAAAAGCTATTCTCTTGCCCTGGATGCTTGTACAGAAATAGCTCAACCTGCCAGATTTATCATTGCTACATTTCTCAATAATAAGAGGAAGGTTTTGTTTAATGAGTGTAAGAGACCCTTTGGTTTTTGTTTCATCACTGGACACAACAATGACTCTATATTTTTTTTATGTAGTGTCTAACCAATGATCTGTAGTGTTTATAATATTGACTCAATATTAGTCACAATCTTACACATAGATCTTACACATTAATAATTAGTCATTATTATAATAATTAGTCATTAGATCTTACACATAGTCAGAGTACATAAAAAAAATACTTTATTTTTGAACTAATGAGCTGAAGAGGAGGATGAGGAAGAGGATGAGGAAGAGCAGGTGTGTAAGAGGAGGATGAGGAAGAGCAGGTGTGTAAGAGGAGGATGAGGAAGAGCAGGTGTGTCAGAGGAGGAAGAGGAGGATGAGGAAGAGCAGGTGTGTCAGAGGAGGATGAGGAAGAGCAGGTGTGTCAGAGGAGGATGAGGAAGAGCAGGTGTGTAAGAGGAGGATGAGGAAGAGCAGGTGTGTCAGAGGAGGATGAGGAAGAGCAGGTGTGTCAGAGGAGGATGAGGAAGAGCAGGTGTGTCAGAGGAGGATGAGGAAGAGCAGGTGTGTCAGAGGAGGAAGAGGAGGAAGAAGAAGATCAGGTGTGTAAGAGGAGGATGAGGAAGAGCAGGTGTGTAAGAGGAGGAAGAGGAGGATGAGGAAGAGCAGGTGTGTAAGAGGAGGATGAGGAAGAGCAGGTGTGTAAGAGGAGGATGAGGAAGAGCAGGTGCGTAAGAGGAGGATGAGGAAGAGCAGGTGTGTAAGAGGAGGATGAGGAAGAGCAGGTGTGTAAGAGGAGGATGAGGAAGAGCAGGTGTGTCAGAGGAGGAAGAGGAGGATGAGGAAGAGCGGGTGTGTAAGAGGAGGACGAGGAAGAGCAGGTGTGTCAGAGGAGGAAGAGGAGGAAGAGGAAGAGCAGGTGTGTCAGAGGAGGATGAGGAAGAGCAGGTGTGTAAGAGGAGGAAGAGGAGGATGAGGAAGAGCAGGTGTGTAAGAGGAGGATGAGGAAGAGCAGGTGTGTAAGAGGAGGAAGAGGAGGATGAGGAAGAGCAGGTGTGTAAGAGGAGGATGAGGAAGAGCAGGTGTGTCAGAAGAGGAAGAGGAAGAGCAGGTGTGTAAGAGGAGGAAGAGGAGGATGAGGAAGATCAGGTGTGTCAGAGGAGGATGAGGAAGATCAGGTGTGTAAGATGAGGATGAGGAAGAGCAGGTGTGTCAGAGGAGGATGAGGAGGATGAGGAAGAGCAGGTGTGTAAGAGGAGGAAGAGGAAGAGCAGGTGTGTAAGAGGAGGAAGAGGAGGATGAGGAAGAGCAGGTGTGTAAGAGGAGGATGAGGAAGAGCAGGTGTGTAAGAGGAGGAAGAGGAGGATGAGGAAGAGCAGGTGTGTAAGAGGAGGATGAGGAAGAGCAGGTGTGTCAGAAGAGGAAGAGCAGGTGTGTAAGAGGAGGAAGAGGAGGAAGAGGAAGAGCAGGTGTGTAAGAGGAGGATGAGGAAGAGCAGGTGTGTCAGAGGAGGATGAGGAAGAGCAGGTGTGTAAGAGGAGGAAGAGGAGGATGAGGAAGAGCAGGTATGTCAGAGGAGGATGAGGAAGAGCAGGTGTGTAAGAGGAGGATGAGGAAGATCAGGTGTGTAAGAGGAGGATGAGGAAGAGCAGGTGTGTCAGAGGAGGATGAGGAAGAGCAGGTGTGTCAGAGGAGGAAGAGGAGGATGAGGAAGAGCAGGTGTGTAAGAGGAGGAAGAGGAGGATGAAGAAGATCAGGTGTGTAAGAGGAGGATGAGGAAGATCAGGTGTGTAAGAGGAGGAAGAGCAGGTGTGTAAGAGGAGGAAGAGGAGGATGAAGAAGATCAGGTGTGTAAGAGGAGGATGAGGAAGATCAGGTGTGTAAGAGGAGGAAGAGGAGGATGAGGAAGAGCAGGTGTGTAAGAGGAGGAAGAGGAGGATGAAGAAGATCAGGTGTGTAAGAGGAGGATGAGGAAGATCAGGTGTGTAAGACAGGGTTCCCGCGGGGTCTTAAAAAGCCTTAAAAGCATTGAATTTATTAATTTGGAAATAATACCTTAAAAAGTCTTTAAAAAGTCTTGAATTTTGATGTCTGGGTCTTAAAAATTGTGCTGTATGTAACTTCTCCGTATTGTATTTTTCCTCAAAAGTTTCATTTGTCAACCACGATTATTTCGATTAAATAACGTAGTATATATAAAGAGTTGCGGAACCAATAATTGAGAATGCAACGCAGCCCCGGGTCACAGTGCACAGTACTGTGAACATGTGATGCCTTCTAGTGATGGGAAGTCCGGTTCTTTTCCGCGAACCGGTTCTTTCGGACAGTTCGTTTCAATGAACCGGTTCAAAAAACCGGTTCACCAGTTCTTTTACGTCATCACGTAATGACGTCAATTCTATTATCCCGGCGTATACATTCAAATAAAGGCATTTGTAATCATAACTTAAGTTAAATAATGTACTCATCGTCATAATCATTTTGGATAGGTTTCTTACATTTACGTTTTGAAAATGAACCCTGTAGTAGGCCTAAGGCGATGCGCAAACGCAGATGTTTTACATGTCTTAAAGTGAATAAACTGGTCTTCATCATTTTTATTTTATGTGCAATTAAATAAACTTACATTTCGCCGAATTCGGCCCCTCATTCAAGTCATTGGTTCACCCGTGCTCATGTAACAGCACAGCACATAGACAGTATATAAACACAGCATCAGTTGGCCAAAAGAAAGTTCGGTTCAGAGACGGTGCGATCACGCATGCGCAGTCTCTCCAGCTCATCGGTTCTCCGTATCGAACGTGTCCGAAAGAAACAGTTCTCGGTTCTGTGCTGGTGATCCGAGAACTGCTGCAACAACCAGTTCTTGACTCGAGAACCGTAGCATGCCTGTGTGTGAGCTGAAAACTACTGAAACCTTACTAGGCTAAATCAGTCGACAAAACTAAAAACTCGATGCATGTCTCCAGTATATTTAATACGTTATGTTTTGATTAACACATTATAAACATTTGCACCCTTTAAAACCTTGGAAAGAGTTTAGGCTACGTCAAAAACGTATATCACCTTACTTAGAAATTAAATTATCTGTTCCTGTAAATAATGTTTTAGTATAATAATAAATGTTTAGTTTTATCATCCATTCATTGTTTCCAATCTTTAAAATAATACAGTGAACAGGCAGTAGCCTATGTGATAAACATGTTTCTAACATGTTTTATTTTGTTACACTTATTGATGTTCAATAAAATACTTAAGAAACATGCATTTCGTCCCTCTGAAAAAAGTGCACGCATGCTCAGCTCATCAGCTCATCGGTTCTCCGTATCGAACGCGTCCGAAAGAAACAGTTCACAGTTCTGTACTGGTGATCCGAGAACCGCTGTACCTGTACGTTCGGCAGTGCGCGCATGCTCAGTATCAACTGCTCGTGCTCATCACTTCTCTCAGCACAACATGTCTCAGTTCAGTGAACTGTTGGATTTACTGGAGTAACATATATGCCTACTCCGGGATACTGGTTTATTTTGAGTCGAAGGGACTGTCAGGACTCAGGCATGTCCGAAAGTGAGTAACTTAACTTGTGGATCAGCGCTGACGCAAGACGCAAGACGTGAACTGTTTCGAACGATTCAGTCCGATTTAGTGTACTGGTTCGACCAGTTCACTAAAAAGAACCGGTTCAAAAGAACGATTCGTTCACGAACCGGCCATCACTAATGCCTTCAACACAACACAAGTTAGCCTACAAAGCGGAGCTCGCTCGCGTGCTACCAGTAGCCCGGGGCTTGATATGAGGTCGCTCGCCAACAGGCAGTTCACATACCGCGTCTTTTTGCGTGCTCAAGTTTATTAAAATGTGGGCACGCGGCAAGCGCTATTGAAGCAGCGTGCAATTTCTTTCCACCCGCAGCCAGATGGACAACATCTTCCTTGTTGCTGTGGAGAGTGCATTGTATGGTTGCTTAGCAACGACAGACGCCACAGGAAAATCAGACCAAATGTTATTAAAGGTCCCGTTCTATGTGATCCCATGTTTCAAACTTTAGTTAGTGTGTAATGTTGTTGTTAGAGTATAAATAATATCTGTAAAATTATAAAGCTCAAAGTTCAATGCCAAGCGAGATATTTTATTTAACAGAAGTTGACTACAAAAAACGGCTGGATTGGACTACACCCCTCTACATCCTGCTTTAATGATGTCACTAGAACCGTAACTTCCGCCCACAGGAACACAGGCGTATTGATGGCGAAATGTCAACAGACGTGGTTGATGTTTATCTATAATCGGATACCGCAAAAGTTTAATTCGAAGTTGTTAGTTTGCTCTGTCCATTTCACCACGGACTGTTTTTCTAACCTGGAATAATATCAAGCAGACTTCTCTCAGCGTCTCATACTGACGAAGGGGACAATTTCAACTATATTCCAGCAAGCGGTAAGTAGTGATTTAATGTAGCGATCACTCTTCACATCGTTCGTTTCTCTTAGTAGGATGAAAATAATCTTACTTAAACTGTGATTAATATACAGAAAGTGATCAAAGAACAATCCCTTTCCAATCGTCCAAGCTGTCAATCACACAGCGCGAGTTTATCTGGACACTTGCCAAAACTCGTTATGAAATCAATGACGCTGTTACACTGCACAACGAATGATAGTGATAGTGCAGAAACTGCGTTGCAATGATAAGATCTTTCACGCGATCAACAGACTGTCATCTGCTCAGTGCTCATCACTGCATCCTTTTATGTGATTGAAAGAGATCTAAATACTTAAAAAACTTCTCACGATTCGTTAATCCAGATAGCTGTAATAGTAAAAACGTATAATAGCTGTAATAGTAAAAGTTTTCCAGATAGTTCCACATGTAATGCCAGATATTTCATATGCAAGCATGTCAGCCAATCACAGCAGAGGGCGTTTACACTGAAGTCTCACAGCAGACACGCCCCTTCAAACAGAGTGTTCAAACCAGGGAATGAAATCAGGCTAGGAAATAGGGGTGACCCCGAATAGTCGAAGATTCGATGCTTCGATAAGAGGAGCCTGATTCGACTACCGATCTCACGGTCGAATCTTCGCAGAGGTGTTATGAAACGAGGATCATGCCACTTTGGCTATATGAGGGCGCTCAATGTCTGATTTCACATAGAACTAGCTTTTATGTCGTTAATATTCAGCCTATTATGATAATGCTGTATATAAAAATGTGCAAAGAAAGAAGCTTTTAATAAATATTTTTTAACGTGCGTGAATAAATCCAAACACCCCGTGACAGATTTAAGTTTCACTTTCAATCCGTGACCGACAGAGGAGCGTCTTCGCGGCAAGGATTTAAATCTTTAACAATGTCTGGGATAAGAAAATCTAAAGTGTGGATGTACACCATCAGAAAGGATATTCTCCAAGGCTGGATTTAGCATCAGGAAAACCATAATCGCACTTCTGCCGGCCAACGTTAACACGTTTCACGCATAGACTGGGTTTCACGTTAGAATGTATTTTATCCGCGCGCACAATTTGAAAAGACTCCAACGGACACAGACAGAGTGAAAGACTGGATTTGGTCTCTTGATCAGGTCGGGTACAAGTGATTTCAAAACTTTTCAGCCGGTTCTAATTTGATTTTTGGATGCTGTGAACATTTTTAGCTAAAAAGACTGCCTCCAGTTTAGCATTTATTGTTGTTTCTGCAGTTAAAAAGACAAAGTTGAAAATTCTGGCTACTATCGTTATTTTTATAATTTCTTTATTTGTATTTTATTTATTAATCTGTCAGGGTTATCTAATCTAACTATTTGTGGCTTGTGTTTTGAATATATGTTCCTCTGCACTTTAGGCATTTTGCACACATTTGCTCATCTTGTGATTCTGATTTATTTCGTTTTGTATTTTTATTTTTATTTATTAGAAAGGTATATTCTGTTCTAATTTAATTTAGTAAATTAATTGTTTATTTTTTCGGTGCATCGATGTTGTGCTGTAGGCTGGCCTGCTCGCACAGGTAATTTAGCCGATTTAATTTGATTTGCATGTGAAATGCAAATCCTGTCTGCAGTGTGGCTTTCTGGAGTTATGTTACATTTTCTTCTATATCTTTGTGTGATTTTCTGTACATCGCGGCTTTGAAACGTTAAAGCCCCGCCCCCATACACATGATTCGACTATTAGTCGACTATAGGCAAGACATGACGATTCTGATTCGACTATGAAAATCCATAGTCGGGGACAGCCCTACTAGGAAATATGCCTTTTATTTCTAAATTATAACAATTTTTGATCTAAAAAACATACTAACATTATAAGGGCACCCCTGGAAACATTATTAAATAATAAAAATAATCCATGGAATGGGACCTTTAATAATATTAGATAAGCGGATGTGCATTGTAAATGTCAGTAATTCATCTTTTTTGACTCATTCTTTTTATAAAAAAATATTTAAAGGCTGAAATATGTGAGGTTTATCTTTTTATTTGAACTTGTACATATTAGTAGATAACATGTTGCAAGACACTCCTTTAAAATCTGCCCATCATTTTTAATAGTATTTTGATGTTTATGTAAACAAAACTTGCATATTGATAATTTTATTTGTTATTTGCGGGGTTTCGACAAACTCTGTAAATTGATTTCATAATAATCGTGAAAATAAATGTTCATGCCATTTCATCTCTAGTTATGATCAACTAAAATCAGCTATAATTATGTGTTTTTAGAGTATAATATGCAAACTACAATTTTCAAAAAAAAATCTCTGAGCCTGTTCAATCTCTATTAGGCTATTAATATGCTGCTTCGTAATGTAAATAAATATGAGATGAAATATATTATTAGAGGGCAAGTTTGTTTTAGCCTATTTTCATTTTAGGCCTAAGGTTTTGGGCATTTGGCATGTTGTTGGGTGTGGAAGGTTACTAATGTGATTGCTTTGTCTGTAAATTAAATTAATGCTTTTTCAATTACTGAATTCATTGAAATAAAAATATTTTTTCAGAATTCCTTAAATAAAAATTTTTTTGGTTATGCGCCGTGTAGGTCTTAAATTCCAATCTTTTTGGTCTTAAAATGTCTTAAAAAGGTCTTAAATTTGACTTACTGAAACCTGCAGGAACCCTGGTAAGAGGAGGATGAAGAAGAGCAGGTGTGTAAGAGGAGGATGAGGAAGATCAGGTGGGTAAGAGGAGGAAGAGGAGGATGAGGTAGAGCAGGTGTGTAAGAGGAGGATGAGGAAGATCAGGTGGGTAAGAGGAGGAAGAGGAGGATGAGGAAGAGCAGGTGTGTAAGAGGAGGATGAGGAAGAGCAGGTGGGTAAGAGGAGGAAGAGGAGGATGAAGAAGATCAGGTGTGTAAGAGGAGGATGAGGAAGATCAGGTGTGTAAGAGGAGGAAGAGGAGGATGAAGAAGATCAGGTGTGTAAGAGGAGGATGAGGAAGAGCAGGTGTGTAAGAGGAGGATGAGGAAGAGCAGGTGTGTAAGAGGAGGAAGAGGAGGATGATGAAGAGCAGATGTGTAAGAGGAGGATGAAGAAGATCAGGTGTGTCAGAGGAGGAAGAGGAAGATCAGGTGTGTAAGAGGAGGAAGAGGAGGATGAGGAAGATCAGGTGTGTAAGAGTAGGGAGAGGAGGATGAAGAAGAGCAGGTGTGTAAGAGGAGGATGAGGAAGATCAGGTGTGTAAGAGGAGGAAGAGCAGGTGTGTAAGAGGAGGAAGAGGAGGAGCAGGTGTGTAAGAGGAGGAAGAGGAGGATGAGGAAGAGCAGGTGTGTAAGAGGAGGAAGAGGAGGATGAGGAAGAGCATGTGTGTAAGAGGAGGATGAGGAAGAGCAGGTGTGTAAGAGGAGGAAGAGGAGGATGAAGAAGAGCAGGTGTGTCAGAGGAGGATGAGGAAGATCAGGTGTGTAAGAGGAGGAAGAGGAGGATGAGGAAGAGCAGGTGTGTCAGAGGAGGATGAGGAAGATCAGGTGTGTAAGAGGAGGAAGAGGAGGATGAGGAAGATCAGGTGTGTAAGAGTAGGGAGAGGAGGATGAAGAAGATCAGGTGTGTAAGAGGAGGAAGAGCAGGTGTGTAAGAGGAGGAAGAGGAGGAGCAGGTGTGTAAGAGGAGGAAGAGGAGGATGAGGAAGAGCAGGTGTGTAAGAGGAGGATGAGGAAGAGCAGGTGTGTAAGAGGAGGATGAGGAAGAGCAGGTGTGTCAGAGGAGGATGAGGAAGATCAGGTGTGTAAGAGGAGGAAGAGGAGGATGAGGAAGATCAGGTGTGTAAGAGGAGGATGAAGAAGAGCAGGTGTGTAAGAGGAGGATGAGGAAGATCAGGTGTGTAAGAGGAGGAAGAGGAGGATGAGGAAGAGCAGGTGTGTAAGAGGAGGAAGAGCAGGTGTGTAAGAGGAGGAAGAGGAGGATGAGGAAAAGCAGGTGTGTAAGAGGAGGATGAGGAAGAGCAGGTGTGTAAGAGGAGGAAGAGGAGGATGAAGAAGAGCAGGTGTGTAAGAGGAGGATGAGGAAGATCAGGTGTGTAAGAGGAGGAAGAGCAGGTGTGTAAGAGGAGGATGAGGAAGAGCAGGTGTGTAAGAGGAGGAAGAGCAGGTGTGTAAGAGGAGGATGAGGAAGAGCAGGTGTGTAGAGGAGGATGAGGAAGAGCAGGTGTGTAGAGGAGGATGAGGAAGAGCAGGTGTGTGTGAGACGGTTTTACAAGCAAACATACCAGTTTTGAAAATGTTGTTCTGAATGTATTGCACCAGTGTGTAAGACTATGTTGTAGTGTGTGTGTGTGAGGGCAAAGTTTAGTTTTTTTCAGCAAGAATGTGTGTGTGTGTGTGTGTGTGTGTGTGTGTGTGTGAGAGAGAGAGAGAGAGAGAGAGAGAGACAGAGAGAGAGAGAGAGAGTGTGTGATTGTGTGTGTGTGTGTGTGTGTGTGTGTGTGTGTGTGTGTGTGTGTGTGTGTGTGTGTGTGTGTGTGTGTGTGTGTGTGTGTGTGAGAAAGAGTGTTTACTGATTAACTGTATGTGTTTTGTAGTGTGGATCATGGAGGAAAGATCAGGATTACAGCAGGACTACACAAATGTACGTCTACACACACACACACACACACACACACTTTCTCTCTCACAAACACACACACTCTCTGACACAGACTCACGTATGCACACGTATCACTCACATACACACAAACTCTTTCGCTCTCTCTCTCTCTCTCTCTCTCTCTCTCTCACACACACACACACACTCTCTCTCTCTGTCACACACACATGCACACATTCTCTGTCTATCTCACACACACACACACACACGTAAAACTTGCTTGTGAAAATTGTGGCAAAGCTAATAAAAAACTGTTAAGATCAGAGAGTTTCATAATTCCTGATTACAGAAATATTTGAACATAAGAATCCTCTGTTTTCTGTTTGGTAACCATGGCGATTTCAGCCAGAACCTCATTCAGGACAAAAGCTGTTACAGAATGATATTTCTTTAGTGCTTTATTATCATTGGTTGCTTACAATCCTAAATGAACGAGTCAGATCTGAAATGAAGACTCAAGATAGAAAGTTTCTGTAATTCACTGATGTGTGTTTTCTCTCCATCAGATTCTCATCGCCTCACTCTGGATCTGAACACAGCACATAAACTCCTCCGTCTGTCTGAGAGGAACAGAGTGATTACTAACACTCGCAGAGTCCAGCCGTATCCTGATCATCCAGACAGATATGATTATTATGAGCAGGTGTTGTGTAGAGAGAGTGTGTGTGGACGCTGTTACTGGGAGATTGAGTGGAGTGGGTATGTGTGTATATCAGTGTCATATAAGAGCATCAGCAGGAAGGGATCGGGTGATGAGTGTGTGTTTGGATATAATGATCAGTCCTGGAGTTTGTCCTGCTCTTCCTCCAGTTACTCATTCATACACAATAACATAGTGACTGAACTCCCTGTAGAGCCCATCTTCAGCAGTCTGAGAACAGGAGTGTGTAGAGTAGGAGTGTGTGTGGATCACAGTGCAGGAACTCTGTCCTTCTACAGCGTCTCTGACACAGTGAGCCTCATACACACAGTCCAGACCACATTCACACACACACTCTATCCTGGGTTTGGGGTTTATTATAATGGATCAGTGGAACTGTGTTGATGAATGAGAATAGACTGATGAGAGACTCTACCCATAATGCTTTGAGCTGCATGATAAATCAGTGACAGTGAGATGTTCTAGAGTCTCTTATTGTCTCTTCATTACATTAATAACACAGCTGAACTTCTGTCAGTGAAATAAAGAGAAACACACAATGATACACAGAGAAGAGAGAGGAAATATGAGACACAATGAGACTCACTGAAACATGTCTGGATGATACGAGCAAAACTAGACTTTCAACTCTAAACTCAGTTTAAGACATTCAGAGATGTTTTATCTCAACTTCTCCATCTGTTCAGAACATGATTCACACACACACACACACACACACACACACACACACACACACACACACACACACACACACACACACACACACACACACACACACACACACACACACATCGGATCTGTTCAGAACATGATTCCTCTGCTGTGGGTTATGTGTGTGTGTGTATTATTAATCATGATTCCTCTGCTTTGGGTTGTGTGTGTGTATGTGTTATTAAACATGATTCCTCTGCTTTGGGTTGTGTGTGTGTGTGTGTGTTATTAAACATGATTCCTCTGCTGTGGGTTGTGTGTGTGTGTGTGTTATTAAACATGATTCCTCTGCTGTGGGTTATGTGTGTGTGTTATTAAACATGATTCCTCTGCTGTGGGTTGTGTGTGTGTGTGTGTGTGTTATTAAACATGATTCCTCTGCTTTGGGTTATGTGTGTGTGTTATTAAACATGATTCCTCTGCTGTGGGTTGTGTGTGTGTGTGTGTGTTATTAAACATGATTCCTCTGCTTTGGGTTATGTGTGTGTGTTATTAAACATGATTCCTCTGCTGTGGGTTGTGTGTGTGTGTGTGTTATTAAACATGATTCCTCTGCTTTGGGTTATGTGTGTGTGTTATTAAACATGATTCCTCTGCTTTGGGTTATGTGTGTGTTATTAAACATGATTCCTCTGCTGTGGGTTATGTGTGTGTTATTAAACATGATTCCTCTGCTGTGGGTTATGTGTGTGTTATTAAACATGATTCCTCTGCTGTGGGTTATGTGTGTGTGTGTGTGTTATTAAACATGATTCCTCTGCTGTGGGTTGTGTGTGTGTGTGTGTGTGTGTGTGTGTGTGTGTGTGTGTGTGTGTGTGTGTGTGTGTGTGTGTGTGTGTGTGTGTGTGTGTGTGTGTGTGTGTTATTAAACATGATTCCTCTGCTGTGGGTTGTGTGTGTGTGTGTGTGTTATTAAACATGATTCCTCTGCTGTGGGTTGTGTGTGTGTGTGTGTGTTATTAAACATGATTCCTCTGCTGTGGGTTGTGTGTGTGTGTGTGTGTGTGTGTGTGTGTGTGTGTGTGTGTGTGTGTGTGTGTGTGTGTGTGTGTGTGTGTGTGTGTGTGTGTTATTAAACATGATTCCTCTGCTGTGGGTTGTGTGTGTGTGTTATTAAACATGATTCCTCTGCTGTGGGTTGTGTGTGTGTGTGTGTTATTAAACATGATTCCTCTGCTTTGGGTTATGTGTGTGTGTATTATTAAACATGATTCCTCTGCTGTGGGTTATGTGTGTGTTATTAAACATGATTCCTCTGCTGTGGGTTATGTGTGTGTTATTAAACATGATTCCTCTGCTTTGGGTTATGTGTGTGTGTATTATTAAACATGATTCCTCTGCTGTGGGTTGTGTGTGTGTGTGTGTGTTATTAAACATGATTCCTCTGCTGTGGGTTGTGTGTGTGTGTGTGTGTGTGTGTGTGTGTGTGTGTGTGTGTGTGTGTGTGTGTGTGTGTGTGTGTGTGTGTGTGTGTGTGTGTGTGTGTTATTAAACATGATTCCTCTGCTGTGGGTTGTGTGTGTGTGTGTTATTAAACATGATTCCTCTGCTGTGGGTTGTGTGTGTGTGTGTGTGTGTGTGTGTGTGTGTGTGTGTGTGTGTGTGTGTGTTATTAAACATGATTCCTCTGCTGTGGGTTGTGTGTGTGTTATTAAACATGATTCCTCTGCTGTGGGTTATGTGTGTGTTATTAAACATGATTCCTCTGCTGTGGGTTGTGTGTGTGTGTGTGTGTGTTATTAAACATGATTCCTCTGCTGTGGGTTGTGTGTGTGTGTGTGTGTGTGTGTGTGTGTGTGTGTTATTAAACATGATTCCTCTGCTGTGGGTTATGTGTGTGTTATTAAACATGATTCCTCTGCTGTGGGTTATGTGTGTGTTATTAAACATGATTCCTCTGCTTTGGGTTATGTGTGTGTTATTAAACATGATTCCTCTGCTGTGGGTTATGTGTGTGTGTGTGTGTGTGTGTGTGTGTGTGTGTGTGTGTGTGTTATTAAACATGATTCCTCTGCTTTGGGTTATGTGTGTGTTATTAAACATGATTCCTCTGCTGTGGGTTATGTGTGTGTGTTATTAAACATGATTCCTCTGCTTTGGGTTATGTGTGTGTTATTAAACATGATTCCTCTGCTGTGGGTTGTGTGTGTGTGTGTTATTAAACATGATTCCTCTGCTTTGGGTTGTGTGTGTGTTATTAAACATGATTCCTCTGCTTTGGGTTATGTGTGTGTTATTAAACATGATTCCTCTGCTTTGGGTTATGTGTGTGTTATTAAACATGATTCCTCTGCTGTGGGTTATGTGTGTGTGTGTTATTAAACATGATTCCTCTGCTTTGGGTTATGTGTGTGTGTGTGTGTTATTAAACATGATTCCTCTGCTTTGGGTTATGTGTGTGTGTGTGTGTTATTAAACATGATTCCTCTGCTGTGGGTTGTGTGTGTGTGTGTTATTAAACATGATTCCTCTGCTTTGGGTTGTGTGTGTGTTATTAAACATGATTCCTCTGCTTTGGGTTATGTGTGTGTTATTAAACATGATTCCTCTGCTGTGGGTTATGTGTGTATTATTAAACATGATTCCTCTGCTTTGGGTTATGTGTGTGTGTGTGTGTTATTAAACATGATTCCTCTGCTTTGGGTTATGTGTGTGTGTGTGTGTTATTAAACATGATTCCTCTGCTGTGGGTTGTGTGTGTGTGTGTTATTAAACATGATTCCTCTGCTTTGGGTTGTGTGTGTGTTATTAAACATGATTCCTCTGCTTTGGGTTGTGTGTGTGTTATTAAACATGATTCCTCTGCTTTGGGTTGTGTGTGTGTTATTAAACATGATTCCTCTGCTGTGGGTTATGTGTGTGTTATTAAACATGATTCCTCTGCTGTGGGTTGTGTGTGTGTGTGTGTGTGTGTGTGTGTGTGTGTGTGTGTGTGTGTGTGTGTGTGTGTGTGTGTGTGTGTGTGTGTGTGTGTGTGTGTGTTATTAAACATGATTCCTCTGCTGTGGGTTGTGTGTGTGTTATTAAACATGATTCCTCTGCTGTGGGTTATGTGTGTGTTATTAAACATGATTCCTCTGCTGTGGGTTGTGTGTGTGTGTGTGTGTGTGTGTGTGTGTGTGTGTGTGTGTGTGTGTGTGTGTGTGTGTGTGTGTGTGTGTGTGTGTGTTATTAAACATGATTCCTCTGCTGTGGGTTGTGTGTGTGTTATTAAACATGATTCCTCTGCTGTGGGTTATGTGTGTGTTATTAAACATGATTCCTCTGCTTTGGGTTATGTGTGTGTTATTAAACATGATTCCTCTGCTGTGGGTTGTGTGTGTGTGTGTGTGTGTGTGTGTGTGTGTGTGTGTGTGTGTGTGTGTGTGTGTGTGTGTGTGTGTGTGTGTGTGTGTGTGTGTGTGTTATTAAACATGATTCCTCTGCTGTGGGTTGTGTGTGTGTGTGTGTGTGTGTGTGTGTGTGTGTGTGTGTGTGTGTGTGTTATTAAACATGATTCCTCTGCTGTGGGTTATGTGTGTGTTATTAAACATGATTCCTCTGCTGTGGGTTATGTGTGTGTTATTAAACATGATTCCTCTGCTGTGGGTTGTGTGTGTGTGTGTGTGTGTGTGTGTGTGTGTGTGTGTGTTATTAAACATGATTCCTCTGCTGTGGGTTGTGTGTGTGTGTGTGTGTGTGTGTGTGTGTGTGTGTGTGTTATTAAACATGATTCCTCTGCTGTGGGTTGTGTGTGTGTGTGTGTGTGTGTGTGTGTGTGTGTGTGTGTGTGTGTGTGTGTGTGTGTGTGTTATTAAACATGATTCCTCTGCTGTGGGTTGTGTGTGTGTGTGTGTGTTATTAAACATGATTCCTCTGCTGTGGGTTATGTGTGTGTGTGTGTGTGTGTGTGTTATTAAACATGATTCCTCTGCTGTGGGTTATGTGTGTGTTATTAAACATGATTCCTCTGCTTTGGGTTGTGTGTGTGTGTGTGTGTGTGTGTGTTATTAAACATGATTCCTCTGCTGTGGGTTGTGTGTGTGTGTTATTAAACATGATTCCTCTGCTGTGGGTTGTGTGTGTGTGTGTGTGTTATTAAACATGATTCCTCTGCTGTGGGTTATGTGTGTGTTATTAAACATGATTCCTCTGCTGTGGGTTATGTGTGTGTTATTAAACATGATTCCTCTGCTGTGGGTTATGTGTGTGTGTGTTATTAAACATGATTCCTCTGCTGTGGGTTGTGTGTGTGTGTGTGTGTGTGTGTGTGTGTGTGTGTGTGTGTGTGTGTTATTAAACATGATTCCTCTGCTGTGGGTTGTGTGTGTGTGTGTGTGTGTGTGTGTGTGTGTGTGTGTGTGTGTGTTATTAAACATGATTCCTCTGCTGTGGGTTGTGTGTGTGTTATTAAACATGATTCCTCTGCTGTGGGTTATGTGTGTGTTATTAAACATGATTCCTCTGCTGTGGGTTGTGTGTGTGTGTGTGTGTGTTATTAAACATGATTCCTCTGCTGTGGGTTGTGTGTGTGTGTGTGTGTGTGTGTGTGTGTGTGTGTGTGTTATTAAACATGATTCCTCTGCTGTGGGTTATGTGTGTGTTATTAAACATGATTCCTCTGCTGTGGGTTATGTGTGTGTTATTAAACATGATTCCTCTGCTTTGGGTTATGTGTGTGTTATTAAACATGATTCCTCTGCTGTGGGTTATGTGTGTGTGTGTGTGTGTGTGTGTGTGTGTGTGTGTGTGTGTGTGTGTGTTATTAAACATGATTCCTCTGCTTTGGGTTATGTGTGTGTTATTAAACATGATTCCTCTGCTGTGGGTTATGTGTGTGTGTTATTAAACATGATTCCTCTGCTTTGGGTTATGTGTGTGTTATTAAACATGATTCCTCTGCTGTGGGTTGTGTGTGTGTGTGTTATTAAACATGATTCCTCTGCTTTGGGTTGTGTGTGTGTTATTAAACATGATTCCTCTGCTTTGGGTTATGTGTGTGTTATTAAACATGATTCCTCTGCTTTGGGTTATGTGTGTGTTATTAAACATGATTCCTCTGCTGTGGGTTATGTGTGTGTGTGTTATTAAACATGATTCCTCTGCTTTGGGTTATGTGTGTGTGTGTGTGTTATTAAACATGATTCCTCTGCTTTGGGTTATGTGTGTGTGTGTGTGTTATTAAACATGATTCCTCTGCTGTGGGTTGTGTGTGTGTGTGTTATTAAACATGATTCCTCTGCTTTGGGTTGTGTGTGTGTTATTAAACATGATTCCTCTGCTTTGGGTTATGTGTGTGTTATTAAACATGATTCCTCTGCTGTGGGTTATGTGTGTATTATTAAACATGATTCCTCTGCTTTGGGTTATGTGTGTGTGTGTGTGTTATTAAACATGATTCCTCTGCTTTGGGTTATGTGTGTGTGTGTGTGTTATTAAACATGATTCCTCTGCTGTGGGTTGTGTGTGTGTGTGTTATTAAACATGATTCCTCTGCTTTGGGTTGTGTGTGTGTTATTAAACATGATTCCTCTGCTTTGGGTTGTGTGTGTGTTATTAAACATGATTCCTCTGCTTTGGGTTGTGTGTGTGTTATTAAACATGATTCCTCTGCTGTGGGTTATGTGTGTGTTATTAAACATGATTCCTCTGCTGTGGGTTGTGTGTGTGTGTGTGTGTGTGTGTGTGTGTGTGTGTGTGTGTGTGTGTGTGTGTGTGTGTGTGTGTGTGTGTGTGTGTGTGTGTGTGTGTGTGTGTGTGTGTGTGTGTTATTAAACATGATTCCTCTGCTGTGGGTTGTGTGTGTGTTATTAAACATGATTCCTCTGCTGTGGGTTATGTGTGTGTTATTAAACATGATTCCTCTGCTGTGGGTTGTGTGTGTGTGTGTGTGTGTGTGTGTGTGTGTGTGTGTGTGTGTGTGTGTGTGTGTGTGTGTGTGTGTGTGTGTGTTATTAAACATGATTCCTCTGCTGTGGGTTGTGTGTGTGTTATTAAACATGATTCCTCTGCTGTGGGTTATGTGTGTGTTATTAAACATGATTCCTCTGCTTTGGGTTATGTGTGTGTTATTAAACATGATTCCTCTGCTGTGGGTTGTGTGTGTGTGTGTGTGTGTGTGTGTGTGTGTGTGTGTGTGTGTGTGTGTGTGTGTGTGTGTGTGTGTGTGTGTGTGTGTGTGTGTGTGTGTGTGTTATTAAACATGATTCCTCTGCTGTGGGTTGTGTGTGTGTGTGTGTGTGTGTGTGTGTGTGTGTGTGTGTGTGTGTGTGTGTTATTAAACATGATTCCTCTGCTGTGGGTTATGTGTGTGTTATTAAACATGATTCCTCTGCTGTGGGTTATGTGTGTGTTATTAAACATGATTCCTCTGCTGTGGGTTGTGTGTGTGTGTGTGTGTGTGTGTGTGTGTGTGTGTTATTAAACATGATTCCTCTGCTGTGGGTTGTGTGTGTGTGTGTGTGTGTGTGTGTGTGTGTTATTAAACATGATTCCTCTGCTGTGGGTTGTGTGTGTGTGTGTGTGTGTGTGTGTGTGTGTGTGTGTGTGTGTGTGTGTGTGTGTGTGTGTGTGTTATTAAACATGATTCCTCTGCTGTGGGTTGTGTGTGTGTGTGTGTGTTATTAAACATGATTCCTCTGCTGTGGGTTATGTGTGTGTGTGTGTGTGTGTTATTAAACATGATTCCTCTGCTGTGGGTTATGTGTGTGTTATTAAACATGATTCCTCTGCTTTGGGTTGTGTGTGTGTGTGTGTGTGTGTGTGTTATTAAACATGATTCCTCTGCTGTGGGTTGTGTGTGTGTGTTATTAAACATGATTCCTCTGCTGTGGGTTGTGTGTGTGTGTGTGTGTTATTAAACATGATTCCTCTGCTGTGGGTTATGTGTGTGTTATTAAACATGATTCCTCTGCTGTGGGTTATGTGTGTGTTATTAAACATGATTCCTCTGCTGTGGGTTATGTGTGTGTGTGTTATTAAACATGATTCCTCTGCTGTGGGTTGTGTGTGTGTGTGTGTGTGTGTGTGTGTGTGTGTGTGTGTGTGTTATTAAACATGATTCCTCTGCTGTGGGTTGTGTGTGTGTGTGTGTGTGTGTGTGTGTGTGTGTGTGTGTGTGTGTTATTAAACATGATTCCTCTGCTGTGGGTTATGTGTGTGTGTGTTATTAAACATGATTCCTCTGCTGTGGGTTGTGTGTGTGTGTGTGTGTGTGTGTGTGTGTGTGTGTGTGTGTGTGTGTGTGTGTGTGTGTGTGTGTGTGTGTGTTATTAAACATGATTCCTCTGCTGTGGGTTATGTGTGTGTGTTATTAAACATGATTCCTCTGCTGTGGGTTATGTGTGTGTGTGTTATTAAACATGATTCCTCTGCTGTGGGTTGTGTGTGTGTGTTATTAAACATGATTCCTCTGCTTTGGGTTGTGTGTGTGTGTGTGTTATTAAACATGATTCCTCTGCTGTGGGTTGTGTGTGTGTGTTATTAAACATGATTCCTCTGCTGTGGGTTGTGTGTGTGTGTGTGTGTGTGTTATTAAACATGATTCCTCTGCTGTGGGTTATGTGTGTGTTATTAAACATGATTCCTCTGCTGTGGGTTATGTGTGTGTTATTAAACATGATTCCTCTGCTGTGGGTTATGTGTGTGTGTGTTATTAAACATGATTCCTCTGCTGTGGGTTATGTGTGTGTGTTATTAAACATGATTCCTCTGCTGTGGGTTGTGTGTGTGTGTGTGTGTGTGTGTGTGTGTGTGTGTGTGTGTGTGTGTGTGTGTGTGTGTGTGTGTGTGTGTGTGTGTGTGTTATTAAACATGATTCCTCTGCTGTGGGTTATGTGTGTGTGTGTGTTATTAAACATGATTCCTCTGCTGTGGGTTGTGTGTGTGTGTGTGTGTGTGTGTGTGTGTGTGTGTGTGTGTGTGTGTGTGTGTGTGTTATTAAACATGATTCCTCTGCTGTGGGTTATGTGTGTGTGTGTTATTAAACATGATTCCTCTGCTGTGGGTTGTGTGTGTGTGTGTGTGTGTGTGTGTGTGTGTGTGTGTGTGTGTGTGTGTGTGTGTGTGTTATTAAACATGATTCCTCTGCTGTGGGTTATGTGTGTGTGTGTTATTAAACATGATTCCTCTGCTGTGGGTTGTGTGTGTGTTATTAAACATGATTCCTCTGCTGTGGGTTATGTGTGTGTGTGTTATTAAACATGATTCCTCTGCTGTGGGTTGTGTGTGTGTGTGTGTGTGTGTGTGTGTGTGTGTGTGTGTGTTATTAAACATGATTCCTCTGCTGTGGGTTATGTGTGTGTGTTATTAAACATGATTCCTCTGCTGTGGGTTATGTGTGTGTTATTAAACATGATTCCTCTGCTTTGGGTTATGTGTGTGTTATTAAACATGATTCCTCTGCTGTGGGTTATGTGTGTGTGTGTTATTAAACATGATTCCTCTGCTGTGGGTTGTGTGTGTGTTATTAAACATGATTCCTCTGCTGTGGGTTATGTGTGTGTGTGTTATTAAACATGATTCCTCTGCTGTGGGTTATGTGTGTGTTATTAAACATGATTCCTCTGCTGTGGGTTGTGTGTGTGTGTGTGTGTGTGTGTGTGTGTGTGTGTGTGTGTGTGTGTTATTAAACATGATTCCTCTGCTGTGGGTTGTGTGTGTGTGTGTGTGTGTGTGTGTGTGTGTGTGTGTGTGTGTGTGTTATTAAACATGATTCCTCTGCTGTGGGTTATGTGTGTGTTATTAAACATGATTCCTCTGCTGTGGGTTATGTGTGTGTTATTAAACATGATTCCTCTGCTGTGGGTTGTGTGTCTGTGTTATTAAACATGATTCCTCTGCTGTGGGTAATGTGTGTGTGTTATTAAACATGATTCCTCTGCTGTGGGTTGTGTGTGTGTTATTAAACATGATTCCTCTGCTGTGGGTTATGTGTGTGTATTATTAAACATGATTCCTCTGCTTTGGGTTATGTGTGTGTTATTAAACATGATTCCTCTGCTGTGGGTTATGTGTGTGTGTGTGTGTGTGTGTGTGTGTGTGTGTGTGTGTGTGTGTGTGTGTTATTAAACATGATTCCTCTGCTGTGGGTTATGTGTGTGTTATTAAACATGATTCCTCTGCTGTGGGTTGTGTGTGTGTGTTATTAAACATGATTCCTCTGCTGTGGGTTGTGTGTGTGTGTGTGTGTTATTAAACATGATTCCTCTGCTGTGGGTTATGTGTGTGTTATTAAACATGATTCCTCTGCTGTGGGTTATGTGTGTGTTATTAAACATGATTCCTCTGCTGTGGGTTATGTGTGTGTGTGTTATTAAACATGATTCCTCTGCTGTGGGTTGTGTGTGTGTGTGTGTGTGTGTGTGTGTGTGTGTGTGTGTGTGTGTGTGTGTGTTATTAAACATGATTCCTCTGCTGTGGGTTGTGTGTGTGTGTGTGTGTGTGTGTGTGTGTGTGTGTGTGTGTGTGTGTGTGTGTGTGTGTGTGTGTGTGTGTGTGTGTGTGTGTGTGTGTGTGTGTGTGTTATTAAACATGATTCCTCTGCTGTGGGTTATGTGTGTGTGTGTGTTATTAAACATGATTCCTCTGCTGTGGGTTGTGTGTGTGTGTGTGTGTGTGTGTGTGTGTGTGTGTGTGTGTGTGTGTGTGTGTGTGTGTGTGTGTGTGTGTGTGTGTTATTAAACATGATTCCTCTGCTGTGGGTTATGTGTGTGTGTTATTAAACATGATTCCTCTGCTGTGGGTTATGTGTGTGTGTTATTAAACATGATTCCTCTGCTGTGGGTTATGTGTGTGTTATTAAACATGATTCCTCTGCTTTGGGTTGTGTGTGTGTGTGTTATTAAACATGATTCCTCTGCTGTGGGTTGTGTGTGTGTGTTATTAAACATGATTCCTCTGCTTTGGGTTGTGTGTGTGTGTGTGTTATTAAACATGATTCCTCTGCTGTGGGTTGTGTGTGTGTGTTATTAAACATGATTCCTCTGCTGTGGGTTGTGTGTGTGTGTGTGTGTGTGTGTTATTAAACATGATTCCTCTGCTGTGGGTTATGTGTGTGTTATTAAACATGATTCCTCTGCTGTGGGTTATGTGTGTGTTATTAAACATGATTCCTCTGCTGTGGGTTATGTGTGTGTGTGTTATTAAACATGATTCCTCTGCTGTGGGTTATGTGTGTGTGTTATTAAACATGATTCCTCTGCTGTGGGTTATGTGTGTGTGTGTTATTAAACATGATTCCTCTGCTGTGGGTTGTGTGTGTGTGTGTGTGTGTGTGTGTGTGTGTGTGTGTGTGTGTGTGTGTGTGTGTGTGTGTGTGTGTGTGTGTGTGTTATTAAACATGATTCCTCTGCTGTGGGTTATGTGTGTGTGTGTGTGTTATTAAACATGATTCCTCTGCTGTGGGTTGTGTGTGTGTGTGTGTGTGTGTGTGTGTGTGTGTGTGTGTGTGTGTGTGTGTGTGTGTGTGTGTTATTAAACATGATTCCTCTGCTGTGGGTTATGTGTGTGTGTGTGTTATTAAACATGATTCCTCTGCTGTGGGTTGTGTGTGTGTGTGTGTGTGTGTGTGTGTGTGTGTGTGTGTGTGTGTGTGTGTGTGTGTTATTAAACATGATTCCTCTGCTGTGGGTTATGTGTGTGTGTGTTATTAAACATGATTCCTCTGCTGTGGGTTGTGTGTGTGTTATTAAACATGATTCCTCTGCTGTGGGTTATGTGTGTGTGTGTTATTAAACATGATTCCTCTGCTGTGGGTTGTGTGTGTGTGTGTGTGTGTGTGTGTGTGTGTGTGTGTGTGTGTGTGTGTGTGTGTGTGTGTGTGTTATTAAACATGATTCCTCTGCTGTGGGTTATGTGTGTGTGTGTGTTATTAAACATGATTCCTCTGCTGTGGGTTGTGTGTGTGTGTGTGTGTGTGTGTGTGTGTGTGTGTGTGTGTGTGTGTGTGTGTGTGTTATTAAACATGATTCCTCTGCTGTGGGTTATGTGTGTGTGTTATTAAACATGATTCCTCTGCTGTGGGTTATGTGTGTGTGTTATTAAACATGATTCCTCTGCTGTGGGTTATGTGTGTGTTATTAAACATGATTCCTCTGCTTTGGGTTGTGTGTGTTATTAAACATGATTCCTCTGCTGTGGGTTGTGTGTGTGTGTTATTAAACATGATTCCTCTGCTTTGGGTTGTGTGTGTGTGTGTGTTATTAAACATGATTCCTCTGCTGTGGGTTGTGTGTGTGTGTTATTAAACATGATTCCTCTGCTGTGGGTTGTGTGTGTGTGTGTGTGTGTTATTAAACATGATTCCTCTGCTGTGGGTTATGTGTGTGTTATTAAACATGATTCCTCTGCTGTGGGTTATGTGTGTGTTATTAAACATGATTCCTCTGCTGTGGGTTATGTGTGTGTGTGTTATTAAACATGATTCCTCTGCTGTGGGTTATGTGTGTGTGTTATTAAACATGATTCCTCTGCTGTGGGTTATGTGTGTGTGTGTGTTATTAAACATGATTCCTCTGCTGTGGGTTGTGTGTGTGTGTGTGTGTGTGTGTGTGTGTGTGTGTGTGTGTGTGTGTGTGTGTTATTAAACATGATTCCTCTGCTGTGGGTTATGTGTGTGTGTGTGTTATTAAACATGATTCCTCTGCTGTGGGTTGTGTGTGTGTGTGTGTGTGTGTGTGTGTGTGTGTGTGTGTGTGTGTGTGTGTTATTAAACATGATTCCTCTGCTGTGGGTTATGTGTGTGTGTGTTATTAAACATGATTCCTCTGCTGTGGGTTGTGTGTGTGTGTGTGTGTGTGTGTGTGTGTGTGTGTGTGTGTGTGTGTGTGTTATTAAACATGATTCCTCTGCTGTGGGTTATGTGTGTGTGTGTTATTAAACATGATTCCTCTGCTGTGGGTTGTGTGTGTGTTATTAAACATGATTCCTCTGCTGTGGGTTATGTGTGTGTGTGTGTGTTATTAAACATGATTCCTCTGCTGTGGGTTGTGTGTGTGTGTGTGTGTGTGTGTGTGTGTGTGTGTGTGTGTGTGTGTGTGTGTGTGTGTGTGTTATTAAACATGATTCCTCTGCTGTGGGTTATGTGTGTGTGTTATTAAACATGATTCCTCTGCTGTGGGTTATGTGTGTGTTATTAAACATGATTCCTCTGCTTTGGGTTATGTGTGTGTTATTAAACATGATTCCTCTGCTGTGGGTTATGTGTGTGTGTGTTATTAAACATGATTCCTCTGCTGTGGGTTGTGTGTGTGTTATTAAACATGATTCCTCTGCTGTGGGTTATGTGTGTGTGTGTTATTAAACATGATTCCTCTGCTGTGGGTTATGTGTGTGTTATTAAACATGATTCCTCTGCTGTGGGTTGTGTGTGTGTGTGTGTGTGTGTGTGTGTGTGTGTGTTATTAAACATGATTCCTCTGCTGTGGGTTGTGTGTGTGTGTGTGTGTGTGTGTGTGTGTGTGTGTTATTAAACATGATTCCTCTGCTGTGGGTTATGTGTGTGTTATTAAACATGATTCCTCTGCTGTGGGTTATGTGTGTGTTATTAAACATGATTCCTCTGCTGTGGGTTGTGTGTGTGTGTTATTAAACATGATTCCTCTGCTGTGGGTTATGTGTGTGTTATTAAACATGATTCCTCTGCTGTGGGTTGTGTGTGTGTGTTATTAAACATGATTCCTCTGCTGTGGGTTGTGTGTGTGTGTTATTAAACATGATTCCTCTGCTGTGGGTTATGTGTGTGTTATTAAACATGATTCCTCTGCTGTGGGTTATGTGTGTGTTATTAAACATGATTCCTCTGCTGTGGGTTGTGTGTGTGTGTTATTAAACATGATTCCTCTGCTGTGGGTTATGTGTGTATTATTAAACATGATTCCTCTGCTTTGGGTTGTGTGTGTGTGTTATTAAACATGATTCCTCTGCTGTGGGTTGTGTGTGTGTTATTAAACATGATTCCTCTGCTGTGGGTTATGTGTGTGTATTATTAAACATGATTCCTCTGCTTTGGGTTATGTGTGTGTTATTAAACATGATTCCTCTGCTGTGGGTTATGTGTGTGTGTGTGTGTGTGTGTGTGTGTGTGTGTGTGTGTGTGTGTGTGTGTGTGTGTGTGTTATTAAACATGATTCCTCTGCTGTGGGTTATGTGTGTGTTATTAAACATGATTCCTCTGCTGTGGGTTATGTGTGTGTGTGTGTGTGTGTGTGTGTGTGTGTGTGTGTGTGTGTGTGTGTGTGTGTGTGTTATTAAACATGATTCCTCTGCTGTGGGTTATGTGTGTGTGTGTGTGTGTGTGTGTGTGTGTGTGTGTGTGTGTGTGTGTGTGTGTGTGTGTGTGTGTGTGTGTGTGTGTGTGTGTGTGTGTGTGTGTTATTAAACATGATTCCTCTGCTGTGGGTAATGTGTGTGTGTGTTATTAAACATGATTCCTCTGCTGTGGGTTGTGTGTGTGTTATTAAACATGATTCCTCTGCTGTGGGTTGTGTGTGTGTGTGTGTATTATTAAACATGATTCCTCTGCTGTGGGTTATGTGTGTGTGTTATTAAACATGATTCCTCTGCTGTGGGTTATGTGTGTGTGTTATTAAACATGATTCCTCTGCTGTGGGTTGTGTGTGTGTTATTAAACATGATTCCTCTGCTTTGGGTTATGTGTGTATTATTAAACATGATTCCTCTGCTTTGGGTTATGTGTGTATTATTAAACATGATTCCTCTGCTTTGGGTTGTGTGTGTGTTATTAAACATGATTCCTCTGCTTTGGGTTATGTGTGTATTATTAAACATGATTCCTCTGCTTTGGGTTGTGTGTGTGTTATTAAACATGATTCCTCTGCTTTGGGTTATGTGTGTATTATTAAACATGATTCCTCTGCTTTGGGTTGTGTGTGTGTTATTAAACATGATTCCTCTGCTTTGGGTTATGTGTGTATTATTAAACATGATTCCTCTGCTTTGGGTTATGTGTGTATTATTAAACATGATTCCTCTGCTTTGGGTTGTGTGTGTGTTATTAACCCTCTGAGGTCGACAAACGCGCCGACGCGTTTTGCCGGATTTTCTCCACATTGTAGCACTATAAACTTAAATTACTCCATCATTTATGGTCATACAGAAAAAAGAAATATAAAAAAAGAATCTGTGATATTTCTCCTTTTGTATGTGTCCACTTACAATCAAATCAAAACATTGTGCTTTTGTAAAATAAAGAAAATAAACAGGGTGTGCGTTCTGCCTCTCCGTCGCGGTGAACTTTTTTTTCTTGAGCACGTCTATAAACTGAAACAAAACTCAGCGAATACTTGTCACACATTTATGAGCCATATACCTTTATAAACATTTAAGTGTGTACTTTTAAATGATCGGATTCAAAACGAAAACAAATATTCTCTGTTTAAGTAATTTGTATAAAACCAACAAGATGTCCAGCTTCTCAAACGCTTGCTCATTACAGTTAATTTGGCCACGCCTACTCGCGCAAAAGATATTCACATGCAAATCTCCACATGGAACGCGAACGCGCTCGTTACCTCAACAACAAAACACTTCACTTCACTTTTCGTCGAGTTTGAAAGACGTGCCTGAGCTTACATTGGATTTAGGCTACCTCAGAAGAAGAAGAACGCGATCTGAAGACAAGAAAGATAAGGTAAGAAATTCTTACATAGCCTAGTTTGTTATTGTTGCATAAATGTCACGTTGCAGCTGAACTGTTGCTAGATATATGGGGAATATTATAATATTTAGACCCGTGTTTACTGTGTTTGTGGATATCTGCTCAAACATAGATATGTTTATGGTAACCATAATGTTTTATATTTGAGAGTGATCGCGTTTGAATGTATCATATTTTGCAAGCGATCGCGTTTGAATGTATCATATTTTGCAAGCGATCGCGTTTGAATGTATCATATTTTGCAAGCGATCGCGTTTGAATGTATCATATGTGTTTACTGTGTTTGTGGATATCTGCTCAAACATAGATATGTTTATGGTAACCATAATGTTTTATATTTGAGAGTGATCGCGTTTGAATGTATCATATTTTGCAAGCGATCGCGTTTGAATGTATCATATTTTGCAAGCGATCGCGTTTGAATGTATCATATTTTGGATGAAAGCAAAACGCACCAAACGGCTTCATGTTTTTATTATTATCTCATTTCATATCATCATAACGGATGGAAACATTTGAAGTAACATGATAATCAATATATTTTTCTCTAGCTTCTTTTGGAAGATTTATAGGCTGCTATAGGTTATTTATTGTTATTATTATTTTATCCGCACTGCGCATATACCTTATGCCTACAAGGCACAACAAACCTGGTGTTCATTATATTATATATCGTTGGAAACGTGTGTGTGTGTGTGTATTCTGTGAATTTTAAAAAGGAATTTTAAAAAGCAATTTAACCAGAAAAATCTAATATTTATTTCCAAAATCGTGCAGGCCTTTCTCTTGATATCAGTATGTTCACTTTTTTTTTTTTCAGGTCCCAGATGCCACTGAGGACTTCAACATTCACATGAGTCTCAGTACGTGAACATGGTAAAGTGAAAATCTTGGAAATGAAAGGTATGTACAATGTTTTTAGGAATGGCACAAAGGTCTCTGTCTTTGAAGTGCTTTTTTGGCATTTGTTGTGTATCTTTGGATTATGTTGTGTTGTAAATAAATCCAAACAATTTAAAAGCCATTATTTTTTAAATCTCCTCATTTACAGTATTGTGCAAGGTTGCTCAGAATGATAGGGGCCTGATAGCTCCTAATAGGGCCGTTAGGGGAGGTTCTTTGTCTTTCTCAGGTGAGAAAAGCTTACATATTAATGAGCTCTCGCATAAGGCTTTTTCACACAAAACACGTCGTAAAATTTTTAAATCAATATATTGTCTTATCTGAATGAGCAGTCAGGGTGATTTTCACATAGTTTTGCAGCAAATATTCTAGGCTACGTCATACAATTTTCAAAAGTCTTGTGAAGAAATAATCAGTATGGGTTTCATGGCCTTATTTCAGTGAGAATTTTTTTTTGTATTTTCAAAAACCACGCATAAATGTCATTATCTCAAAACTACAAACTTTTACATACATGCTGCTGATATATTATTGTAGCAGAGTTTGTGCTGAATACAGTGTAATTAGACTTTAGCCATGAAAATGTCACAAGTAACAGAAATAACCAGAAATGTCAGAGCATGTCAGAACACCTCCAGGGCCCAGAAAACAGCTCAGACCTCAGAGGGTTAAACATGATTCCTCTGCTTTGGGTTATGTGTGTGTTATTAAACATGATTCCTCTGCTGTGGGTTATGTGTGTATTATTAAACATGATTCCTCTGCTTTGGGTTATGTGTGTATTATTAAACATGATTCCTCTGCTGTGGGTTGTGTGTGTATTATTAAACATGATTCCTCTGCTTTGGGTTGTGTGTGTGTTATTAAACATGATTCCTCTGCTTTGGGTTGTGTGTGTGTTATTAAACATGATTCCTCTGCTTTGGGTTGTGTGTGTGTTATTAAACATGATTCCTCTGCTTTGGGTTATGTGTGTATTATTAAACATGATTCCTCTGCTGTGGGTTATGTGTGTGTGTGTGTGTGTGTGTGTGTGTGTTATTAAACATGATTCCTCTGCTGTGGGTTATGTGTGTATTATTAAACATGATTCCTCTGCTTTGGGTTATGTGTGTATTATTAAACATGATTCCTCTGCTGTGGGTTGTGTGTGTATTATTAAACATGATTCCTCTGCTTTGGGTTGTGTGTGTGTTATTAAACATGATTCCTCTGCTTTGGGTTGTGTGTGTGTTATTAAACATGATTCCTCTGCTTTGGGTTGTGTGTGTGTTATTAAACATGATTCCTCTGCTTTGGGTTATGTGTGTATTATTAAACATGATTCCTCTGCTGTGGGTTATGTGTGTGTGTGTGTGTGTGTGTGTGTGTTATTAAACATGATTCCTCTGCTGTGGGTTATGTGTGTATTATTAAACATGATTCCTCTGCTGTGGGTTGTGTGTGTGTTATTAAACATGATTCCTCTGCTGTGGGTTGTGTGTGTATTATTAAACATGATTCCTCTGCTGTGGGTTGTGTGTGTGTTATTAAACATGATTCCTCTGCTGTGGGTTATGTGTGTGTTATTAAACATGATTCCTCTGCTGTGGGTTATGTGTGTGTTATTAAACATGATTCCTCTGCTTTGGGTTGTGTGTGTGTTATTAAACATGATTCCTCTGCTTTGGGTTGTGTGTGTGTTATTAAACATGATTCCTCTGCTTTGGGTTATGTGTGTGTTATTAAACATGATTCCTCTGCTGTGGGTTATGTGTGTGTTATTAAACATGATTCCTCTGCTGTGGGTTATGTGTGTGTGTTATTAAACATGATTCCTCTGCTGTGGGTTATGTGTGTGTTATTAAACATGATTCCTCTGCTGTGGGTTATGTGTGTATTATTAAACATGATTCCTCTGCTGTGGGTTGTGTGTGTGTTATTAAACATGATTCCTCTGCTGTGGGTTGTGTGTGTTATTAAACATGATTCCTCTGCTGTGGGTTGTGTGTGTGTTATTAAACATGATTCCTCTGCTGTGGGTTATGTGTGTATTATTAAACATGATTCCTCTGCTGTGGGTTATGTGTGTGTGTGTATTATTAAACATGATTCCTCTGCTTTGGGTTATGTGTGTGTATTATTAAACATGATTCCTCTGCTTTGGGTTATGTGTGTGTTATTAAAGACACTTCTGCTGTAATATAGTGTGTAATGTAAACCTGTTAGTGGGGGTTTCTGGATTGATCAGATCTTTTTATTATTATCTTTGGTTTATTTTAGATGTGTGATTGTTTCTTTATTTTACTTTTCTGATTGTGTGTCTCTGTTGCTGTGAAAATTCAATAAATAAATCATAAAACAGAGACATTTAAAGATGATGTCAGAAGACAAATATGTTAAAGTTAGAAGCAACAATGAAAGAAATACAGAAACAGAAAGTTAAAGTCGAGGGAATTAAGACACATATTCAAGAGAATGAATCAATATCACAGTTTGTTGATCAATGATTGTGTGTTTGTGTGTGTGTGTGTGTGTGTGTGTGTGTGTGTGTGTGCGTGTGTGTCGTGATTTACAGCATTTATCATGTTATTATTATAGTTGTTGTCAGGGTTGTGTTTAGTTTTGCTGTTTTTGTTCATATTTGAGTTTCCTCTTGATCTTTATTTCTCTGTTTCTGAACACACACACACACACACACACACAGAGTCAGGACTCTAGATTATAATATGGACTCATGTATTTTCTGTAAAGCTGCTTTGAAATGATGTGTATTGTGAAAAATGTGAATTGAATTAAATGAGTTTTATCTTCTAAATCTGTTACTTCTTCCACACACAGTTTCACACTGTCACACTCTCACACCACATGGACTCTTGGGCTGCGTCCCAAAACACATACTCAATGAGGAGGGACTTCATTTCAATAAGTACTTACTGAACGAGCGCTAAAAGAGTCGGTACTATATAGCCAGATCTCGTTCAGTATGAATGCGATCCGGACATCATCCGCCATGTTGACGTTATCATGTGACCTATGACGATATCTTCTTCTTCTTCTTCTTGTTCTTCTTCTTGTTATGGAGGCAGAATTGTCTCAAATATAATTCACGCAAAAATTCATCATTCACACGTGTGGACAATTTCACATGCATGAAACCTAATTCACGTACAAAAAAATAAATATTCACAAAAAGCAATTCACATGCGCAAAATAAAATAATATATTCGTAAAATACATTTCACAAATGCAGAACACAATTCGTAGATGTACAACTGTGCACAAAATCTATGAAGGTATTTTCGGTGCAAATCCACTGAACGCCTGTGACAGTGAAATCTGTAGTTCAGACGAGATCACTTTGGCAAGTTTACTTGAGTTTATTGAACACAATTTATCTTTGGCGCTATGGTTCCTTATGGGGGTTCTTGCTCCATAATTAATGGCATGCGTAGCTTTAGCATCAACCCCCCTATGGAACCATCAGCTTGAGCAATAACAGATGATTAAGACAGTTTAGTAATGTCTTTAAGCCGTGGTTTAACGTGTAGACGTAGCAGTGAAGTCCGGGGGCGTCTATGCTGTAGCTTGCTATGAGGAAGGGTGTGTCTCTCACTATGATGTCTGTGACTCTAGGACTTGGAAGCCTTGATAATCTGAAACAAAGAAGACAACAGCCAGAAGGTGCACAGAAATATGCTTGATACTTATAGTGGTGAGTGTGGGGGGGGGGATGCGAGCAGTTTAAGCATATTTCCCAGGCGGAAGTGCTGTGTATATATATCCTTCCGGTCTAATACGAGAACGGTAGTGGTTGGAGCGATTTGACAGCTGACCGCATCAGCTGATCGCAGCCTATGCCTACGTGGCCTGTCTGAACTGACACTGTGCTCGATTTGTAGAGAATAGCCACACATGTGTATCAGTGAATTTGAAGTAAAGAGAGAAATATGAGCGTATGAGTTTCTTAATTAGTGATTTGTAGAATAGGATTTGTCCGCCTGCAATGAAGAATGTGAGAAGGTGTATGTGTAAAAGGCTCTGACATTTCTGGGTGCCTGCCGCTTTAAGACTCTTCTTCTGTGGTTACGGTAGAGGAAGTGTGTAGCTAGTGTGTTGCTGCCGCTTTAAGTCTCTTCTTCGGTGGTTACGGTAGAGGAAGTGTGTAGCTAGTGTGTTGGTTATAGTGGGTACGGAAACGTGTTCAAGTTCAACAGCATAGTTTAGCCTACATACCTGTGTTGTGTAGCTTCTTTAGTTCCTTCTGAATGATCCAGCTTCCAATATTCATGTGTTGAGTTAATGACGAAAAGTAAGTGACCGTTACTTTGTTGTGTTTGTGTTTCTATATTGTAGAATTACCATGCATTAACATGTGCCCAGCGTCATGAGTGAGATTTATAGTGATAGAACAATGTTTATGCTGTAAAAAACTGCAGGAAACTAGATGTACCGCATGGCGGTACAAAATATGACCGCCGCTCAGGCCTGCACTGGCTTTCCACAAAAATAAATGACGTGGAGCAATTTGGCTGTATTGCGTGTTTATGTATATACCTAAAAAAAGTAGTAGTATGTGCATGTCTGTCTGTGTGTGTGTGTATGTGTGTTTGTGTATGTGTGTGTCTGTGTGTGTGTGTGTGTCTGTGCGTGTATGTATGCGTGCGTACATGTGTGTGCGCGTGTGTGTTTGTGTGTGTGTGTCTGTGCATGTGGATTTGTATGTGTGTGTATGGGTGTGTGTCTGTGCGTGTGGATGTCAGTGTGTGTGCATGCTTGCATTTGTTTGTATTCCTGCATGTGTGTGTGTGACAGTATCATCCTAAACCAGCAACCCTTCGCTCAACAGCACCATCTACAGGCCGATGAGTGTACAGTCACTAAATGTGCACATAAATGAATTTATTTTATACCCCCCCATGGATGAAATTCTACGAAACTTAGCATACCCCCAGAGGATGTCAAGTTAATCATACACATGAAATATGGTGCAGTTCTGAACATCTCAACTGAAGATAGGGGCGATTAAAGCAGAATAATATTGCATTTTCATTTTTTATGGGAGGGGCGCAAATCACAAATGAGTGATTATGGGCTAGGTTGATGTGGGCCCTTAAGACCAACATACCATAAAAATGTCTTCATCCTCGGTGCCACGGTTCAGGTAGTTATTTAGGAAAAACTGCATTTTTGTGGTTTCGGGGGGCCCAGCGCGGAGGGGGGGGAGTGGCCCCCGGGGACAAAACGAAATTTTTCCGTAAAAGTCTAGTGGGGCTACATGCCCACCAAATTTCATGTTCCCCGGTGTTTCGGTGTCCCTGGTATCGTTGACGAAAAATTCACAGGGGGCCCAGCGCGGGGGGGGGAGTGGCCCCCGGGGACCAAACGAAATTTTTCCGTAAAAGTCTAGTGGGGCTACATGCCCACCAAATTTCATGTTCCCCGGTGTTTCGGTGTCCCTGGTATCAATGACGAAAAATTCACGGGGAGCCCAGCGCGGGGGGGGAGTGGCCCCCGGGGACCAAACGAAATTTTTCCGTAAAAGTCTAGTGGGGCTACATGGCCACCAAATTTCATGTTCCCCGGTGTTTCGGTGTCCCTGGTATCGTTGACGAAAAATTCACAGGGGGCCCAGCGCGGGGGGGGGAGTGGCCCCCGGGGACCAAACGAAATTTTTCCGTAAAAGTCTAGTGGGGCTACATGCCCACCAAATTTCATGTTCCCCGGTGTTTCGGTGTCCCTGGTATCAATGACGAAAAATTCACGGGGAGCCCAGCGCGGGGGGGGAGTGGCCCCCGGGGACCAAACGAAATTTTTCCGTAAAAGTCTAGTGGGGCTACATGGCCACCAAATTTCATGTTCCCCGGTGTTTCGGTGTCCCTGGAATCGTTGACGAAAAATTCACGGGGGGGCCCAGCGCGGGGGGGGAGTGGCCCCCGGGGACCAAACGAAATTTTTCCGTAAAAGTCTAGTGGGGCTACATGCCCACCAAATTTCATGTTCCCCGGTGTTTCGGTGACCCTGGTATCGTTGACGAAAAATTCAGTAGATGACAAAAAAAAAAAAAAAAAAAAACTTTGACAATCCCTATATGACCACTTTCGCTAGCTACGCTAGCGGCGGTCATAATAATAAGTTAACTGGTGTGAGCCTTCTGATGTCTAAGTTACGTAGTAACGTTTATAACACTGAGTTAAGAAGAGTTAAAGGCAGGGTAGGTAGGATTTTTCCAAAAAAAAAAACATTCCAAATTTGTTTAAACTGTCTTTATATACCAATACATAATTAAAATGTAAGTAATCTGAAAAAGAGAGTATAAAAATCGAGTGTCTGTAGACCTCTCACGACTGTTGTAAACAGTTAATTATTTCCATTCACTCCACCCCCTCCCTTCTGAGCTCTTTCCAAAGCCACGCCCCCAAAACACATGAACGCGCGACGCCAAACGCTCAGGCTCAGCTGGAAGACGCATTTATTACCTGAGACGAGTGGAGAGGAAGGAGCGCAGTGCATGCAGTGACATCATGTCAGAATCACATGTAATTAAATACCTAACTTTATCACTATGAATATAAACAAATAAGATGGCTTTTAGTACTCACGCTAGCATATCGATACTGGTAAAGTTTAAAATATATTTTGTTTGATTCGGTAACGATCACCACAGTTTTATAATGTCTTGTTTACAGATAAACAGTAACATACACTCAAACAACTCCTTCTTACAACTGTATTGCAGACACAAAGTAATATAACACACACACACATACAACATGTGTACGACACACACAGATACAAGATAAAGAAATCAGTAAACATAGGTGGAGAATATAACAACAAACAAAAAGCGAAAAAAACGTGCAGGTAAAGTTCCCGGTGAACATGGTAACAGAGTTTAGATAGAGCGTAAAGCTACACAGCGCCGAGGAGCTATTTTTAGCTGTTACACATGCATTTTGTTATCTAAAGTTAAATTTGGCGAAATTCAACAAGACAACTCTCAACTTGAGCTAGGCCTATTGATTATTTATCGTCTCTACTCTGGCTCGCTAAGTGTATAACAGTGGACACCAAAGTTACTCTGTTATAGCTACGACAGTGTAACGTTAGTTATGCAAAGTAATGTTATGTTAACGTTAGCTATATTAGGCAGCTACGTGTGCTAGTGATACATGCTTCATGAAAATATTAACATATACAAAAAACAACATTTCCATCAAAATGAATAAAGCAAGATTACCTGTCCAGCAGAAATAAACAGAAATAAACACAAGGCGTCACTTTTCATCCCCTTTAGGTCCCTCAGTTCTCGCCATCGCTGGAAAGCCACGCCGATATTTACTCTCGTTTCGTTTGATTTCTTTGTGTATCCAAATGCTTTTTGTTCAATGCCTTTTCTAGTACTGTCTTTCTTTTTTTGCCTTGTTTGCCTTCGCTGACTGCATATGCAGGTGCTTTGAATTTTGAATGCTCTTTCTTTCCGCGCCTCTCTTGCACTCCTCAAATCAAACGGTGTCGGGTGCGCGCATATGGGCAGATCTTGTAGCAACGGGTGGTAGCCATGGTTGCGAGAGAGAGTGACAGTCGCCCAAACCAATCAATTGTTTCGTCACGGATGGAAATAATGAGCTGTGTTTATTGCAGATTAAAAGGTCTACAGTCACTCGATTTGTATACTCTCTTTTGCAGAGCACTTACATTTTAATTATGTATTGGTATATAAAGACAGGTTAAACAAATGTGAAAAAAAGTTTTTTAGAAAATCCTACCTACCCCACCTTTAATATCGTGCTCAGGAGACCATGTGCGGACGCTGTTTGTGTAGTAGCCTTGTCTGGCCAGAGGGTGTCGCCATTGCTCCTTCTGTAAACCCCTTTTAATACAGTTTCATGTAAACTGGTCAGTGAGATAGGTGAAGCTCCTTATATTTCTCCAAAGAGTAATATCCTCGTTTATGTAATTGTAGATTATGTTTAAAGGGGCATAGCAATGTTTATTGAGATATTTATGTTTGATGATCCTGATTTGTATTATGTGTGTGGATTTATTATTTACGTTGCATAGTAATTTAAGTACTGTAACTGTTTAAATGACAGTACCTAATGATGATTTATTTGTTTTGACTATAATGACAATACTGGATATTGGAATGTTCTGATGAGTACTGCTGGAACTCAATACAGTTAAAAGAAGACATTACATCTCCTCGTCTTTATTCCTGTGTCCTGACCGATACACCATCCTGTTTACTGGCTGAAAACCTTGATGAACTAGCCCTACTAGAATACCTCACTAAAGCCCCTTTCACACAGCGCTTTGAACCCGGGAAATTGCCGGCAAATTGCCAGAGCGCCTTCTGTGTGAACGCAAACTAGACCCGGGATTGATGCCGTGTTGGGGACCTAGTAACATTGCCGTGTTCAGTCCCGGAACGCGCGCTGTGTGAACAAAAGCCGTAATAATGCCGTGTCGTAGTGATGACGCTGAAGTGCGGGATTGTTCGCCAGCTGTGAAACGGTACGTAATGCGCAAGTTTATGATCGAATCAGAGAAAAAAATGCACAAGCGTGGTTTCTCGAGAGAGAAATCGCAGCTCATAAGCAAACTTAAGACGCTGCTGAGACATTACATGTCACATCCATGTCACGTGTCTTTACGGGATTTTTACGGGTTGTGTGTGAACACACTCTCTGATTCCGGAAAATCATTGGCAGTGTGAATGAACCAAAATCAAACGAACCCGGGTCAAATCCCGGGTCACTTTATCCATGTATTTTCCGGAATCTCTGTGTGAAAGGGGCTTATCAGTTATAGATATATAGATATAGATATATCATAACATATGTTTTATTGTTGGTCAAATTAAACAAAGTAGTAGCCTTTAAGTACCTTTTTGAGAGTTTTAAGATTTCTACTCCACTATGTCAGAGGCAAACATCATTTTTTTACTATTTTTGTCTGACATCTTTACTGGTTACTTTTCAAATGGCAATTTCTTATGAAAGTCTCATTAAAAGCAACACTGTATATTACCTACTCTTGTGTCTAATGGTAACAATATTTGAAGCAATAAAAAAGGTATACAGTAATAAAACACATCTTATACATTAATGCAGAAGAATAACAGTAAAATACTGACAACAAACAGTTTTTGCAGAATTAATACTTTAACCCCTAGTTTCACAGACAAGGCTTAAACTGGTCCTGGACTAAAATGCATGTTTGAGCCATTTTAACTGAAAGCAACTTGCACTGACATATAAAATATGTCACAGTTACACAAAGATACACACTAAAAATGTTTATAAAAGTTACTTAAATGTCCTAATTTAACTAATGCCTAATCCTGTCTAATCTAAGCCCTGTCTGTGAAGCCAGGCCTTAAATCACATTCTCAGGGACTTCAGGTTAGGAACACAATGAGACAGATTCAACTCAAAAGATTACAGAGTTTAATAAAACAGACTAAGGATACATAGACTACTTAAATCACGCAGGAGTAAATATGCATATCAAACGAACAATACAAAATAATTGAAATACGAAATATTGGAGAGAGAGAGAGAGTGTGAGAGAGAGTGGGGGAGAGAAAGAGAGTGTGTGTGAGAGAGAGAGAGAGAAAGAGTGTGGGTGTGAGAGAGAAAGAGTGTGTGTGAGAGAGAGAAAGAGTGTGTGTGTGAGAGAGAAAGAGTGTGTGTGAGAGAGAGAAAGAGTGTGTGTGAGAGAGAGCGTGTGGGAGAGAGAAAGAGAAAGATCTTCTCAGGGCAAAACAGTTCAAACAGTTACTTCAAATGAGACCCAAAGGCTTTTAGGAAGTTCTAGACAACCTTAAAGCATTTCTTTTCAGATTGCGAAATTTGAATGTACTTGCTTTGATATGGCCCCTTTTGTGTAGCTGGTTCGAAAAAGATGCGGATGCCGCGTGTCCCGAAGTTTCTTCCGGTGGAGGTAGATGATGGATAACGTCTCCGGTTACTTTCGTAACCTCGGTTCCCTGAAAGGCAAGGAACGAGACATTACGGATGTCGTATATGGGAACTCCTCTCATCCTTCACTTCCGCTGAAATCTTATAGGCTAACGCCAGCAGAGCTGGCCAATTGACGCAAATATGCTAATACTGAACCTTGTGCAGTATAAAGCAAGTGCAGCGCCAATTCCATTCAGAATCGAACAAAAAACGCTTAAATCAAGCGAACACGGCGGCGAGCGTAATGTCTCGTTCCTTGCCTTTCAGGGAACCGAGGTTACGAAAGTAACCGGAGACGTTCCCTATCAAGGCTACGGAACTTCGACATTACGGATGTCGTATATGGGAACTGTATAGAATCCCGCCGTGGCAGCATAACAAACCACTGACAACAGAACCCAATACCAAGACCGCCCCCCCAGCATGCGAGCATCTGATAGGCCAAGATTGACCAATGGCGAACCTCTAACCTCTGATAGGTCCAAAGGAACCAATCACAAGCTCACAAAACACTGCCAGAATTTGCATATGCCGAGCAGTATAACCGGGGAAGTTAGCACTGTCTTAGCAACAGGGCAACAACAGTAGAGAAAGCCAACGCATTGCGGTGACACAGTCTAAAAACACACACAAATAGCACAAGAACAACTCATGAGCAAAGCGCAGAGCAGCTCTCTCAATGCTGCGTAATGCAATCAACTCACCGAAAGCACTCGAGACGCTACAGAGGGCAAATCCAATTTGTAAAACCTGGCGAACGTGTTCTGAGAAGACCAGCCAGCCGCAAGACATAAATCCTGAATAGACATACCCTTAGTCCAGGCCCACGAGGAGGCGATCGCCCTAGTCGAATGGGCCTTGACGTTAAGGGGGCATTCCTGCGCCAAAACAATAGCGTCCACAATCCAGTGAGCAAGCCTCTGTTTAGAGACCCCTCGTCCCTTATTGCACCCACCAAAGCACACAAATAGCTGGTCCGATTGACGAAAAGCGGCCGAGCGAGAAATGTATTCCCGGAGCGCTCTGACTGGGCAAATAGCACTCTGAGCATCAGAACCCTGAGAGGTAGATGCCTCAGCGGACAGGGCAGGCAGAGAAACAATCTGCGCTCTGAACGGGGTATTGAGCGACTTAGGGACGTAACCCGGCCTCGGTCTGAGCGTCACATTACAGTTTCCCAGTCCAAAGCGAATACAATCTTCACTCACAGAGAAAGCCTGTAAATCCCCAACCCGCTTCGCCGAAGCGAGAGCGAGAAGCAGCGCCGTTTTAACCGAAAGCTCCTTAATGGCGATCGAAGCCAAGGGTTCAAAAGGCGGTCGTGACAAAGCCTCCAAGACCAAAGCCAAATCCCACGGCGGCACAGAAGGCGGCCGTGCAGGGCATAATCTCCTAGCTCCCCTGAGGAACCGTGTCACCGACGCATGTCTACCGATAGACTGACCGTCAACAGGGGTATGAAACGTGGCAATAGCGGCCACATATACCTTCAGAGTAGATGGTAGGCTCCCTTCATCCATCCTGTACTGAAGGAAGCGTAGAATATCCGACACAGAGCAGCTCGCTGGGTCTATATCGACATTCTGACACCATTTTGAGAAAACACCCCATTTCAGAGCATACAGGCGCCTAGTTGACGGGGCTCGCGCTTCCGCGATGGTATTCAAAGCTCGCGAATGCAGTGCATCCAGCCCGCTCAGCGACCCTGCAGCGGCCACACATGTAAGCTCCACAGCGCGGGGCTGGGATGCCAGATCGATCCGCTCGCTTGAGACAGCAAGTCCTTCCTGAGCGGAATCTCCCAAGGCTGCCCTGCCAGTAACTCTATCAAATCCGCGACCCAAGCCCGATTCGGCCAGTACGGGGCTACCAGAGTCACCGCCGCCTTCTCCTCCCTGATTTTGCACAACACCATGGGCAAAATTTTTACCGGTGGAAAGGCATAGAGACAGCTTTTCGGCCATCGCGTCCTTAGCGCGTCCATCTCCCGGGGGGAACGGGACAGCGAGAAGAACATCTGACAATGCGTATTCTCGCTCGTTGCAAAGAGGTCGACCTCCACTCTGCCGAAACGATTCCATATCAGCTGAACCGTCCCGGGGTGAAGCCTCCATTCCCCTTGAGGAATCCCACTCCTCGAGAGCATATCCGCCCCGCGATTTAGAACACCGGGGATGTGCGCCGCTCTCACCGAGAGGAAAAACCGGTCTGCCCACAGCAGAAGGGATTCCGCCTGCTTGAATAGGGCTCTGGAATGTACACCGCCTTGGCGATTTATGTACGAGACCACGGAAGTGTTGTCGGTCCGAATCAACACATGCCGCTGCTCCAGCCGAGACCGGAAAGCTTTGAGAGCTAGAGAGACTGCTTCCAGCTCTAAGCGATTTATGTGCCACTCCAATTGCTTCTCTGACCACCGACCCGAGGCGGGCTTGCCCAAGCAGACTGCTCCCCATCCGGTGGAGGAAGCGTCCGTCAGGACCTCCACGCGCCGTGTCACTATGCCGATAGGAACACCTGAGCTGAAAAGATCCGTGTTCTTCCACGGGGCCAGGGCGCGGGCGCATCCGTGAGTGACCATAATGCGCTTGTGGCCGGAATACCACGCACTCGGGGGAATGCGCGCTTTCAGCCAGTGCTGAAGCGGTCTCATATGCAGTAACCCCAGATGACACACTGAAGAAGCAGCTGCCATCCATCCCAGTAGCCTCTGAAACTCTTTCAGTGGGACGAGCCTGCCAGGTCTGAAGCGACCGAGAGAAGAGCTCAGAGCCTCCGCTCGCTCGGGGGTGAGGCGCGCTCTCATTCTCACCGAATCCAAGCATACTCCCAGGAATGTGGTAGTCTGACTCGGCGTGAGCACACTTTTCTGAACGTTCACCCTCAACCCGAGCATCTCCAAGTGTCGGAGGAGGGCTTCCACATGGCTGACCAGTGTCTCTCTCGACTGCGCGAGAATCAGCCAGTCGTCCAGATAGTTCAATACGCGCATCCCGCTCGACCTGAGGGGTGAAAGTGCCGCGTCTACACATTTCGAAAATTTTCGGGGGGCCAGGGCTAGTCCAAACGGAAGCACCGTGTATTGGTACACCGAATTTACGATCGCAAACCTCAGGAATCTCCTGTGACGCTTTACTATTTGGATATGAAAGTAAGCGTCCTTTAAATCTACTGAAGCGAACCAATCCCCGGGGCGAATTTGCGCCAGGATCTGTTTCAGAGTAGTCATCCTGAATGCGCGCTTGTGAAGCGCTCTGTTGATGGGTCTCAGATCCAGTATAGGGCGGAGACCCCCTCCCTTCTTCGGCACGACGAAGTAGCGGCTGTAGAACCCGCTCTCCCGTTCGCTCGGGGGAACCGGCTCTATTGCCTTCTTCTCGAGCAAACTGCACACTTCCTGCCTCAGCACATGAGCGTTTTGGGGCAAAGTTAATGACTGGATTACGCCGCGGAAGCGGGGTGGTCTGCGTTTGAACTGAAGTGTGTACCCGTGCCGAACTATATTTAACACCCATGGTGAAATGCCCGGAATAGCTTCCCACGCTGCCTGAAACCGACTGAGTGTGGGCCGATCTAAACCTGCGGTCATCGCCGCTGCGGTCATCGCCGCTATATAAGGGCTGGGAACATTTATGTTTAATGACCGTGACTCTGCGCTGCTCGAGGGCAGGGCGGGTAACACAGTGTGTGGTGCAAGAGGGGAAAAGAGCTCTGTTTGTGAAGTGGTAGTTTGTTTTATTGCACAAGAAACAACATTTACAACGTTCACAACATAACTGCACTTGTCGCTCGCAGAACGTTGAGAGACTAAATGCTCTTGAGCGCGTCGCTTGGGCGCGGGGCCAACTTGACGCTCTCTTCTCCTCTTGCCCGAGCGGTCAGGAGGACTGCTTGGGTCTCGCAGGGGGCGCTGCGGGTTTTCTGCGCGGGCTCCTCCGAGCCGTCCTCTTGCTACCCGCTCCCTGCCACTGGCCGCTTCGGCCTCTGCGGGCATCCGGTCCCGGGCGAGGCGCTGGCTGCTGTCTAGCTGCAGCCTGAGGTTGACGGCCCGAGGCTGAAGACGAGCGAGAGCGAGGCGGCGGCGGCGGCGGGGGCGCCCTCCACGGGATAACATGGCTCATTGCCCTCGCTTAGAGACCCCTGTCTTATAGTGGCGCTGCACTTATACTGCACAAGGTTCAGTATTAGCATATTTGCGTCAATTGGCCAGCTCTGCTGGCGTTAGCCTATAAGATTTCAGCGGAAGTGAAGGATGAGAGGAGTTCCCATATACGACATCCGTAATGTCGAAGTTCCGTAGCCTTGATAGGGAACTCAGTTGCAGCACGTACGAAAGATAATTAGTCTTAAATTCGTTTCGTTCGTGAATACACTGAAGGAAAGGACAAAATATCAAACTGAGGTAGATGAAAGAAAAAGACTTAGAGTAAAACGAAATTAGAAAACAAACGAAAAGCTCCAGTTGGAGCTTGTAGTGGAGGGGGTGGACCTCTCTCTGGCGAACTGCCCAGAACAGAGCGTGGTTCCGTGTTTAAGCCACGCCTTTCTCTGGCGCATGACCCAATCATCTGGGAGGGCGCGTGGCGGCACACTTTCTTTGTTCGCGAAGTACATGCCCTCTGGGACGAGGTGCAGAGGAGATTTAATCTGTTCCAAATACATTTATAAACTGATATTGCTGACAGAATGCATAATTTTGTACTTTGTGTTAGGGATTCGACACCGTTAGGTTTTCTTGAACAAAACGATACCACGAATGGTGATTCTGTGAGCCATAATTGCTATTTTTTTTATTTGTAAATTAGCAACTGAATTTTTTAACCATTGCACAGCACCACTTTATCACCAATAATTTTGTATAACTTTGTGGTTTATTGTTTTATGTCACATGTGAGAACAAATGCAAGTTTTTCAGATGATGTAATTTCTGTAATAAAGTCTGTATCATAGAATGGTAACTTCTTTCTGTTGTTATTTTGTAGATGTTTGTTGTAAGTAAATGGCTTAAATGTAATTCAAGATAATTTTGTAAAACCATGGCTACACTGTGGTAATACTACAGTAAAACCATAGTAATCATGGTTTTTGGAGAAAGCCACGGTCACTCCAGTCATAGTTAACTACAGTTTTACTATAATATTACTACAATATAACTGTAGTAAAACCATGGTATCAAAACTGCACCAAAATACCACGGTTACTACAGTCATAGTTAACTACAGTTTTACTATAGTAAAACCATGGTTAATTTTCGTAAGGGATACCATAGAGTTCTTCTAACAATGTTTTATTTTCATCAGATGTTTTTCACTTTCTGACTGTAACAAAGAACATATACAACTTGTATAATCAAATTGCTTGTGTTAAAGGAGCTATTTCTTCAGTGTCATGGCCCTTTACTACAATGCACTTTGTTTTTTTTTCACATATAGTTTTGTTTTCTATCTTTAACTATTTTAGTTAATAAATTACGGTCAAAAGTAGTAAGATTTCTTTCCTATCACAAATTTGATTTTGAGATAAAAATTCTTAATTTGTGTAAAATATTTAAATTTAGATATAAATATTTATATGAAAAATAAAATTTAAATATTTAGGTATTTATTTCTTTTCAATCTTTCATAAAAAGATCAAAGTACTTGACTTTATTCATGATTGAGAATATCACAAATGCTCTGTAGTTTGTATTATAATTATTTACATTTAGATATAAGCCAGAAGCTTTTGGAAAAATCTCGGTGTTGAAAGCTTTGGAAATCTGAAAAGCTTTGGTAATTCATACATTAAATCAATTCTTTATCTTATCATTTGAATATGTTTTCTGTATGTGAATTTGTATTATATTATATTTTGAACGGGACTTTTATTTTGGTGTGGGGGCATGACGTCATAAGGCTGCGCCGCGCTCCTGCATCTGTGATTCTGCTGAAGAAAGGTTTGTGTTTTTAATCATCTAAAGTGTTTAAATCAATACAACCTGTTCAAACAATGATATGGAAAACTGTGAAATAAGTTAATTGTTAATGAATATAACACTGTATTCTATTTAATAGCAGTAATGAGCATTGCTTTTTTAGTAGAGTGCATAAATAACGTTAGCATTAGTAAACAGTTTGTGTGAGTAAAGCGCATCCACACGCGACTAACAGAAACAGTGCGTCTCATTTCGCTGAGTCAGTTCATCATAAACACACTGTTTGCTCTCTGGAAAGTAATAATAGAGAAAATGACTTTTTTTAAGTTAAAACAAAAATCTGAGTCAACTGTAACAAATGCTTATGGAAACAGTGTAAATACAAAGAGAACAAACAATGATCTTTAATGTCAACTTAAAAAAAAAAAAAAACTATTGAAAATGTTTTAATGGAAGGTGCAGTCCATTAAATATAATCTAAGAGTTATTAGATACCAAATATAAATCACAACAAAATAATAATTGTAAGATATGTGTTCTTTTATAAATTTGTAGTGCTAGTTTTGAGTGTTCGTTGTCTAATCAGATCAATTAAAGAGGTGATGACATGAGAAAACAAATTTGCCTTGATCTTTTGGCATATAAGAGGTCTTTGTACCATTAAAACCTCCTGCGAGTTTCATAGCTTAAGACGTCCTCCCTATTATAAAATAAGTATTTATTTAATCAAGCTTTAAACACGGCTGGTTGTGGATCCTAAGGGTGCTAGCTGACGGCACCTCGCTGTCGTTAACTACGCCTGATTTTGGCTCTGAAGAAGTGCCTATTTACAGTAAGATTTTGACGCGTCCCACGTTCCTGGCTCTGTGGAAAAACAGCATGTTTGAATACGCTGCCGGAGGATCCAGACATCAGGGAAAAATGGATTCAGTTTATTTTTTGCGGACGTCCCAGTCACATCAGTGTTCATTTACGCGTGTGTTCACTACACTTCACGGATGACTGAGAACAAATCGCAGTATGATGCTGGCTTAGCCATAACACTTTTGCTCAGAGATCAGGCTGTGCCGACTATTCTGGACCCAACGATGATGCCACAAACTGTGAGTAATGTAAAAACTACTTACTAAAAGGTTAATTGCAGTTTAATTCATGATGAATAATCACAGTGTTTTTACTTGGTGTTCTTGCATATTGTTTTCAGAGTCTGTCATGTTCAGACCCCGCGTTGAAAGATGAAAGACACACACACACACACACACATCAGTGTGTGAAATACACAGCTTGCACTTCAAACCACGAGACCCAAGTACCGTCGCAAAGGTATTATTTATATAATCATACCTTGTCATAATTCTATTCATAAGAAGCTTAAAAGCTTTTTTGACTAAAAACTGAATTATTTATAGTCAATTTTTTTGTAGTACTGCATTTGATAAAAGAAAACTTTATATTGTATTTTCTAACTCTATAGACACACAGACCGAGTCAGCTGGTGTCTGCATTTAGAGCACATATTTAGAGGTGCTCCAGCAGGGCTCAGCGCCGAGGATTGGGTCAGCGGACATTGCATATTCTTTACTGTATAAATTAAATGTAGATGGATCTTGCGTGCGGTTTCATTGTGATTAATTGTGCACTCCTGGTTAACTTCAAGGCCGATGCCTGCTTTCTGAGCGACATATTCAAACACCTGAATGATCTCAATTTGGCACTACAAGGCAGAGACAAAACTGTCATCGACCTTGTGGAACAGATGCGCGCATTCCCAGTTAAACTGGACCTTTTCGCAACTGATTTGAGCACAGGCCGAATGCTGCATTTTCCGACACTCCGCAAATGCATCTCATCCCCCACACAAATGACGGATGTGATGACAGATTTCATTGCAAGGTTGAAAATGAACTTTGGATGGACTTGTTCTGCCCACAGAGTTGGCCGTTTTTGTCAGAGACCCGTTCACTGTTGCAATAGAAGGGGACTTATCCGCCAGAGCAAAGCAAGTGGTTCCTTCCATTGACGAGGGGAAATTCACACTCAAACTTGTTGACATGCAGTCATCTCTAACCATGGCACAGGAGCTTTGCCCCAATGGGCCTACAATGTTTTGGACTGATGTCAACGTTCATCAGTAGGGCTGGGTACCGAGTTCGATACTTTTTAGGTACCGACCGAATTGCCTCGATACTATCGAGTATCGAAAAATGACTTGTTTTTCGGTACCAGATTGCGATACCTAAGGGGTTAACTCGTCAACGTCAGTGCTCAAACAAATACATATGAAATGCACAACGACACACCTAAAGTCGCTCACGCACATACACGCAAACTCTACACACACGAGACGCGCGGAACTCTCCGCACATACTCATATGAGACGCGCGCACACAAACTCTCCACGCACATACTCATATGAGACGTGACGTGAGCACACACACAAACTCGCGCACAAACTCAATGAGACGCGAGCACACAAACTCTCTGCGCACATACTCATATGAGACGCGAGCACACACAATACCCTAAAGATGTGGAAAAGTCTATCAAAAGTGTGGCTACATTTCTCCAGGCTCGATGCAGTATTTGCGGTAAAATAATTGCTGCAAAGACCGGTACCACGACAGATATGATGAAGCCCTTGACAGTGCACTGAGTAAACATAAGAGCAGAAAGTTGCTCCGTCTTCGACTGGTAAATGAAGAGATACCTTGTTGATCACTCTGACAGTGTTTATTATTGCAATAATGACCTACTGAATGTACACTGCCGTTCAGAATTTTTTTCAGTAAGGATGCATTAAAGTGATCAAAAATGACCTTAAAACATGTAATGTTACAAAAGATTTCTGTTTCAAATAAATGCTGTTCTTTTGAATTTTTTATTCATCAAAGAATCATGAAAAAAATTTATCATAGTTTCCAAAATATTAAGCAGCAAACTGTTTTCATATTTCTGTAGGATCATGTGACACTGAAGTAATGACTTCATTTTGAAAATTCAGCTTTGACATCACAGGAATAAATTACATTTTGAAATATATTCAAATAAGATTTTAAATTGTAATACTATTTCACAATGTTACAAGTTTTACTGTATTTTTGACCAAACAAATTCAGCTTTGGTGAGCATGAGCTCTTTATAAAAAAAATTGTTTCTTTGTGCACTGGCTAAGGAGCATGAGTCAAACTGAAAAAATAAAACCAAAGTTTTTCTGAGGTAATTTGTTATGTAATCTTGTTAAAATGGATTTCATAAAATTGGTATCGAAAAAAAGTATCTTTCAGGAACCGGTATTGGTATCGAAATTTTTTGAACGATACCCAGCCCTATACATCAGTTCCCTAACATTAAGAAAGTAGCGATCGTCATGCTCAGTATGTTTGGATCAACTTACTCATGTGAGTCAAGTTTTTCACACATGAACTCCATTAAAAGCAACTCGCGTTGCTCCCTGACTGACCGTACTCTCCACCAATGCCTTCGGATTGCATTGACAACTTACGAGCCTAAAGTCACTGCTCTCGTTCAAAACAAAAAATGTCACTTCTCCCACTAAATCAGCTGGGTAACTGTAGCCTACATCAATATAATGTTGGATGTGTAACAAAGGCATGCCTAATCACAAATGTGGTGATTTAAAATATGTTCCCTCAGTATGTGCTGTAGTCCACCTTGTATTCATGTGTTAGTTATAGCCTAGTTGTGAATACTGTGCACTCTTTATTTTATGCACTTTGAGATGTTCCTGGGTCAAATGTGAGCAAGATGTTTATTTTGTTTCAAAAGGAAACTTAATGTTATTGCTTAATTACTACTGTGCACTATTTTGTTTTATGCTCTTTGTGATCAGATAGGTCAGATATGTAACCTAGGCAGGCCTAGGCACCTCTAGTTTTTTTTTCTTCTTTTGTAAGTGGAAAAAGTAGGGGCTACCTCAGACTCTGTTCAGTTAGCTCTTTTCTTGTATTTTTATGCACCTTTTGATGTGCAAACTGCCAAAGTTAAAAGAGAAACAATGAATAAACCTTACATGTATTCAATAAATTTGTTTGTGTTGGTTTTAAAATGTGTCATTACGAGTTGCTTCGCCGCTGAAATAACTGGCCCAGCTAACCTTCTTGGTTTGAAAATCTGCCCCAACTGAATTTGTAATTGAATAGCCCTGACCTAACCCTTGAAAGGTCTTTGAATTAGAAGTTAACCAAGGTGTGGGAACCCTGAGATTAACATAATTATTTTTATGTCTCCATGCAGCATTATGTTCTTGCTCATTGCAGCACAATTGCCCATTTGAGTATTTATAGCAATTGATTTTTATTTAATATTACATCTTTTTGCGTAGAATTGTCATTTTAAGGGTCGTAACACTATTACTTTTTATCACCTGCTAATATAAACTATAAGCAAATTATGAAAATGTTGCATCGTTTCTAGTACATGTGATACAAAAGTAAGATTTTTCCGTATCAATACTGCGTCTTCAAATTCATATTTGTGCATATGCGCTACCTGTGCATGCATTTTTTCCATGGTACTCCATCATTTCATCAAAATTAGTTAAATATTGTTCACCTTGCTAACAATAACCCGTTTTCAAGTGTCTCAGGGTACAAATGACATGAGATATACAACACCAAATTCCAGATGAGGAATTCAAAATATTTTCACACTTTCCATTTGGACACGGGCTGATCCATTCTTAGTTGTTGTGGAGATGGTTCATTTTCTTCTGATTCCTCATCTGATTCTGGCTCAAATATATAGGGCTGTATCATTGCAAGAGCCATCGCCCCGCAGCAATCGGCAGCACCAGCTACTGTTGTAAACAGCTCCACATGTGTTCAGACTAGGGGCTGTTAATAATTAATGCATAGGCACTGACGCTAGCCAATCATAACAGTGGGCGGTTACACTGAACTCTTAAAGGGGAAAACCCTCCAAAACTGTTTGAGTCAGAGGATGAGAAACAGGGTGGAAAAAGGTCATAAATCACACACATTTTTACGTTTTTCGTCCAAAAACTATAGTAATATTATAATTGCACCTAAGAGAACATAATAAAACAAAAACATGTCATGAGCCCTTTAAGTCCATCTTTATGTCCCTTTAAGACTCTCTTACCAGTGAACTGAACTACGAACTAGATCTGATTGAGACGCTCTCAGAGATTTAGTTTAGAGTGTTTTTCTTTCTGCTAACTATTCTCCTCTTAAACAGGACAGAGTGTCCAAACACACAGAAAAACTCCTGGTGAAGTGACTGAGATCCACGTGACACACTATTATAAAGATGGCGTTTATTAAAGAGGAGAGTGAAGACGTGAAGATTGAAGAAACATTCAGAGTCAAACATGACAATACTGAGGAACACACAGGTTAGTTTCATTCTCAAAGTCTTTAATCATTCTGTGTCATGCATCTCTTTATCTACTACACAACTTGTGACTAAATAAATGACATGTACAAATTAAATTGTGAAAAACAATTAAGAAATAGGATTGGGCTGATCTAAATGCTCAAGGGGTGCATTTCCCAAGAACATCGTTAGTCAACTATGGTTGCTTATTTCATCACTACCAATGTAATGTAGACTTGTCACAACCAACCAAAAGTCCTCATTTGTGTGGTCTCATTACGATTATTTTACTGCTCTCGATTGCATCAGAGCTCCCACGATCCCAAATCGTAAATATCACGTTTGATATTTCGACTGTTGATTGGGGTGCCTCTAACGTTATATCCCCAATATCCACTTGGAGCGAGTGAGCGTCACCTGCCAGATGTTGCGTGCTTCTATAGCTGAAACTTGGCAGCCACAAACATGTCACAATAATGGAGTATTAAGAAAGAAGATCGCCTATGTTGTTCTTCTCCTTTTGTTTTTCGCTGCAAAACTGAACACATGCCTGGAGAACCAGCTGACAACGTTGATTGTCCTCCATTTGATCAAACCAAGCTAGATTTCTAACATCAAATAGCACAGAAACATACCGACAGTCTTATCGTACTGTTATGTCCAGATAAAAATCGTTATCCTAAACATCCACATGCTTCCATGGCATATCTGATCTACACTATATTGCCAAAAGTATTGGGACTCCCCTCCAAATCATTGAATTTAGGTGTTATGATCACTTCCATGGCCACAGTTGTATACAATTAAGTGCCTAGGCATGCAGACGCTTCTACAAACATTTGTGAAAGAATGGGTTGCTCTCAGGAGCTCAGTGAACTCAAGCGTAGTATCGTGATAGGTTGCCACCTGTGCAATAAGTCCATTTGTGAAATTTCCTCACTATTAAATATTTCACTGTCAACTGTTAGTGGTATTATAACAAAGTGGAAGCAATTGGGAACAACAGCAACTCAGCCACGAATTGGTAGGCCACGTAAAATCGCAGAGCGGGGTCAGTGCATGCTGAGGGTCACAGTGTGCAGAAGTCGCCAACTTTCTGCAGAGTCAATAGCTACAGACCTCCAAACTTCATGTGGCCTTCAGATTAGCTCAAGAACAGTGCGTAGAGAAATTCATGGAATGGGTTTCCATGGCCGAGCCGGTGCATCCAAGCCTTACATCACCAAGTGCAATGCAAAGCGTGGGATGCAGTGGTGTAAAGCAGCAGTCCCCAACCTTTTTTGCGCCACGGACCGGTTTAATATCAGACAATATTTTCACGGACCGGTCTTTAAGGTGTGGCGGATAAATTCAACAAAATAAAATGATACGACCGGCATAAAAACTGGGGTATTTTTTAAATATTATAATAAACGTGAATCCAATGTGTAGGCTTACTCGCAACTTTATTAGCAGCGTCCTCGTAACATTGTGCCACTGAGAAAGTCATAATTTAGGACACAAAACTTTTGTCATAATGGGGAGGCGGGTTGTGATTGCGCAGAAATATCATGGGTCTCAACAGCCTCATCCTGCTCTTGTTGGCTTGAAGCCAAAAGTGCACTTGTTGCCGGATCAGACAATGCAAGAGATAACACACCATCGTCCTCCAGGAGCGCCCGCATCAGCCCCTGAAGATTGAGAGATATTCATACCTTCCTAAAATTTGTCTGCGAGCTCCGTCTGCAAAGCCCCATGATTTTGATGTCCTACTCACCTCAGCAGGTCCCGAATGCAAACCACAGATGATTGTCCCAATTCCCTCAAGAAAAGGGACAAACAAGGGTGGAGTTTCTGCATAGAAAATACATAAATATCAAGCTAAAGTAAAGCATCACACATGACAAATAACTGGGCCTGTTTTTATTAGCCTAATAAAAGTCTGATAACTGACAGCTTGTAAGTACACTCACGTAAAGGATTATTAGGAACACCTGTTCAATTTTTCATTAATGCAATTATCTAATCAACCAATCACATGGCAGTTGCTTCAATGCATTTAGGGGTGTGGTCCTGGTCAAGACAATCTCCTGAACTCCAAACTGAATTGTCAGAATGGGAAAGAAAGGTGATTTAAGCAATTTTGAGCGTGGCATGGTTGTTGGTGCCAGACGGGCCGGTCTGAGTATTTCACAATCTGCTCAGTTACTGGGATTTTCACGCACAACCATTTCTAGGGTTTACAAAGAATGGTGTGAAAAGGGAAAAACATCCAGTATGCGGCAGTCCTGTGGGCGAAAATGCCTTGTTGATGCTAGAGGTCAGAGGAGAATGGGCCGACTGATTCAAGCTGATAGAAGAGCAACTTTGACTGAAATAACCACTCGTTACAACCGAGGTATGCAGCAAAGCATTTGTGAAGCCACAACACGCACAACCTTGAGGCGGATGGGCTACAACAGCAGAAGACCCCATCGGGTACCACTCATCTCCACTACAAATAGGAAAAAGAGGCTACAATTTGCACGAGCTCACCAAAATTGGACAGTTGAAGACTGGAAAAATGTTGCCTGGTCTGATGAGTCTCGATTTCTGTTGAGACATTCAGATGGTAGAGTCCGAATTTGGCGTAAACAGAATGAGAACATGGATCCATCATGCCTTGTTACCACTGTGGAGGCTGGTGGTGATGGTGTAATGGTGTGGGGGATGTTTTCTTGGCACACTTTAGGCCCCTTAGTGCCAATTGGGCATCGTTTAAATGCCACGGCCTACCTGAGCATTGTTTCTGACCATGTCCATCCCTTTATGACCACCATGTACCCATCCTCTGATGGCTACTTCCAGCAGGATGATGCACCATGTCACAAAGCTCGAATCATTTCAAATTGGTTTCTTGAACATGACAATGAATTCACTGTACTAAAATGGCCCCCACAGTCACCAGATCTCAACCCAATAGAGCATCTTTGGGATGTGGTGGAACGGGAGCTTCGTGCCCTGGATGTGCATCCCACAAATCTCCATCAACTGCAAGATGCTATCCTATCAATATGGGCCAACATTTCTAAAGAATGCTTTCAGCACCTTGTTGAATCAATGCCACGTAGAATTAAGGCAGTTCTGAAGGCGAAAGGGAGTCAAACACAGTATTAGTATGGTGTTCCTAATAATCCTTTAGGTGAGTGTATTTGGGATGTGTCCTAAAGAAAGCAAAAAATTTACAATATTGATAAGAGGGGCTGAGATTACAGGTTACACCATTTTCAGTTGTTTAGTGGATATAGGATTGAGCATACAGGTTGTTGGATTTGTTTTACTCGTCTAAATGTTTTCATGTCTTTGTGCCATTAAACTGGTGTTAACTTGGTTTTGTTTCTGTTCACCTTAGACCTGATGGAGCCGAAAGAGGAGAGTCAAGAACTGAATGAAGTGGAAGAGAAAAATCATGATTTCATGACTGAGAAAAAATCTTTTAGTTGCTCACAGACTCATAAAAAAGAATTTAGAAACCTTAAAGTCCAGATGAGTGTTTACACTGAAGAGAGCCCTTTGACCTGCCAAGACTTGGAAATCCACCCTGGAGAGAAGCCGGTCATATGCCCTCAGTGTGGAAAGAGGTTTACACAGAAAAAAACCCTTACAACCCACATGAGAGTTCACACTGGAGAGAAGCCTTTCGTATGCCCTCAGTGTGGGAATAGCTTCTCTCAAAGCAGTCATCTGAAGACTCACTTGAAAAAACACACTGGAGAGAAGCCGTACGCCTGCACTTTGTGTGGGAATCATTTCTCACTAAAAGCACATCTCAAGAATCACATGAGAATTCACACTGGAGAGAAGCCGTACGTCCTGCACTCTGTGTGGGAATCATTTCTCACTAAAAGCACATCTCAAGAATCACATGAGAATTCACACTGGAGAGAAGCCATTTGCTTGTGATCAGTGTGAAACAAGTTATAGATATAAATCACATCTTGATCTTGACATAAAACAGTTCTCTCCTGAGTGATTCCTCATGTGAAGACTGTGGAAAGAGTTTCATATGTAGAACAAACTTTAAAACTCACATGAGAGTTCACACTGGAGAAAAGCCTTTCACCTGTCCTCAGTGTGGAAAGAGCTTCACGATTAAAGGAAACCTAAAGATTCACATGAGAGTTCACACTGGAGAGAAGCCTGACAAGTGTCTTCAGTGTGACAAGAGTTTCTCATTTCACTCAAACCTGACACAGCATTTGCAAACTCATTCTGGAAAGAAATCGCAATCAAAATAAAAATCAAATTTTAGCAATCATCTGCAAATTCGCATATCGCGCCTGACGCGCTATTCCTTGTCCGGTGTGAACGCACCATTACAATTGTCTTCAGTGTGAGAAGAGTTTCTCATTTCACTCAAACCTGACACAGCATTTGCAAACTCATTCTGGAAAGAAATCGCCATTTTTCTCAGTGTGACGAGAAGTTGAAAAGGAGAAATTTTAGCAATCATCTACATATTCCCTCTGGAGAAATACAATTAAATTGTGATCAGTGTAATAAAATCATCACACTTAGAAATACAAATGAAAAAAGTCATGTAAATGTGAGACCTTCTGTGTTCTTTGTATCAGAGTACTCTTTAAAAAACAAGTTTATTCAAGTGTGCTATTAGTATACTACTTTTTAAACGCTGGGCCCAGCCAGCTCAAGTTCAATCCTGCTGAAGATATCAGTTTGAGTGACAGATCTGATTTAGCCCATTTTTCTTTGTGACATTATTTATGGTGTTTACATTATCATAAGAAAAACGGTTCCACTTTACTTTTCAACACATTGCTTTATTTTCCCTTCAACACATTCTGTTGACTGTAAGTAACGTTGCGCCTGGATGTCTACTAACTCTCAGAAGAGTATCAGTAGACTGGTAGGGTTAGGGTTAGAAAAAGTTCACATGTACAGTACTTGCAGATGTTCTTATAGTCAGTAGAATGTCTGTTGGGGAGCATCAAAATAAGAGTTCGCAGATATTAAGAAGTCAGTCCACAAATTCTCTAATGCGAGTTAGTTGACATGTAGTTGTTACTCATAGTCAACAGAATGTTTAAAAGGGACCATCACAATAAAGTGTTACCGACAAAAATAACAAATACAATTATTGTATAGCCAAAATTGTATACGTGTTATCCCCAGTCACTCTTTCTTTAGGGGAAATTTTAATGTGAGATTCTGGAAATGAGATCTAAATTCAGCGGCGTCGGTCGGGGGGGCGGTGGGTAGCGGGTGAACACTGAGTGAATTTTAACCGGGAGCGGGTGGATATTTATATTATGATAAGGATTCCATTTTAGTTCAATTAAATAGTTGAGTTTCACTCTGCAACCAAAAACCTAGTTTTTAAATACAAACTTTTTTCCAATCCTTTATAATAATGAAGATCAAGATACTTGACTTTATTCATGATTGAGAATATCACAAATCACCAATTTATTCTTTGAATGAATCCTTTATCTTATCATTTGAATGTGTTTTCTGTATGTGAATTTCTATTTAATGTGAACAGGACTTTTATTTTGGTGTGGTGACATGATGTCATAAGGCTGCGCCGCTCCTGCATCTGTGATTCTGCTGAAGAAAGGTTTGTGTTTTTAATCATCTAAAGTGTTTAAATCAATACAACCCGTCAGTACAATTATATAGAGAACTTTGAAATGAATTACTTTTAATGTAAAATTATAATGTATCTAATAAAATTAATGAACCGGGGGTTTTTGTATCAGTGAAGCACATCCACAAATGAGTAACAGTAAAGGTTCCTAAGCTCCCTATATTGTGAATCAGTTCATCATAAACATGCTGTTTGCTCTCTGGCAAGTTATGATAGAGAAAGAGATTTTCAAAACCAATTGAGATTCAATTGAATCAAATAATGTAGAGTTTGGAAGCACTTGATTCACAGCATGTAAATGCAACAAGAACAACAACACACACATGTGGAATGACAACTTCTACAAATCAACTGAATGTTTTCATCACAGTGTAATCCATTAAATATAGTCAACAAATCAATACATACATGTGAATTATAAATGCCTAAATATGAATTGCCTGTATATAGAGTGCCGAAGTTATGACGTCACTTTGTAGGCCAACCCGGAAGTTAGCGGCGCATGGGTTCCCTCGATCGAAAAGCTATGCATTTTCCCCATAGACTTTTGGAAAATCGCAAAAAATAAGATCTGTGTTCAACAAAGAGTTGTGACCCTTACATGTTTTGTCTATCAAGATAATCTTTACAAGTTAATCCAAAATGTATACATTTTGAAGCCTAAATAAAGCCGTCAGATATAAAATGCTAACGGTAGGCTATAAACGGACTACAGCACACCATGGTCGCGGATCAACGTCATCATCAAGCTTCCACAAGCTTCAGCTTTAACTAATGCTATTTACAAATACAATAAGTGGGTAAAAGCCAAGTTCACAAATATCAGGGTGCAGGACCCACCCTTTCTATAATTATATCCAAACAAGTTACAATAAAAGTCAATAAACCAGGTATTATTTTGAATATTTTAATTAAACACATTTTTCGACGTAACGTTAGCCTTTAATAAAACTGCAGCGGATCTAATCTATTAAACAGTGGCAAAGTAAACAAGCTTTTAGATATTTTAAGAGAAAGACAAAAGGTATTTTAGCTGTTGATTTGGTTATGAAAAACGTTTGTTCTTGCTAGCCTTTATAACTCCATCAGACCGTCAAAGTAACATTAGCGTGTTAAGCAATATGCACCATTAAAGTTTCGTCGTGGCCACATTAAGGCAGTAACGTTAAATACGGTGTTCACATGGAAATCATCGTTGTGTGAGCTTACCTTACGGCACGAACCCAGAGTCTCTGCTGCTGGGTAACATCGGACGGAAAACGGTAAAACGAGCATCTTTCATTTGACGACTTGTGGTTGCATCTCGGGACAAAACAAAACACCATTGTCAAACTACAGTCTCTCCACAAAAATAAAGAACTGGTAATCGGTTACCTTAATATCACATAATTCTGTGTACAACAATATTTGGAAAAACTACAATTTGAAAAGAATAAATATATAACGTTATGTATTACATTTACATTTATTCATTTAGCTGACGCTTTTATCCAAAGCGACTTACAATTGCTATACATGTCAGAGGTCGCACGCCTCTGGAGCAACTAGGGGTTAAGTGTCTTGCTCAGGGACACATTGGTGTCTCACAGTGGATTCGAACCCGGGTCTCTCACACCAAAGGCATGTGTCTTATCCACTGCGCCATCACCACCCGTATTATTAACTGAAAGGTAAACTTCTAAGAACGTGAGGCTGAAACGAACTTTATTATGAACAATGCACAGGACAATATGTACAGAGAACACTACAAATACTGTGCAACCTGCACAACAAAAAATGACATGTACAGACCAGAGGATAATAACATATGAATTCATATATAGAAGGGGGAAATTCAAAATTACACAGTTCCTTCAGGAGATGAAATGTTCTTGTAGCCTTCATATTTTTGAAACGCGGGCAAGTGAGAGATTTCCTGTTGGTCATGATGACGTCTAAAGTCTCCGCCAAAGGATGTAGTCCCTTTTAGCAACTTGTTAGCAACCACCGTTTTTAAGACACAATAAAGTTAAAAAAAATCACAAGCAGGTTATAACTGGTATGTTTTATGTCATAGATCAAAACGTGAAAATATTTAGAGGCTTTGTTAACCACAGACCTTATTTCAGCCGATTTAGCAAAAACCCATTAAAAAAACCCATAGACTTTAGGGCGAGGGAACCGGAAGTGCTAAAATGCTAACTCACTTCCGCGTTTTAACCTACAAAGTGACGTCATAACTTCGGCACTCTATTCTCTGTTCCTTTAATTTGTAGTGCTAGTTTTGAGTAGTAATGTCAAATCTGATTCATTTCTGCGAAACGGTTCTTTTGGACAGTTTATTTCAAAAACAGATTAATCGGTTCCTTACGTCATCAAGAAATGATGGCAGTAGATCTGACTGACACACACTCAGAGATTTAGTTTAGAGTGTTTTTCTTTCTGTTAATTATTCTCCTCTTAAACAGGACAGAGTTTCCAAACACACAGAAAAACTCCTGGTGAAGCGACTGAGATCCACGTGACACACTATTATAAAGATGGCGTTTATTAAAGAGGAGAGTGAAGACGTGAAGATTGAAGAAACATTCAGAGTCAAACATGGCGATACTGAGACACAGACAGGTTGGTTTCATTCTCAAAGTTGAACTCAGTTGTTTGATCCTTATTGAAATGTCTAGCTCTACAGAAATAAATGATATTTTTGAAGAGTGTCCTAATTAAAGTGGTTTTATTTTTATTTTATTTGAGCCGGTCGCCTCATGTGGACAGAAGAACGACATGACAGCCAGTTATATCTTTTGATAGCTTTATTTTCCTGCACACCAGTACAGTAACAAGTCAAGTCACCTTTATTTATATAGTACTTTATACAACAGAAATAGTTTCAAAGCAGCTTCACCTTAACCCTCGGGGGTCTGAAGGGGGGCGCACACCGGACGAGAAGCGCAGGCTGAACATTGAAGGTTGACGTGTTTGTTCATCTGGTGTCGATTACACTGTACATCAAGCTCAATGATGACTCCACTACAGGACCTTGGACGATTGAGAGTGCTACTTTCACCACTTGGTTGAGGGCTGGATACCTCCCTGTTTTCATCACCACTCCACCACATTTCTCCCTGCTTGTAAGTGGCCAGACCGGGATCCACATTGTACCTGATGGATGTGCATCACCTCAGTAGACCTCAGGTGTTCCTCCACAACCTTCTCCAGATTTTCATGGTAGTAGCTCACCAGCAGTCTTGTTGCTGTTACTGGTGGGCTCATCTATGTTAGTAGAAAATTATCTCTTCCTCAGGTTGTTAAACATTCTCTCTGAAAAGGTCCGTCTCAAGCCAAAGATAATCTTGTATGTTGCAGTTGTGTGTGATTAATTAAATTAATTCCCTATTATCACTGTAAAGCTGCTTTGAAACAGTCTGAATTGTTAAAAGCGCTATATAAATGAAGGTTTTATTTATATATATATATACAGTTGCAATCAGAAATATTCAACCCCCTCTCCTCAAAATACATTATAGTGATGTAGATGAACGACAATGACAATAAATGACAAAAAAACTCAAGCAACAAAAAATATTTATTGATGCATGTTTGAGTTATTTTGACAACAGAAATTTATTTAACTTTGAAGTTCAAATGAAACATTTAACTTTTAACACATGCATGTGCAGTATTATTCAACTCAGCTTCAGTACTTTGTAGAGCACAGGGTTGCCAACTCTCACGCATCTCGCGTGACAGTCACGCATTCAGCCTCAATCTCACGCTCTCACGCTCAACAAAGAAATCTCACGCAAAAATAGACATTCTTCTGTGCTGTATTTTTTTTCACTCATGTGCACTAAATTTCAGAATTACTATAAACAATTCAGGCTCTTAACTACTGGATGGACCACTAGTTATGGCGCAAATGATTTAAAAATCTCCCACAATCTAGAGCGAGCACGCATGCGAGACAGAGACTGTGCTCCAAACCAACCGATAGCGCGCGCACGCACGGCAGAGAGGGAAAGTCTTACCCCCCCCCGTTTGAAGTCTTTTGCCCCCCCCCCCCCGTTGGAGAAGTCTCACTCCGAGCTAAACTGAAAAGTTGGCAACCCTGAGAGCATCCTTTAGCTTTTATAATTTCTAACAAAGGTTTTCGGTAAGTTTTCTTACACCTCTCGATCGGAATCGTTTGCCTTTTGCTCAGTGATGTTTGATGGCTTCCGTGCTGCAACTGCCTTCTTTAAATCCCACCAAAGATTTTCAATTGGATTTGAATCTGGTGACTGAGAAGGCCATTCTTGGACGTTCCTGGATCTTTTACTAAACCAAGCTTTGGTTGACTTGGAGGTGTGCTTGGGATCATAGTCTTGCTGGAAAGTCCAATGATCACCAAGGTTTAATTTGTCAACAAAAGGCATCACATTCCTCTTTAACCCCCTGAGGTCGACGGTATCGCCGGCGATACCAGCTCGCTTTTTTTTTATCAGTGTAAAAGAAACTCATGAATACTCTGTTGACTTTGATTTTCCATAGGAGTTCCATACATCAATCGATTCTGTTAAATGTGTATTATTTTTGTGTATACTCACAATAAAAACATAGTGTTGTGCTTTTCGACAAATAAAGAAAAATAAACACGAAGCGAGTTCTGCCTTCTCTCTGTCCGTGTAGTCCATTCTGAAACGCGTCCGAAAATGAACCATAACTCAGTGAGTACTTCTCACACATACACGTGATATATGTCTTTATGAAGCTTGAAATCTCTTCTTTTAAATGAAGTAATTTATATAAAAAACAAATATTCTCATCTTGTGAAATCTGTATTAAAAGAGAGCGATTCCAGTCGACCTAATTAGAGCTAATTCAAATGTAATGTGACTCCGCCCACGGAGAGCGCACGCTATTCAAACGCAAATGGCTGAGGTAATCCGCGCAATCCTATGAACGCCCCCGTATCAGCTCGAGAAAACCAAAACTCAAGTTTATTCAGAACATTACTTGCTTACACCGTCTCGCAGCGCTGTGAGGAATAATGAGGAATACAAGGAATACGAGCTGAGGAATACTAGTAAGTTTTTCCTTCTCGGGTATCTGTTTATTGACGAATGAACGGCATAGATGCGCGCTGTTTACCACAGCTGGCAAAAAACATATTACGTGACAGTTCTCCATTATGGACGCGAGCTCTAAAAAAAAAAACACTAAAAGACTTTCAAACTTTCACAGAGACCTCAAAACAGAAAGTACAAATCCTTTCTTTAAAACGAATTTCGTTTTGTATCAATTGTATCTTAATTTTAATAATATTTTCATTAACAAATTTCCTGGATTTAAAGTAAATAAGCCTATCGTCAACGAATGATGATGTTTTAGCAAACTGTATTGCTATACTGAGATGAGTAAAAATCGACTGAAATATGCAAATTAACATTTATATGCCCTAATATTTCATGAAAACAACTTTACAGTCAGGCGAAATATGAAAGACAACATTTTGTTTAGTAGATTTGGGTACAGTTTTTACTGTAGAATATACTGCCTCGTCAAATAAGCTTTTGTTTAGCAATTTCTATATATAAAATAGCCTAATATTTTTGTCAAAAATAAAGTCATCAACTAAGATGTTAGCTGTTCCAATGTTGGCTATATTCAAAGTAATGAATACATAGATAAAATGTAGGCCTATAATCTTTCTTTTTTTTTTTTTATAAAGAAAGAGTACACTTGAAATATTGTTGAAATTGTAATTATTGTTGTAATTGTAACCTTTTTAATAAAATAGCACAACATATGTACAAGATAGATGTAAGCAAAATCTTAAATGGTCAATATAAGTCTTCTAAATATCTTTTGTCCTTTGTGGCTCAGCCAGTTTCACACCTGTGTGAATGGCTCATCATTATGCAGAGTGGGTGGTAATTCAGGTGAAAACCACTCCTCGTTCACGCCCCCTCGCATATTGGCTTTCCAAGCAAAACCTGTTTTACATCAATTTAAATCAATGTATGATTTTATTTGAACGATAAAGCAAGACTATTTTCACATAATTTTGAAGAAAAAACTATAGGCGAGGACATCCATTGGTCAAAAGTCTTATTGACACATATTTACTATGTGTTTTGTGGCCTTATTTCAGAATTTTTAGTTTTTAGTTTTTTCAATATCCACGCATAAACATTATTCTCTCAAAAATTAAAACATGTACATACACGTGGCTCACATATTATGGTAGCCCTGTTTGTGCTTTATAGAGTGAATTTACACCTTTGCCATTAATATGTTTATAAGCAACTGAAAAAAGCACAAATGTCAGGGCATGTCAGAACATCTCAAGGGCCCAGAAAACCGCTCAGACTCCAGAGGGTTAAAATGGCCTGGTATTTCTGGGAATCCACGATGCCAGGTACACCATCAATATTGCCAGTTCCTGCCACAGAAAAACAGCCCGACGTCATCAGTGACCCACCTCCATGCTTGACTGTGGGGATGATATTCTGGTCATAAGCCTTTCGCATGCCAGACATGCCGCTGGCCCAAACAGTTTCAGTTTGGTTTAGTCAGTCCATAGAACTGTCTCCCAAAACTCTGTAGTCTTATCCAAATTCCTCCTGGCATATTTTAGTCGACTTCAAAGCTGAAGCAAATGAAGGATCATTATAGAGTTCCCAAAGGCTTAATTATGTTCCAACTCCACTTTAGGCCATAAAAACTTTCAGAAAGCTTTAAAAACAACAATATTATATATATGGGTTGAATAACTGTGACATGGCTATCTTTGCAAGATATCCTGTTTCACACAAATACTACATCATGCATTTTCTGTGCTGATTTTATTTATCCCCTCCTTGAACTGCCACCTTACCGTGGTGGAGGGGTTTGAGTACCCGAACGACCCTAGGGGCTATGTTGTCTGGGGCTATATGCCCCTGGTAGGGTCTCCCAAGGCAAAACAGGTCCTAGGTGACGGGTCAGACTAAGAGCGGTAAAAAAAAAAACCTTATGATGCCTATAAATTTGAGGACCGTGACGTCGCCCGGCATGGCGCAGCCGGGGCCCCACCCTGGAATCAGGCCCGGGGTTGGGGCTCGTATGCGAGCGCCTGGTGGTCGGGCCTCCCCCATGGGGTCCGGCCGGGCTCAGCCCGAAGGAGCGACGTGGGGCCGCCCTCCCGTGGACCCACCACCTGCAGGAGGGACCGTAAGGGGCCGGTGCTTAGTGGATTGGGCGGCAGTCGAAGGCGGGGGCCTCAACAACCTGATCCCTGGACACGGAATCTAGCTCTTGGGACATGGAATGTCACCTCTCTGGCGGGGAAGGAGCCTGAGATTGTGCGTGAGATTCAGAGATTCCGGCTAGAGATAGTCGGGATCACCTCCACGCATGGCTTGGGCTCTGGAACCACACTCCTTGAGAGAGGATGGACTCTTCACCACTCTGGAGTTGCTGATGGTGAGAGGCGGCGGGCTGGTGTGGGTTTGCTTATAGCCCCCCAGCTCAGCCGCCAACAGTGACACCTGGAGGGGCGTGATTGGGAGGAACGGCCCCCCTGATCTGAACCCGAGTGGTGTTCTGTTATTGGACTTCTGTGCTAGTAACAGTTTGTCCATAACGAACACCATGTTCAAGCATAAGGGTGTCCATCAGTGCACATGGCACCAGGACACCCTAAGCCGGAGGTCGATGATCGACTTTGTGGTTGTTTCATCTGACCACCGGCCGTATGTCTTGGACACTCGGGTGAAGAGAGGGGCGGAGCTGTCAACTGATCACCACCTGGTGGTGAGTTGGATCCGATGGCAGGGGAGGAAGCTGGACAGACTCGGCAAACCCAAACGTACTGTGAGGGTCTGTTGGGAACGTTTGACCAAATCCCCTGTCAGAGAGATCTTCAACTTCCACCTCCGGCAGAGCTTCGACCAGATCCTGAGGTAGTCTGGAGATATTGAGTCAGAGTGGACCATGTTCTCCACCTCCATTGTCAACGCTAAGGTCTCCGGTGCCAGTCAAGGCGGCAATCCCCGAACCCGGTGGTGGACACCGAAAGTAAGGGATGCCGTCAAGTTGAAGAAGGAGTCCTATCAGGCCTGGCTGGCTTGTGGTACTCCTGAGGCAGCTGACGGGTACCGACAGGCCAAGCGGACTGCAGCCCGGGTGGTTGTGGAGGCAAAAACTCGGGCCTGGGAGGAGTTCGGTGAGGCCATGGAGAAGGACTATCGGTCGGCCTCGAAGAGATTCTGGCAAACCATCCGGCGCCTCAGGAGGGGGAAGCAGTGCCCTACCAATGCTGTTGACCTCGACTGGGGATGTCATCAGACGGTGGAAGGAATACTTCGAGGATCTCCTCAATCCCGCCATCACATCTTCCATTGAGGAAGCAGAGGCTGAGGGCTCGGAGGTGGACTCGTCCATCACCTGGGCTGAAGTCACCGAGGTAGTCAAGAAACTCCTCGGTGGCAAGGCACCGGGGGTAGATGAGATCCGCCCCGAGTACCTCAAGTCTTTGGGTGTTGTGGGGCTGTCTTGGCTGACACGCCTCTGCAGCATCGCGTGGCGGTCGGGAACGGTACCTTTGGACTGGCAGACCGGGGTGGTGGTTCCTCTTTTTAAGAAGGGGGACCGGAGGGTGTGCTCCAACTATAGGGGGATCACACTTCTCAGCCTCCCCGGGAAAGTCTATGCCAGGATACTGGAGAGGAGAATACGGCCGATAGTAGAACCTCGGATTCAGGAGGAACAGTGCGGTTTTCATCCCGGTCGTGGAACACTGGACCAGCTCTATACCCTCTCCAGGGTGCTGGAGGGTTCATGGGAGTTTGCCAAACCAATCCACATGTGCTTTGTGGATTTGGAGAAGGCATTCGACTGTGTCCCTCGCGGCATCTTGTGGAGAGTGCTCTGTGAGTATGGGGTCTGGGGCCCTTTGCTAAGGGCTATCCGGTCCCTGTACGACCGGAGCAGGAGCTTGGCTCGCATTGCTGGCAGTAAGTCAGACTTGTTCCCGGTGCATGTTGGACTCCGGCAGGGCTGCCCTTTGCTGCCCTTTGACTCCGGCAGGGCTGCCCCGGTTCTGTTCATAATTTTTATGGACAGAATTTCTAGGTGCAGCCAGGGGCCGGAGGGTGTCAGGTTTGGGGACCACACAATTTCATCTCTGCTCTTTGCGGATGATGTTGTCGTGCTGGCCCCATCGGACCAGGACCTTCAGCATGCACTGGGACGGTTTGCAGCCAAGTGTGAAGCGGCTGGAATGAGAATCAGCGCCTCCAAATCCGAGGCCATGGTTCTCAGTCGGAAAAGGGTGGCTTGCCCGCTTCAGGTTGGTGGAGAGTTCCTGCCTCAAGTGGAGGAGTTCAAGTATCTTGGGGTCTTGTTCACGAGTGAGGGAAGGATGGAACGGGAGATTGACAGACGGATCGGTGCAGCTTCTGCAGTAATGCGGTCGCTGTACTGGTCTGTCGTGGTGCGGCGAAGCTCTCGATTTACCGGTCAATCTACGTTCCTACTCTCACCTATGGTCATGAGCTGTGGGTCATGACCGAAAGGACGAGATCCCGGATACAGGCGGCCAAAATGAGCTTTCTCCGCAGGGTGGCTGGGTGATCCCTTAGAGATAGGGTGAGAAGCTCGGTCACTCGGGAGGAGCTCAGAGTAGAGCTGCTGCTCCTCCACATCGAGAGGGGTCAGCTGAGGTGGCTCGGGCATCTTTTCCGGATGCCTCCTGGACGCCTTCCCGGGAAGGCCCTGGGAAAGACCTAGGACACGCTGGGAAGAGCTGGAGGAAGTGTCTAGGGAGAGGGAACTCTGGGCATCCCTGCTTAGACTGCTGCCCCCGCGACCCGGCCCCGGATAAGCGGAAGAAGATGGATGGATGGATTTTATTTATCAACTCATCAAGAAATCATCCAATGCAGAATCTTGCTCTTTGAAAAAACTTTAATTGATAAATCCTTAAAATCTTTAGGGGGTTGAATATTTCTGATTGCAACTGTATATATGAAAAAAATTGCAGTTTCTTGTTGTTACCCCCTTATTAGGGAGCAACAATGAAGGAGGAGGAAACGTTTACGGCGGTTACAATACTCTTTTTATTTACACATTCTTTATAACAAAGACTGTCTCTCAAGTTCTCGCTATACGCCGCAACGCCGATCAACATCTCGGTCCTGGCCAAGGATCGATGTGACAGAATGGAACGCTGACTAAGGACGCCAAACAGGAAGCTTTTATTGACAGGCACACCTGTGCACCGGTGCACCCAATCCACCTCAGGGTTTTTCCTACATTGAAAATTTTTTGGCGGCCGCCAAAACGATTTTTTGTCCCGCCAAAGCCTTATTTGATCTGTAATTGGGTTTTGTGAGTGAAGCAGGCTACTGACGGAGTGACGGAGAGAACGATCACAGCGCCCTACCCCCGCGCGCGCAGTCTCCGTCTTCAGTTCTGTATTTGCTCTCTCCCTCGCATCAAAATCAACTGATCCTAAAGGTCGGAAGACCGAATCCATGTTTCACGTGGTGCATTCGGAGAATATTTTTGCTGAATTAGCGCTGGGTGTGAATTGCAGTCAAAAAAAAAGTTGCCTTATCTTCTCTTAAAACTTGTGACAAGCATTCCGCACATGCAGCTGACATAACTTTAAATAAATGCAAAAAAGCTGTTGCTAGCTAGCTGCTAATTTTATATGGTAAAAAATTACACTATTATACATCCGAATACTATTTTTTTAATGCTACTTTTTAATTTATATGATTATACTAAAATAATTATCAGGTCTATCAAAAAAGGATTTTATCTTTCAAAACAATGAAAGCCAGTCGTGGAAAAATCACAGCTTTTTTTGCAAAGAGGGCAAGAAAGGATGACAGTGAGAGTGACAGGTAGGCTAATATCTGTGTCTGATAATTGCATAGTCTATATAATTTGGAAGAGATTTAAAATTGAATAATTCTCAGCCACCGTCTGGAATAAAATGATGGCCTAGGGGTGTGCGATATGACGATTTTTTATTGTGGACGATTTAGAAAAATAAATTAAATTATTAATAAATTGATCTTGCACAGTGTTTGAGTGTGCGGCTGCTGTATTTTTACAATTTATCGTGGACGATTAAAATGTTTCCACGATCTGCTTTTGAAGAAATATCGTAGTATCGTCGTGCATCTGTTCTGGCGCCTGTCCCAACATACTGAACAACGCGACGTATATTCACATAAAATGTTAACGCAGCGGAACGGGACACTGCAGTTCACAAAAGTTCATAATTTGCATGTGCTTTAATGCCCTGTCGGTTAAACATTTAATTCGCGTGCTGATGCGCTGTTCTAACGCGTGCGTTTCTCAGCGCATGCATGTGAAGCTCACATGCATTAAAAGCCTGTCTACCAGCGCCTGGATACTGGACCAAGTTATCTTTCGAGTCTTATTGTGCTTATACTGTTAAATACACACAAGGTTTAAATAAAGTCGGTTATGTCTAAAGTGAAAGCAAACTTGAGAAAATTGAGTAAATCTGCTTGTAAAATGCATGTATATTAGACGCGTCGCGCGCAGCTCTTAAAGAGACAGTAGCAATAGTAAACACTCTGCCGCTTGTCCTTAAAGGGATAGTTCACCCAAAAATAAAAATTATCTCAGCATTTACGCACTCTAATGTTGTTCCAAACCTGTATTAATTTCCTTCTAATATTTTCTAATATTTTTCTAATATTAATATTTTGAAGAATGTGGCTAAACAGTAGCTGGTCCCCATTGACTAGGACCATAGGAGAAAAATATACTATGGTTGTCACTGGGGTACATCAACTGTTTGGTTACCCACATTCTTCCAAATAACTTCTATTTTCAACAGAAGAAAGACACTTATTCGAGTTTAAAACAACTTGAGAGAGTAAATTATGACAATTTGAATTTTTAGGAGAACTATTCCTTTAATGTTAATAAAACAACAAAATGCAAAGAGAAAATCACTCACTGCTCTTGACTGATAACTTTAATAGTAGCTTTAATAAGTATCAATGTATAATTTATACAGTGAAGTCTGTTTTGTTTTATTTTCATATTTGTTCATTTAATTACTTTCTGCAATGCTACTGTTAAATACACCTGTAGCTGAAAACATAAAGCACTGTTTATTTAATTTGTATATTAAGTTGTGTATGTGTAATGTGTATCTTTGATCTTAACATTTAATAACAAAGAAAATAATGACAAATATTTTTATCTTTGCCCATGTCTGACATTTTTTGTTGTTGTTGTTACCTAAGGCTTTGTTTTTAAAATATGGACATTAGTTTGGCTGTAATGCTCAGTCACAAAATAGTATTTTGTAGTATCTTTTTATGTTGTCAACATAAAAAAGAATCGTGATAAAATCGTGAATCGTGATTTTCCTGAAAAAAATCGTGATATATTTTTGCCATATCGCCCACCCCTATGATGGCCCCCCAAAAAAATAAAATAAAAAGAATGAACAACCAAATATTAACAACGAGGAACAAAAGAAACAAACATCAAGGTATAGATATAAAATAAGCTGTAATCGCTTTCTTTTAATATCTAGCCTGACAGTGATCATTTTTTCATGAAAAAATAGGATAAGAAAAAAATCACAAACTGTTTCTTTGTATTTATTTTAAATTGAACATTTATTGTCAATATTGGGCTTGCGGATCATGTGGGTACTAGGGTACTCTTTGCTGTGTGTGGATGACCATGTCGGTCAGCCACCACCGAAGACCAATTTTGACCCAGGAAAAACCCTGCACCTGATTACCTCAGCTCCGCAGCGCACCTGTAGGAGGAGCAAAACACACCCAGACACGGCAAAGACGACAATACAAAGTATACAGCCGTGACACTTGTTGAGTAAAATGAACATTTTTGATTATATGGTTTCCATTGCAGGTTTGGTCTTAAATATCATATAAGGTGGTATTTTATATTAAAAAGGTCTTAAAAAGGTCTTACATTTAACTTGTTTATATCTCTAGACACCCAGATAACAGTACATTTGCTAAAATCTAACACCTTAGTCATCCCATCATTTATATCATTATTAATATAACCGGACAAAACTTCACTAAGTTAGCAGTGTAAAACTAAGTATTGTTGTCATAACAGTGAATGACAATGTCCCTTAGGGGAAGCATAAACAATGAGAAAAGCAGAGGACCTAATACTGAGCCTTGTGGCACACCATACTTGTGTTTGCATAATTATATATTTAATATATTTAAATTTAATAACATAATTATCAATATCAGAGAACGTTGTGGTCTCTGTTGTCAAAATATCTAATTAACTTTAGTATCTTTAGTTTATGTGCTACAATGGGGCTTCAATTCTGACTGAAATATTGTTTTTCTGCAAAACTGAGCATAGTTGAGAGGACAATATTTTATTCTAACATTTTGGGATTGATCTATAATAAACCAATTATTCTGGGTGAAGTGATAAGGGGTTTGATAACTTCCAGCTTTCATGGACTAAAGCTTTTTTTATGTTCTAATGAAAGTGAACAGTTAATATTGAGAAGAGATTGTGAGATTACTCTTTCAATAGCTTAGTGTATATCGGATCTAGCATACAAGTTGTTGGTTTTTATCTTGGTTCTTTATTGTGGTTTTGATTTCTGTTGCTTTGTGCCATTAAACGGGCGTTAAATTATTATTATTATTTTTTTTTTCATTTTAGACAAGATGGTGCTCAAAGAGGAGAGTCAACAACTGAATGAAACTGAAGAGGAAAATCAATTTGAGAAACATCATGATTTAATGACTGGAGAGAAGCTTTTCACGTGCCGTCAGTGTGGAAAAAGTTTCACTCAAAAACAAAGTCTTGAAGTTCACATGAGAATCCACACTGGAGAGAAGCCTTACCATTGCAATCAGTGCGGAAAGAGTTTTAAACATAAAAAAAATCTTGATTGCCACATGAGAATCCACACTGGAGAGAACCTGTTCACATGTGATCAGTGTGGAAAGAGCTTCACAATAGAGCTAAACCTTAGGTGTCACATGAACAGTCACACTGGAGAGAAACCGTTCACATGTCATCAGTGTGGAAAGAGTTTTGCTCATATCAGTAACCTCTGCGTTCACATGAGAGTTCACACTGGAGTGAAGCCTTACACCTGCAAACCGTGTGGGAAGAGCTTCACACAAAAAGGAAATCTTGAGACTCACATGAAAATTCACACAGGAGAAAAGACATTCATCTGCCAACAGTGTGGAAAGAGTTTCACAACAGAACAAAACTTTAGGTATCACATGAGAATCCACACTGGAGAAAAGCCTTTCATCTGCCAACAGTGTCGAAAGAGCTTCACAACAGAACAAAACCTTAGGTGTCACATGAACAGTCACACTGGAGAGAAACCATTCACATGTCATCAGTGTGGAAAGAGTTTCACGTATAACACTAGCCTCTGCGTTCACATGAGACTTCACACTGGAGAGAAGCCTTCTCTCCAGTGTGGCAAAAAAAATTAATTTTTCATCCAGTGGTCAGTTTTGAGATTTTGGGCTAGTTTACTCCTTCAATATGTGTTCTTTCAAACTGCTATAAAGAAAACGTTGAACATATACATTAAGATGTGTATTTTATGACATTTTGTTTACTTGCGGCAGTAAGTTTCTCTCGAATTTACCAGGAAGGTAGCATTCCAATGCGACACGCCGAGTTCCGTCTGTCAAGAACAAACTTTAAGACTCACATGAGAATTCACACTGGAGAGAAGCCGTTTGCTTGTGATCAGTGTGAAAAAAGTTAAAGATATAAATCACAACTTGATCTTGACATATAAAACAGTTCTCTCCTGAGTGATTCCTCATGTGAAGACTTTGGAAAGAGTTTCATATGTAGAACAAACTTTAAGACTCACATGAGAGTTCACACTGGAGAAAAGCCTTTCACCTGTCCTCAGTGTGGAAAGAGCTTCACGATTAAAGGAAACCTAAAGATTCACATGAGAGTTCACACTGGAGAGAAGCCTTACTGTGCGTTCACACCGGACGCGAATAGCGCGTCAAATTCGCGCCTGCCGCGTCTAGTTATACGCTTGACCACTTTGTGTTAATAAAAACAAAAGTTTGAAGCGAAATTTACGCGCGTCAGACGCGAAAGTTTCGAAACACGTTGGCAGCCATCTTTTTAGATGTTTATCGAGCATTAGCATTATTCGAGAGAGTCACCGCTCGTATATGCTCTGGAGAGCAGAAACAGCTGCGTAGGGGACATCGTCACTGTACTCGGGTCCACCAGACCCTCCGGAGGGTTTCAGGGTTTCACAATTTGCTCCAGGAGCTAGGTTTGGTGGACCTAACGGTGAGGACGCTGATAAGGACAGCGTAGGCCGTATAAGGCCTCGGCCTCGAGTGGTCGCTGCCTGACGAGCCCGCGCTGTACAGCCCGGCGCGAGGTTCACCCTCGCCCGCACCCACCTAATCTGTCATTTATTTTTGTTTTGATAATAAATGGAGCCAGCCTCCAAAAGTGAAACCTGTCCTGTGATTTTTTTTTATTATAGTTTTTATACACTAAATTGTGTTTGTTGTCTTTACATTAGATTAATAATGTTTCATATAATCTAGAATAGATATGGAATAAGTAGCATTCAATACAAAATGAGTATCTCTCATATATTGAAATCGAGTTTTTATGTGAAAGATTTGCTTTGTTGTGCATTTTAGTGATATTACAAAATAATTTATTGAGGCCAAACATAAAATAACATTATAAACTGTCACTTACAGTAACTGTGACAGCAGCAAGCAGGCTCCTGATTGGTTAACGCGGTGCGAATTGACGCAGAAGTTCAGATTTTTCAACTCGGGCGGCAGACGCGAATTCGCGTCAAACGCGTGAATGCACAAAAAGCACTACATAAAATCATTCGCGTGTAACGCGCTTAACGCGCCAGATGCTCAATTCGCGCGAACGAGGCGTATTCGCGTCTGCCGCGCTCTACGCCTCATTCGCGCCGCAGGAATTTTTTACGTGCATAACGCGTCTTTGCATTGACTTAACATTGAAATCACTCGCGCCTGACGCGCTATTCACGTCTGGTGTGAACGCACCATTACAAGTGTCTTCAGTGTGAGAAGAGTTTCTCATTTCACTCAAACCTGACACAGCATTTGCAAACTCATTCTGGAAAGAAATCGCCATTTTTCTCAGTGTGACGAGAAGTTGAAAAGGAGAAATTTTAGCAATCATCTGCACATTCCCTCTGGAGAAATACAATTAAATTGTGATCAGTGTAATAAAATCATCACACTTAGAAATACAAATGAAAAAAGTCATGTAAATATGAAACCTTCTGTGTTCTTTGTATCAGAGTACTCTTTAAAAAACAAGTTTATTCAAGTGTGTAGTATACTACTAATACTACTAACTTAGTATACTACTTTTAAACCCCAAATAAGTATGTATGCTTTAATTAGGAAGTCTCGCTGGGCCCACCCAGCTCAAGTTCAATCCTGCTGAAGATATCAGTTTGAGTGTGAAGAATATCAAATTTTAAGAATCTATTTCAAATATGCTTCCGTACATAACATCACAGTAAAGAATATTGTATTTAGCTTTTAAGGTTAAGATAATGATTCTGCTCAGCAAAGTTGACATTCCTGTTTTCTCCTTATTGTCTTTAATGGCTCTTGGAGACCCAGTTTCACTCAGACTGATGGGATTAGCACACGAATGATAGTGTTATGCTGATGAGATCAGGAAATCTCTGTAAACGAGCTGACTCGTGTAGGCTACTTCATTTACATGCTTTGTTCAACCTCAATGTAAATCCCTCCCCCTAAAATGTATATAAATTTGCAAGACAACTTTCATTAAATCAGACAGACTGTTTTGGAAGAACTGCAGCACGCTCAATAAAGAATTACTTCTGTTTGAACGCGATCCCAAATGTCTCCTGGTTTCTGCTTTGAAGAAGGAAAAAGTTCCCTACAATTTTGGTGCCGTGACCCGGATGGAGAAAAAGGAAACTCAACAAAGAACTTCAAGCTCAAAGATCTGAATCTCGAAACTTCAAGCTTAACAAAGAATGAACTTTTCCAGACTGAATCTTGAAACTTCAAGCACAAAGAATCTCAAAGACTGAACTTTTCCAGATGGAATCTTTCTCTACAAAAGTTTCACTCCATTCAAAGAACCGTTGCAAACCAGTACAAGTTTGATATCCTCTGCGCCGTCAGAGAAGAGTTAACAGACAGCTGCAGGGTTTGTTAACTAAGTTATCCTCTAAAGTTGTCTTTTAGAGATGAAGTTTATCCTCTGTTTTCAGGCAGGGAAGATTAACATTACATGTTAATATTGTTTATCCTCTGCTTTGCCAGGGAAGTGTTTCATCCTCTTGCTAGAGAAGGTTTTATCCTTTATAAAGTTAGGGAAGATTAGCATAAAGTGCTAATATGTTGTATCCTTTGCTTTAGGCAGAGAAGAATTAGCTTTACGTGCTAGATATTTCTGTTGATCCTCTGTTCTTGTCGGCAGGGAAGTTAAGTGTGAAGTGTTGGTAATTTGGAAAGTTAACAATAGTTAAGCAAAGTTTACAAGTGTACCCTCTGTTGAAGAGAGAAGTTTTAGTGTTTTGTGATTGTGAAGTAACAAAGGAAGTCACAAAATGGTTAGAAGGAAAGCTAGGCTGATTCCCACGACAGAGAAAGGTGGATTAGCTAGCCCGTTATGGACAGACAATGAGACTTTGTTAAGAGAGCACATGGACTCAATCGTGACTGAGGAAGTCAGATTGAATTTGACAAAGAAATTTGGCATTGATGCAGACAAAGTATGGTCTATTGAAGATTGTAAAAAGGTGCTTGGAGCAAGCATCCGCAAAAACAATGTGAAAGGCATTATTTGTTGTCACAGAGAATTTGTTTTAGCAAAAGCTACAGAACAGTCTAAGCGCAACTCAGAGCTAGAGAAACAGATCAAAGAGCTCCGTGCAAGATTATCTTCTGTGACTAAGAAAGTAAACCGCAACAAAGATGCAGAAAAAACTGATGTGGAAGAAGTTAGTCAGCCTGATAACAATTATCCTGACTTAAAAGCTTTCTTTGAAACAGATGTAGCCATCCAATCAGTAACTGATGAGCCTGTAGATTCAGTGCAGGTTTGTGGGGCTAGGAGAAGATCTCAGGGAACTGAAAGTCTTACTCCCAACTCTTCTGTTGTCCAAATACAAACTGTTGCCAAAACATCTTTAGGTCCTAAAGACATAGAGAGACTTGCTGAAAGCTTGCCATCAGTGCAAAGAAATTTTTCTGAGTTTAAGAGAGAGTTGTCCAAAAAGATGCGGCTCTATGAAATGTCTCTAGCTGAAATCACCCAACTAATATCACAGATTTTGACAGAGTAAGAATTCAATGATTTTGAAAGTGCTGTAAACAATTCTGAGTTTCAAAATGCCAGAAAAGATTAATTGAGAGAGCGAGTTCTGAGAGTGCTAACGAACATTGTTGGACCAAAGGTTGACTGGTCAAATATCATTAGATGTGTACAGAAGAAGGGTGAAACCGTGTGTGAATACACAGAAAGATTTTGCCAGATCGCTGCAGCCTACAGCGGGATTGCTGACACTTCAGAGAAGGTGCTAGATCATAATGGTCCTCTAGTTCGCGCATGGTCCGATGGTCTTTTGTCAGAACATAGAAATGCATTGCCTTTCTTAGATCTTACATGGTCAAATAGAACCCTGCAAAACAACTTGGACAGGTTAGCTACTTGGGAAAGAGACTCTGATGTCAAGGCAAGAGTAAAAATTGCAGCAGCATCCTTTAACCCTCTGGGGTCTGGGGTGTTTTTGGGGTCCTTGAGATGTTCTGACATGCCCTGACATTTGTGCTTTTTTCAGTTGCTTATAAACATATTAATGGCAAAGGTGTAAATTCACTCTATATAGCACAAACAGGACTACAATAATATGTGAGCCACATGTATGTACATGTTTTCATTTTTGAGAGAATAATGTTTATGCATGGTTATCGAAAAAACTAAAAATTAAAGTTTCTGAAATAAGGCCACAAAACACATACTAAATATGTGGCAATAAGACTTTTGACTAATGGATGTCGTCGCCTTTTTCTTCAAAATGATGTGCAAATCATCCTGCCTAATCATTCACATAAAACGATACATTGATTTAAGTTTTGTGAAACACTTTTAGTTTGGAAAGCCAATATGCGGATGGGGCGTAAACGCTCCAACAGCATCATGCATATTTAGTAGTTCACACCTGATAAGACAATGTCCCTGCATACTTAATGAGCCATTCATTCAGGTGTGTCACCTATAGCTAACTTAAATATACAAGCTTCATAAAAATGATCATTCTAGAATAAAATTTCAGATGGCATTCAGAGGCTTTTGCATCTGAACTCTTCATATGTACACACACATATATATATATATATATATATATATATATATATATATATATATATATATATATATATATATATATATATATACACATACACACACACACACATATATATATGCATACACATACATACTTTATAATCTATTCAAAACTAGTCAACGTCTTTCAAAACTATACATTTCAAAGTATACATTTTATCATACGTATTTCAAAGTAAAGGATTCATTAGTTAGTTGATGACTTTATTTTTGACAAAACACATACAGTATATATTCCTCATCTCAGTATAGCAATAGAGTTTGCTAAAAGCTGTTCATTCAATACAGCAGTATTTGAAAATCGATAATATTTTGTAAAGTTACATTTATATTTGCATTTATGTCAAAACCTAGACACTTTTAAACATCAAAAGGACATTTATTAATATGTATTCGTGTCAAAATGACATATAAACAGATTTTCCTATTCAATTTTGCATGGAAACGTTTCCAAGACGCTTGCGTGTCGCGTGAAAAATAGGCGTCGGTTCTATTTCTAGCATGCGCGTGTTTTCCACGCGGCTCGTGCCGCGCCTGAGACGCGCGTCTCACACAGTCAGTGTGCAAACTCTGAACTGTTAACATGGGAGCCGAAATAAAAACGGACACGCCATGCAGCTGAGACGCTTACGCCACGCATCCAGTGTTTCACCGGCCTTATCCAGCGGATATGGGCGTTTCACAGGTTTGTATTGTATGCATCGCCTCACATTTGCGTTTGTATAGCATGGTCTCCGTAGGCGGAGTCACATTACATTAATTAGCTGAGATGAGAACGACTGACATCTCTCTCTTTACATACATATTATATAAACTGTGAATATTTGTTTTTTATAAAAATTACTTAATTTAAAAGAAGAGAATTCAAGCTTCATGCCTGTGTGTCTGTATGTCTGTTTGACTGAGTATTCTCTGAGTTACAGTTCATTTTCGGACGCGTTTCAGAATTGACTTCACTGACGGAGAGTAGGCAGAACTCGCATCATGTTTATTTTTCTTTATTTGGCGAAAAGCACAACACTTTGTTTTTATTATGAGCATACACAAAAAAAATACACACTAAACAGGATCGATTGATGTATAACACAAGCATATAAGATAAAAATTTATATTTTTTTATTATTATTTTTTTGCACTCATAATGAAAAAAACGAGCCTATCGCGCCGACCCCAGGGGGTTAAGGTCAATTCAGAGAAACCGAAACGCAAATGTCCTAAGAGAGAGGGCAGCTGTAATTACTGTGGTAAACCTGGCCATTGGATGAATGAGTGTAGGAAAAGTTAACAAGGTTACTCAGCTTCTGCTTAGCCTGCTTGCTACTCTGAAGCAGCCCCTCCCCTCCTCATTAAACTCGTGGGGCAACTTGATAATGTGTTAACCATTTAGGCTGTGAGTGCTTAATTTCCCCAGAAACAACAACAAAGATGAAAGACTGATTTTTGTTTAACAAAAGGAAAGTGACTGTCTCAGCCTCCCTTTGGGGGACCCTGGTTAAGTCAACTCACAGCCGTAAATGTTATACCACAGAAATATTCCAGTCAGACCCCCATCTTCTATTATGACTGATGTTTCACTGGAGAATGGAAATGTTCCAATTTTCTCACACACTGTACAGTTGTTTCCCCCATCTACAGGGACAGGATAGGACACACGGACAAGTGAGGTGCCCTGGGAAGAACTGAACGCAACAGGCATTTGGGGGTGAACCCAGGGTGAAGACACTACCTGATAGGCCTTTCCCCATTTAGTCCATCCTTACCTCACTGGTCCATAGGTGTCAAATCATTTAAGAAATAGGGAAAGAATGAAACAACAACAGCAGACTCTGAAAATGCTACAACCCTAGTGTTTAAACAAATACTGCTACAACCCTAGTGTTTGGACAAATACTGCTCTGTCGTCTTTTGTTTTCTTTCTTCCTCTGTGCAGATACCACTTGATGGCTCTCCTGAGACCCATATGCAAAGGCCTCCTCACCTGCATATTAAGCCACAACCTCAAGAAATCAACTAGACCCACTGCCGAGCCAACCAACACAGAAGAAAAATACACAACGCAGAGACTCGTTTTAAGGTTAAGATAATGATTCTGCTCAGCAAAGTTGACATTCCTGTTTTCTCCTTATTGTCTTTAACCCTCTGAGGTCGGAAAACGCGCCTGCACGTTTTGCTGGATTTTCTTCACATTGTAGAACTATAAACTTAAATTACTCCGTCATTTATGGTCATACAGAAAAAAGAAATATAAAAAAAGAATCTGTGATATTTCTACTTTTGTATGTGTCCACTTACAATCAAATCAAAACATTGTGCTTTTGTAAAATAAAGAAAATAAACAGGGTGTGCGTTCTGCGAACTTTTTTTTCTTGAGCACGTCTATAAACTGAAACAAAACTCAGCGAATACTTGTCACACATTTATGAGCCATATACCTTTATAAACATTTAAGTGTGTACTTTTAAATGATCGGATTCAAACTGAAAACAAATATTCTCTGTTTAAGTAATTTGTATAAAACCAACAAGATGTCCAGCTTCTCAAACGCTTCCTAATTACTTTTAATTTGAACAGGCCCACTCGCATATTCACATGCAAATCTCCACATGGAACGCGATCGCGCTCATTACCTCAAAAACAAAACACCAAAACACTTCACAAGTCTCTGCTTTTCGTCGAGTTTGAAAGGCGCACCGTGAGCTTACCTTGGATTTAGGCTACCTCAGAAGAAGAAGAATGCGATTTGAAGACAAGAAAGATGTAAGGTAAGAAATTCTTACATATTAGTTTGTTATTGTTGCATAAATTTCACATTGCAGTTGAACTGTTGCTAGATATATGGTGAATATTGTAATATTTAGACCCGTGTTTACTGTTACTGTGTTTGTGGATATCTGCTCAAACGTAGATATGTATATGGTAACCATAATGTTTTATATTTGAGCGTGATCGCGTTTGAATGTATCATATTTTGGATCGCGATTGCCTTTGAAAAGCAAAACGCACCAAACGGCTTCATGTTTTTACTATTATCTCATTTCATATCATCATAACGAATGGAAACATTTGAAGTAACATGATAATCAATATATTTTTCTCTAGCTTAGTTGTTACTGAAATATTTTGGAAGATTTATAGGCTGCTATGGTTATTGTTATTATTATTTTATGCAGCACTGCGCATAGCCTATGCCTACAAGGCACAACAAACCTGGTGTTCATTATATTATTGTTGGAAACATTTGTGTGTGTGTGTACTCTGTGAATTTTAAAAAGCAATTTTAACCAGAAAAATCTAAAATGTATTCCCAAAATCCTGCAGGCCTTTCTCTTGATATCAGTATGTTCAGGGCCCAGATGCCACTGAGTCCTGCTGACTTCAACATTCACATGAGTCTCTGTATATGAACATGGTAAAGTGAAAATCAAACACCTTGGAAATGAAAGGTATGTACAATGTTTTTAGGAATGGCACAAAGGTCTCTGTCTTTGGATCATTGGTTATCTTTGGATTATGTTGTGTTGTAAATAAATCAAACAATCTAAAAGCCATTCTTTTTTAAATCTCCTCATTCTTTGTGCAAGGTTGCTCAGAATGATAGGGGCCTAATAGCTCCTAATAGGGCAGTTAGAGGAGGGTCTTTGTCTTTCTCAGGTGTGAAAAGCTTACATATTAATGAGCTCCCGCATAAAGCTTTGTGGCACAAAACACGTCGTAAAAACTTTAAATCAATATATTGTCTTATCTGAATGAGGAGTCAGGGTGATTTTCACATCGTTTTAGAGCAAATATTCTAGGCTACGTCATACAATTTTCAAAAGTTTTGTGAAGAAATAATCAGTATGGGTTTCATGGCCTTATTTCAGTGAGAATATTTTTTTGTATTTTCACAAACCACGCATAAATGTCATTATCTCAAAACTACAAACTTTTATACATGCTGCTGATATATTATTGTAGCAGAGTTTGTGCTGAATACAGTGTAATTAGACTTTAGCCATGAAAATGTTACAAGTAACAGAAATAAGCACAAATGTCAGAGCATGTCAGAACACCTCCAGGGCCCAGAAAACAGCTCAGACCCCAGAGGGTTAAAAAAACGCAACTTGATCCTACAGAATTAGTCAATTACAGGCCGATCTCGAATCTACCTTTTCTGTCAAAGATACTAGAAAAGGCAGTGTCTTCACAACTGTGTTCCTTTTTAGAAAGAAATGATATCTGCGAGGATTTCCAGTTAGGATTTAGACCGTACCATAGTACTGAGACTGCCCTCATTAGAGTCACAAATGATTTGCTCTTATCATCCGATCGTGGTTGTGTCTCTCTATTAGTGTTACTCGATCTTAGTGCTGCATTTGACACCATTGACCACAACATTCTTTTAAATAGACTCGAAAATTATGTTGGCATTAGTGGAATTGCATTAGCATGGTTTAAATCATACTTATCTGACCGTTATCAGTTTGTAGCAGTAAATGAAGAGATGTCTCATCGATCACAAGTTCAGTATGGCGTACTAGGACCGCTGCTGTTCACTCTGTACATGCTACTATTAGGAGATATCATTAGGAAGCATGGCATTAGCTTTCACTGTTATGCCGATGATACTCAGCTGTATATTTCTTTACGCCCAGACGAAACTTACCAATTCACAAAATTAACGGAATGCATAGCTGATATAAAAAATTGGATGACTCGTAATTCCCTACTTCTAAATTCTGAAAAAACAGAGATTTTAATTATTGGACAAAAAACGTCCTCACGTAATAACCTAGAACAGTGGTTCTCAATTCCAGTCCTCGGGACCCACTGCTCTGCACATTTTGTATGTCTCCCTTATTTAACACACCTGAACCAGATCATCAGCTCATTAGGAGAGACTCCATGAACTGAACTGAGTGTGTCAGATAAGAGAGACATACAAAATGTGCAGAGCAAGGGGTCCCGAGGACTGGAATTGAGAACCACTGACCTAGAATACTGTCTAACACTTGATGGCTGCTCTGTTAAGTCTTCGTCGTCGGTTAGGAACCTGGGTGTGCTCTTTGATACCAATCTTTCATTTGAAAGTCACGTGTCTAGTATCTGTAAAACTGCATTTTTCCATCTTAAAAATATATCTAAATTACGCCATATGCTCTCATTGACAAATGCGGAACAGTTAGTCCATGCGTTCATGACCTCAAGGCTAGATTATTGTAATGCTCTACTGGGTGGTTGCCCTGCACGCTTAATAAACAAACTACAGCTAGTTCAAAACGCAGCAGCTCGAGTTCTTACCAGAACCAGGAAGTATGACCATATTAGCCCGGTTCTGTCAAAACTGCACTGGCTCCCTATTAAACATTGCATCAATTTTAAAATATTGCTGATCACTTACAAAGCACTAAATGGTTTAGCTCCGCAGTACTTGAGCGAGCTCTTAACGCATTACAGTCCTTCTCGTCTATTGCGATCTCAAAATTCCGGCCAGTTGATAATACCTAGAATATCAAAATCGACTGCTGGCGGTAGATCCTTTTCCTGTTTAGCACCAAAACTTTGGAACAGTCTTCCTACCATTGTCCGGGAAGCAGACACACTCTGTCAGTTCAAAGCAAGATTACAAGAGACACATCTCTTTGACCTAGCATTCACATAATACATTATAAACTTCAATAATTCAATGTTAGGCTGCATAGATTAGGTCAGCTGGAACCGGGAACACTTCCCATAAATCCTGATGTACTCGTTACATCATAAGAAGAATGGCATCTACGCTAATTTCAGTGTCTTTGTTTATCCCGAGGTTTTCCCGCAGCCTGCCGGATCCAGGCCGTATCCAGATCTGATGAAGGACCTGCGCCTGGACCCGATGACAACGCAGTGCTGAAGTACCAACTAGTCTCTCCCAATGGAGGATCCCTTTACTACTCTACAGATAAAGCGTCGTCGGGAAACTCAATTCGCGTATCTACCCCGAATTGATAAAATAAAATAAAATTCTGTATCAAAAATTATAAGGAAACACCAGTACTTTGTTTAGGCTTGGTTTGTAGGAATTACAAACCTGCGCACATATATTCAAACGCACATAACTATAGAACCAATTCTTAATGCGGATGTGAACGCCATGAGCGTTTCTCACAGGTTTGCGTTTAAAGTCTGTGTTATTAACGGATGATTGTTGCGACGGAAGTGAATCAATCAAAACTAGCTTTGGCTGGAAGGTGACTTTGTTAAAGAGCCGCTGTAAAGCCAAAACAATCTCTGTTGCCTTAAATTATACATTTGTCTCTGTAAAGCTGCTTTGAAACAATCTACGTTGTTAAAAGCGCTATATAAATGAAGATGACTTGACTTGACTTGACTTCTATTGAGAAAAATCAGTCCATCAAAAGATCCAGACCTGAATATAGAAATATAGCAGAATACTTTCTGAATCAGAAAGCAGTGAAGAATATGAGGTAAGCTAGACCCAGATGATTGCCACTTTCAGCTAATTTGAAGGTTGTATTTGTAATTATATAATTCTATTTTATTTACAGTCGGTCAGTAAACAAGTTTCTGAAAAGAGTGTCAAAAGGATAAGAGCCTGATCCTTTCTGCAGCAGTATAATCTAGAAAAAGTAAGATTATTTCAACAAAGTTACATATATCAGGGCTCTAGACTCATTCGAGATGTATTTAACAGTAGCAAACGAGAAAGAAATTAAATGAACAAATATAAAAAATAAAACACTACATAGACTTTACTGTATAAATTATACTTTGAATCTTATTAAAGCTACTATTAAAGTTCTCACAAGACTCTTATTTTCACAGCACCCATTCACTGCAGAGGATCCACTAGTGAGTAAATGATGTAATGCTACATTTCTCCAAATGATGAAACAAGCTCATCTACATCTTGGATGGTCTGGTGTTGAGTACATTTTCAGCAAGTTTTAATTTTTTGACTGAACTACCCCTTTAATAACTACATACAAACTGTATTAACAAATGTTTTACAATTCTAGGAATCAAGCAGGGAGGCAACAACATCAACAAGGACAAACAATGACAGTGGAGTCAATTTATGTGTCATAAAACGGGCTTAATTTTAATGGAGATCATTAAGTACTCAAATATTCGATTTCTTGGGACCTGTCAATTATCGAAAAGAGAAATTGACAAAAATGCCTCTCCCTAGCAGGGCTAGGACGATACACCTATCTCCCGATTCTATACTATCACGATACTTGTGTGCCGATATGACATGTATTGCGATTTTTTTTATTTAAGAATTGCGATTCTACAAGTATTGCTAATCGATATTGCAATATATTGCAATATTTTTAACACTAGACCATCGGAAAAAGTTAAATCATACACTTATACAGACTGTACATGATGTATAAGATGAGTCATATTTACTAAAACAAATAATTTCTGACTTTTATTTCATATTTGAACTTTAAACTTTTATCCAAGTACTTTTATGATCATTTTATCTATTGTATCACAGAAATATGAGGTTTAAAAGACCTTTTGTGAAGCGGTTTCATGACGACTCTCTCTGGGTCAGCGGCAGCACCAACACAGCTTTGAATGTTGTGATATGATTTTCTCAAAGTTTAATAGACAGACGAATTGAAAGAAAATTGCGAGTGTGTTTGAATGGAGATCACAGTATTTTAAAGATGAATCGTGCAGCTCTACTGTCTTATCTCTCTCTGCATATGAGCAGCGCGAGGGCTTTCAGTGCGTTCAGTCTCACGTCTCTTCCACGCGTCCACTTGTGATGTTACATCACTCAACACTCATAGATAACGACACATTTCATCAAAGAGTATAGAAGTACCAAGAGGCGAAACTCAATAGAACGTTCCATTGCAACAAACGCACCCATGCGCAGAGCTGCAGCTTCGCCATCTTGGACTGAACGCAACACAGCTGTCATAGAATTGAACGAACCGGTTCTAATTCAAAAGCGGTTAAGGGAACTAAATAGTAGTTTCTAGTTTTTAATATCTCTATAACAGACATCCCAAGTCTCCTGGAAGTTCCGGGAGTCTCCCGCATATTGATAGCGGTTCCCTGATGCCCGCAAATTACCTAAAATCTCCCGGAATCTAGAGCGAGCGAGCAAGAGTGCGCAGCTCCAAACCGTGTAGAGCACACGGCAGAAAGGGAAGGTGTGTGCAGTGCACTGCCTCAACAAGCTCATTTTTTGAGATATCAACCTAAAATGTGGAACACAACTTGTTCAGATTTTTTTGCTTTCATTGTCTTGCAGTTATAGAGTAAGATATATTTTGTAATATATATATTTTATATAAAATATAAATAATTATATTTTTTAAATTTGTAGATTTTAATAAACTCAAACTTATGTAACCCACTTCAGAGTATGTACACCCTAGGTTCTTAGGAGCTGAGAAGTACAGTAATAACCAAGCAACACAGGTGTAACATTTGACATGTGTAAACTTTTAGTTCAACAAAATGTTTCAACATTTCACAACAATTTTTGTTCACAATACCTATGGGCCCAAAATAAATTTAGAATAAAATAAAATAAAATGTCCTTTGTTTGTTGAAAATGTTCCTTGGAAATTTTCCTTAAGAATTCCAAAGTTAAATCCAGAATTCAAGTCAGTTAGTCAAAGGAAATAGTCAAAGTCAAGGGAAAATCTCATTGGTGCCGGTTAGTTGAACTGACACAATCCTACCACAGGCTTCCGGAATGCTGTGGTGGAGATTCACGGCTCATTGGGAAGGCTCGCCATCTATGGATCAATGGTTCACCTCGTATTTCAAGGACTGGAGCTTCTGGAATTTCTGCTCACCTCATCAAAAAAAGACCTGACCAAGAGAGGATCTTCAGTATGAAAAGCCAGGACAGATAAAAGCGATTTCTGGGTGGCTATCCAACTTCTTTTATTCTCAGTTTTTCCAACTCGTGGGAGAAACCCGAAGCAGTGCTCCATCTGATTTTAGCGATGTGAAGCTAACGGAAGTATTTTAGCGCGCTACTTCCGGTTTCCCACAAAATAAAATGTATTTTTCAAAATAAAACCCCCATTACTCATAAACGTGAAGTATGGATAAATAATGATAATAATTGAATACAATTAACTGGTTAACCCCTTTTTAGGTGGGTTACATCCTCCCCCTCTTAATTAACATGAGTCCCTTCATGTTCGTACAAGGGTAGGGGCACCTTCAAATGTTTCAACCAAAACTTTGTTAAACCCATCTAGTATAGTTTGTGCAAATGAAATCAGGGGTTTACCAAGCTGTGGATAAGTAAACTTAGCAGGTGGCTTTCTCACCCTTTCAGATCTGCGTATTTGGTCAGCAGTCTGATTGTTAGGAGCATCAGGATCTGCTAGCTCAAGAGAACTAACATCTTGTTCAGCATTGTCCATTTCAGTAGATTGTCTCCGTTCAGTGTCTTTGGACTGTTCGACTCTCTCAGGAGTTGTGGTATGAGAGTAATTGTCCGGTAGGTCATGTTCCATTTCGGTAAGTCCACTCTCTTGTTCATTTTCAGGTTCCAGTTCATTTTGTGTCACTTCCGCTAAGTTTCCATTTTGGTTTGACCTCCGTTTTTCCACAGGTTGATCCAGAATTCCGGGAGGTACGTCCATAGGTAAGTTTTCAGATTCCTCAACCTTGGGGAGATTCTCCTTTGTAGCATTCGTGTTTGAACTCACATTGTTTGGTTGAATAATCCTTGTGGTTGTTTTGATTGTTGTGGGGCAATAACTCTGAATATAGTCATCATCACTGTCAGAGTCAGGGGTATTTTCCTCTGGAGAGACAGAAGTTTGCCTTGTTTTGGGTTTTGAGGCCTGCTTTGGCTTTGCCATTTCCTCATCCTCTTCAGATAGAAATCCACAAGGGAGCAGTAAATCGCGGTGGAGTGTGCGCAATGGTCCTTCCTGACCCTCAGGACAGACTATATACACAGGCATATCTCCCGCTTTCTTTTGTACAACATAAATAGTGGACTCCCACCGATTGGCGAGTTTATGTTTTCCACGAAAACGGAGATTGCGCACTAGAACTCTATCGCCTGTATCAAGTGTTGACTCCCTTACTCGCATGTCAAATCTGCGTTTGTTTTTGTCAGCGATTTTCTTTGCATTAGCGGATGCCAACTGATAACTTTCTTTCAAGTATGTCTTAAGGTTTTTCACATACTGCGAGTGAGACATGCCCGGATTGTTCTTAACTGGTAGTCCGAACGCAATGTCTATGGGCAGTCTAGGTTGGCGCCCGAACATTAACTCATAGGGCGAAAACCCGGTGACGTCACTCCTTGTGCAATTGTATGCATGAGTGAGAGGCCGGACGTACTCGCGCCACCTAGTTTTCTCTTTGTCCTTGAGCGTACCCAACATACTGAGCAACGTACGGTTATACCGCTCGACGGGGTTGCCCCGGGGATGGTAGGGGCTCGTTCTTACTTTCTTAGTACCGACCAAGACGCACAACTCTTTGACAACCTGTGACTCGAAGTCGCGGCCTTGGTCGCTGTGAAGACGTTCAGGGAATCCGTAATGGACAAAGAACTGTTCCCAAAGGCATTTGGCTACAGTTAGGGCTTTTTGGTCTCGAGTCGGAATAGCAGTTGCATATTTCGTATAGTGGTCAGTTATGACCAGAATGTCCTTGCAATTATGGCTGTCGGGTTCGATGGACAAAAAGTCCATACAGACCAGTTCCATCGGGCGACTTGCCTGTATGTTGACTAATGGTGCGGCTTTGTCGGGTTGGCTTTTTCTTTTAACGCACCTTGGACAGCTTTTAATCTTGGACTCAACATCTCGAGACATTTTTGGCCAATAAAAACGAGATCTGGTTAGCTCAAGAGTTCTTTCAGCTCCTAAATGGCCCATTTCATCATGTAAGCTGTAGAGCACGGGGTTTCTCAAAGTTTTGGGTAAGACAAGCTGGTAGATGGTTTTGTTGTCACACTGTCTTTTCCGATACAACAGACTGTCTCTTATCTCAAATCGACTCATTTCTTTGAGCATAAGCTGGAGTTCAGGACAGTTATTACCATCAGGGACAGGTTCTGCTGACTCACATGACTGTATGATTACACTGATTACCGGATCAGCTCGTTGCAACTCAGCTATCTCAGCCTCACTGTACTTAGGGACGGTTGAAAGACCACTGAGATTCTCATCGTCGGAAAATGCTGAGGAAATAGCATCTGGATGCACGGCAAGTGACTCAATGTAACATGGAGACAGTTCAGGGTCATTTTGAAAAATAGTGTGGAGTTGACATGTGGCTTGGACAACGTTCACAGGTGCAAGATGGTATGAGGTAAAGTCATGTATTCTTTGACTCTCTTCTTGAGATGCACTGTCACTGATTAGTTCACCATGTGGCCTCCTTGACAGGCCATCGGCGTCTTGATTTTGCTTGCCTGCACGATATTTGATGTCGAAAGTGAACGTAGACAAGGCTGCTAACCATCGATAACTAGTAGCATCTAGTTTGGCTTTGGTTAGAACGTACCGCAAAGGGTTGTTGTCAGTAATGACTGTGAACACGTTGCCATATAAATAGTCATGGAATTTTTCGGTAATAGCCCACTTTAAAGCTAAAAATTCCAGCTTGTGGGCTGGATAGCGGGCTTCACACTGCGAGAGACCCCGACTCGCATACGCAATGATGCGGGTCTGGCCGTCCTGTTCTTGATATAACGCTGCGCCCAGGCCTGTTGTGCTCGCGTCAGTATGAACAACATAAGGCAATCTTGGATTTGCATACCCTAAAACAGGTGCGGATGTTAACTTTTCAATGATCTGGTCAAAAGCGTCTTGGCAAGATTGGGTCCACCTTTCCCCGAAAGGTTCTTTGGGATTATGGTACTTGGCGGCTACACTGATAATCTTTGCACCTTTACGCACAGGAGGGTAGCCAGCTGTGAGGTTGGTTAAGGGCTTTACTATTTTAGAATACCCCTCCACGAACCTTCTATAGTACCCGGAGAACCCAAGAAATGACCTAAGGTCTTTTAAGGTCTGAGGTCTTGGCCAGGTCTTAAGTGCTTCTGTCTTTTGAGGATCGGTTTCGACTCCGTCGCGTGATACTATATGGCCTAAGTAACGAACCGAAGTTTGAAAGAAACGGCACTTTTCAGGAGATAACTTTAAACCGTTCTCTCGCAAGCGGGACAGGACGTTCGTGAGACGGGTTTCATGCTCCTCTAGCGTTTTGGAAAAGACAATAATATCGTCTAAGAACACAAGCACCTCGCACAGATTGATGTTCCCCATGCACTTTTCCATTAAACGCTGAAAAGTGCTGGGCGCGTTTGTGATCCCCTGTGGCATACGATTCCACTCCCAAAACCCAAGAGGGCACACGAACGCTGTCTTGTCTTTGTCACTCTCAGTCATCTCAATCTGGTAATAGCCGCTTTTTAGGTCCATTACTGAAAACCACTGAGATCCGCTCAAGGCTGAGAAAGATTCCTCAAGATTCGGTAATGCATACGCATCTTTGATCGTTTGCATATTTAATCGTCGGTAATCTACACATAATCTGACATCACCGTTCTTCTTTTTGACTACGACTATTGGAGACGCAAAAGGAGACTGTGATTCGCGAATGATCCCTGCTTCAAGGAGAGACTGCAGGTGACGCCTCACTGCATCAAAATCCTGAGGATGAATAGGACGTGGGCGTTGCTTGAAAGGTGTTTCATCCTTGAGTTTGATTGAATGTTTCACTTTTGTTGCATGTCCGAAGTCGAGATCGTGATGAGAGAAAATGTCTGAAAATGTGTTTAACTTGTTTGTCATACGAGCTTTCCACTCCTCGGGAAGTGATTCTCCAAAGTTGAAGGTTAGGTTTGAACTTTGCTGCTTATTTGTTTGGCTAGTGGGCTGTTGGTGGCTACTGCAACTAGCGGGGTTCTGAGTTGGAACAATCTTTTTAACAGCACTAAGTTCACCGATGATACACCTAACAGGAAGGGAGATGTTTCGATCAGTTTCATTCTTTACCACTACAGGTATCTTGTATGGGGTGTCTCTTGGAACATTAATGAGACAACATTCGACAAAAATTCCCCCAGGTAAGGATGACACTGTAGGTTGCTCAAGCAAAACACATTGTTCATTGTTTGCCTCGTCGATATTTGCATATCCCTCTAGCACTATCCTTTCACCAGCACAGATTACACTTGGCTCATTATTTCTCAAGGTAACGAGACCCAGTCTGCCATTTAAACTATGCTTGTGTCTGATTTGTAGAGTTCTCAGGACTTGGTGGTAGCCACAGTAAGCACTCTTTCGAAATGTATTGTCATCACAAAACTGTTCGTACAGTGGATCGAGGGTGTTAGTTCCTATTAACAACGGAGTGAGACTGTTGGACCTAACATCTGGCACTACGAGGGCAAGTGTCTCTAATTCAGGCTGACTACCAATGAACTCTTTGGAAAACTGGAGTATGACTTTGACATACCCCAGGTAGGGCACTGACTGACCGTTAGCCCCTTCAATCTCTAGTAAATCAGCTACTGGGTGAATGGTCTGATCTGAAAGGTAACGGTTGTAAAACGACAGTGACATAGTTGTTACCTGCGACCCGGTATCAAGTAGTGAATTGCACTCAAGCCCATTAACTTTAACGTTAGCGGTGCTCTTGCTACCAACTAGCCCTTTAGGTAAGGTTCCGGTTTTTGTCACTTTGTGCTCTTTTAACTTGACTTTCGATTTGGTTTTTGGTTCAATTATGGGACTTTCAGGTTGATTTGTTTCCATTTGTCCCTCAATAGAAACACTGTTCAGTTTAAATGTTTATCGAGGGTTGGATTGTCTTTTTCCCAAGCTCGTTGTTTCTCTTTTAGCAGAGTTCTTTTTGCAGACACTAATGTGGGGTTGGGAGGATCATCACAGTTTGTGGCAATATGTCCATCCTCGCCACAACTGAAACAGTACCATGGTTTTGGCTTTGATTTGACTGTTGCGGATGCGGCTCCTGAGGTAAGTTTTGATGTTGATGTCTTTTTGTAAACAGGTTTCTCTTTTCGTTTCTCCTTTTCCCTTTTTTTTTCAGGTGTGTTTGTAGATGATGTCTGTTGTTTAGGACTCGATAGGGCAGCAATTTGAGCTTGTAGCTCAACAATTTGCTTTTGAAGCTGTTTCATAGCTGGTTGCTCGGCAGAGAAAGACTGAGGTGAATCGTATGTGTCTCCCACGTATACCTCATGCACTTGTGCTGCAGCTTGAGCTTTTGGTTTTTGAAACCCCAGATGTTGCTTCATCCGGTTCGCTTTTGCAGTTTGTTTGTCCTCCTCTGTGCGTAAAAGGAGTAAAAACTCTGGAAAAGTGGGCGGGTTATTTTTGCGTTGCTCAAGTTGAAGGTTATTAATCAGCACATTGTTCCAGCAGCCCCTACAGAACTGCTTTAAGAGCTGCTTGTCCGAATCTTGAGGCAAAATGGTTTTCATTTTCACAATTCTATTCAAAAGGGTCTGCAATCTCTGGAGATAGTTGGAAGGTTTCTCGCCTGAGTTCTGATTAACATTTAGAAACTGGGCGAAAAGTTCATCTCCATCTTCCACCGTAGCATAAGCTGAGTCAAGCAGATCGAGAAAGACTTTTGGATTTGCACGGTAACCAAGCGACTTGACAACCAAAGCGGCAGGGGGAAGCAAACTATCAACAATGCGTCTTACCAGCTGTGCACTGGAAACGGTAGGATCAGCCAAGTGACATTCAATGCTGTTCCTCCAAGTCTCATAATCGACTTCAAAGTTTGGGCAAGGGACTTTGCCGGAAAAAGGTCTAACTTTTGCTGGTGCGTGTATTTGCGAAGAGAGGTCAGAACTTTTGACAATATGTTCGACCACTACACGCTGCACCTCAGGCGGAGTAAGTTGTTCAGCAGTTTGCAAGAAGGAAGATACTGGCAATTGAGTGGGCATAGCATTTGCCATAGGTCTGAAGGGAGGGCTAAAGGGGTCAAGAGGACTTTGCTCATCATTGACTGAATCCATTTGAGTGGCATCAAGGGAAATGGGACCTGTGGCTGTTCTAGCAGGTGCCACAACTGTACCCTGAGGTCTGCTAGACTCACTCGGCTCTTTCAGTAATCCAGTGATTCGTGCCAACTCATCATGTAGCAGGTTTTCAAAAGATTTTCCACTGAGTTTTGCAACATTTTGGAGGTCAGAAAGAAATGTTTTAGTAATATCGGTACCCTTTTCACTTGAGTATGAACTGGCTAAAGCTTCAACGTGGAAGACAACATCGTCATCTGTATCACTGGTTCTATCAAAGGGTAAATCTTTCTCAAGTGTCTCCACAGCAGCACCAGATGCATATTCTACAAGGGCTTTACCATAAAACTCAGAGGTTTTGTCTAAAACCTTCACAATTCTGTTAATAGATCCAAATTGCTTTAAATCTTCATAAATCTCTTCGTCTACATCGGTATTTGTCAAACCTGACACAATGACGGCATTGGGGACCTTAATACTTTCTTTCTCAATCACATCCATTTTCAAAAAACAAAAAAAACAAAACCAAAAATTTACACTTTAAGGACACTTTTTTTTTTTTTTTGGACGAAAAGGCACCTGGGTTATTACTTACTCAAAGCTCCTGGCTGGCTCGCCAAATTTTTACCGTGTAACCCACTTCAGAGTATGTACACCCTAGGTTCTTAGGAGCTGAGAAGTACAGTAATAACCAAGCAACACAGGTGTAACATTTGACATGTGTAAACTTTTAGTTCAACAAAATGTTTCAACATTTCACAACAATTTTTGTTCACAATACCTATGGGCCCAAAATAAATTTAGAATAAAATAAAATAAAATGTCCTTTGTTTGTTGAAAATGTTCCTTGGAAATTTTCCTTAAGAATTCCAAAGTTAAATCCAGAATTCAAGTCAGTTAGTCAAAGGAAATAGTCAAAGTCAAGGGAAAATCTCATTGGTGCCGGTTAGTTGAACTGACACAATCCTACCACAGGCTTCCGGAATGCTGTGGTGGAGATTCACGGCTCATTGGGAAGGCTCGCCATCTATGGATCAATGGTTCACCTCGTATTTCAAGGACTGGAGCTTCTGGAATTTCTGCTCACCTCATCAAAAAAAGACCTGACCAAGAGAGGATCTTCAGTATGAAAAGCCAGGACAGATAAAAGCGATTTCTGGGTGGCTATCCAACTTCTTTTATTCTCAGTTTTTCCAACTCGTGGGAGAAACCCGAAGCAGTGCTCCATCTGATTTTAGCGATGTGAAGCTAACGGAAGTATTTTAGCGCGCTACTTCCGGTTTCCCACAAAATAAAATGTATTTTTCAAAATAAAACCCCCATTACTCATAAACGTGAAGTATGGATAAATAATGATAATAATTGAATACAATTAACTGGTTAACCCCTTTTTAGGTGGGTTACACTTATATAACTTTTTTTCTGTTTCACTTTCAGAATTTATTTCACTTCAACAATAATCTGGCAAATGTCTTCTTTAACCCCCTGAGGTCGGCGGTATCGCCGGCGATGCCAGCTCGCTTTTTTTTTATCAGTGTAAAAGAAACTCATAAATACTCTGTTGACTTTGATTTTCCATAGGAGTTTCATACATCAATCGATTCTGTTAAATGTGTATTATTTTTGTGTATACTCACAATAAAAACAAAGTGTTGTGCTTTTTGCCAAATAAAGAAAAATAAACACGAAGCGAGTTCTGCCTTCTCTCTGCCAGTGAAGTCCATTCTGAAATGCATCCGAAAATGAACAATAACTCAGCGAATACTAAGTCAAACAGGCATACAGACACACAGGCATGAAGCTTGAATTCTCTTCTTTTAAATGAAGTAATTTATATAAAAAACAAATATTCTCATCTTGTGAAATCTGTATTAAAAGAGAGTGATTCCAGTCGAGCTCATTACAGCTCATTCAAATGTAATGTGACGCCCACGGAGAGCGCGCGCTATTCAAACACAAATGATTGAGGCAATCCACGCAAACCTGTGAACGCCCCCATATCAGCTCGAAAAAACACAAGTTTATTCAGATCATTACTTGTTTACACAGTCTCGCAGCGCTGTGAGGAATAATAATAATGGAAAATGTACCTCAGAAGTGCGGGTATATCGAGGAGCGAGCTGAGGAATAGGCCTACTGTAGTAAGTTTTTTTCCTTCTCACGTGAATCGGGTTTCTGTTTGTGAATGAATGAACGGCAGAGATGCGCGCTGTTTACCACAGCTCGCAAAAAGACAGTTTAAATTTAAATCGCGTGTGTGAATGAATGATGATGTTTTAGCAAACTGTATTGCTATACTGAGATGAGTAAAAATCGACTGAAATATGTTGAAATAAAATGTAGGCTATTTGTATTGCTAAGCTACGTAATATGCTATCAGTTTCTGATGCAGAAAAGTTAGTTCATGCATTCATGACCTTGAGACTAGATTATTGTAATGCTTTATTAGCCGGTTGTCCTGCATCCTCAATAAACAAGCTACAGTTAGTCCAAAATGCCGCCGCTAGAGTTCTTACTAGATCAAGAAAATTTGATCATATAACACCGATTTTATCATCACTGCATTGGTTACCTATAAAGTTCCGTATTAATTACAAGGTATTGCTACTAACTAATAAAGCCCTAAACGGCTTAGCTCCAGTCTATTTAACGGATCTTCTATCGCCCTATAATCCATCGCGCTCTTTAAGATCACTTAATTCAAGGCTTTTGGTCATACCTAGGATATCCAGAACCACCAAAGGAGGGAGAGCATTTTCACATTTAGCTCCAAAACTCTGGAATAGCCTTCCTGATAGTGTTCGTTGCTCAGACTCGCTCTCCCAGTTTAAAAAAAGATTAAAGTCGCATCTCTTCAGCCAGGCATTCATATAATATTTTTAATCTTACAGTTCAAATTACAATCCGGCCTCTAGTTAATAAACGCCAGAGGAGAACTGGCCCCCGACTGAGCCTGGGTTCTCCCAAGGTTTTTTTTCTCTATTGGGTCACCTGATGGAGTTTTAGGACACCATTAGGTCACTTGATGGAGTTTTTCGGTTCCTTGCCACTGTTGCCTTTGGCTTGCTCAGTTGGGGATATTCTGGGGATATTTAATTTGATTTTATCAATCAATAAATTCCACTAGAAACAAACCTTGTTGTATTATTTTAATTTAATACTGTGAAGCTGCTTTGATACAATCTGTATTGTGAAAAGCGCTATACAAATATACTTGACTTGACTTGACTTGTATAAGCAACGTATTAAACTGCAAATTAACATTTATATGCCCTAATATTTCATAAAAACAACGTTACAGTCAGGCGAAATATGAAAGACAACATTTTGTTGACTAGATCTGGATACAGTTTTTAATGTAGAATATACTGCCACATCAAATAAGCTTTTGTTTAGCAATTTCTATATATATAAAATACTATTTTTGTCAAAAATAAAGTCATCAACTAAGATGTTAGCTGTTCTAATGTTGGCTATATTCAAACTAATGAATACATAGATAAAATGTAGGCCTATAATCATTTTTTACAAAGAAAGAGTACACTTGAAATATTGTTGAAATTGTAATTATTGTTGTAATTGTAACCTTTTTAATAAAATAGCAAAACATATTTACAAGATAGATGTAAGCAAAATCTTAAATGGTCAATATAAGTCTTCTTCTAAATATATCTTTTGTCCTTGCATTGTGGCTCAGTCAGTGTCACACCTGAATGAATGGCTAATTATGCAGAGTCATTACGCATAATGGGTGGGACATTGTAATCTCAGGTGTAAACCACTCCTCGTTCACGCCCCCCTCGCATATTGGCTTTCCAAGCAAAACCTGTTTTACATCAATTTAAATCAATGTATTGTTTTATGTGAACGATAAAGCAAGACTATTTTCACATAATTTTGAAGCCAGAACTCAAAGCGACAACATCCATTAGTCAAAAGTCTTATTGACACATATTTATTATGAGTTTTGTGGTCTTATTTCAGCAACTTTCATTTTATTTTTTTCAATAACCACGCATAAACATTATTCTCTTAAAAATTCAAAAATATACATGCATGGTGATCACATATTTTGGTAGCCCTGTTTGTGCTATATAGAGTGAATTTACACCTTTGCCATTAACATGTTTATAAATAACTGAAAAAAGCACAAATGTCAGAGCATGTCAGAACACCTCCAGGGCCCAGAAAACCGCTCAGACTCCAGAGGGTTAAAACAAGACCAACCATAGGTCTACACTCACCTAAAGGATTAATAGGAACACCATACTAATACTGTGTTTGACCCCCTTTCGCCTTCAGAACTGCCTTAATTCTACGTGGCATTGATTCAACAAGGTGCTGAAAGCATTCTTTAGAAATGTTGGCCCATATTGATAGGATAGCATCTTGCAGTTGATGGAGATTTGTGGGATGCACATCCAGGGCACGAAGCTCCCGTTCCACCACATCCCAAAGATGCTCTATTGGGTTGAGATCTGGTGACTGTGGGGGCCATTTTAGTACAGTGAACTCATTGTCATGTTCAAGAAACCAATTTGAAATGATTCGAGCTTTGTGACATGGTGCATTATCCTGCTGGAAGTAGCCATCAGAGGATGGGTACATGGTGATCATAAAGGGATGGACATGGTCAGAAACAATGTTCAGGTAGGCCGTGGCATTTAAACGATGCCCAATTGGCACTAAGGGGCCTAAAGTGTGCCAAGAAAACATCCCCCACACCATTACACCACCACCACCAGCCTGCACAGTGGTAACAAGGCATGATGGATCCATGTTCTCATTCTGTTTACGCCAAATTCTGACTCTACCATCTGAATGTCTCAACAGAAATCGAGACTCATCAGACCAGGCAACATTTTTCCAGTCTTCAACTGTCCAATTTTGGTGAGCTCGTGCAAGTTGTAGCCTCTTTTTCCTATTTGTAGTGGAGATGAGTGGTACCCGGTGGGGTCTTCTGCTGTTGTAGCCCATCTGCCTCAAGGTTGTGCGTGTTGTGTCTTCACAAATGCTTTGCTGCATACCTCGGTTGTAACGAGTGGTTATTTCAGTCAAAGTTGCTCTTCTATCAGCTTGAATCAGTCGGCCCATTCTCCTCTGACCTCTAGCATCAACAAGGCATTTTCGCCCACAGGACTGCCGCATACTGGATGTTTTTCCCTTTTCACACCATTCTTTGTAAACCCTAGAAATGGTTGTGCGTGAAAATCCCAGTAACTGAGCAGATTGTGAAATACTCAGACCGGCCCGTCTGGCACCAACAACCATGCCACGCTTAAAAAGGAGATTGTCTTGACCAGGACCAGACCCCTAAATGCATTGAAGCAACTGCCATGTGATTGGTTGATTAGATAATTGCATTAATGAGAAATTGAACAGTTGTTCCTAATAATCCTTTAGGTGAGTGTACAAGCTTTTTCCTTCCCAGGCTTCTCTGACACCTGTAAAATGTCAAAAACAAGCAAAACAATGCAAAGTCCTGACCAGACAGAATATGAAACTCTGAAGAAAATCACAATTGAGGTTACATGTCTATCTTAAATTATGCAATGGTGTTACTCACAACTGGTGAATCCATGTGTTAATACTGTAATATGTGTTATTATTATTATTATAACTGTCTAAATTGTTGTTTAAGTACATACGTGATTCTATTTCTGAAGAGCTGGACCCAGATAAAATCACAACTCCTGAGGATGATGTGGCATGAACTGGTGGTGGAGATGCCGGTGAGGAGGGACCTGACGAGACCACATGGATTGGTGGTGGAGATTGTGGTGATGGCACTGGTGGTGGAGATGCCGGTGAGGACAAGGCTGACGAGACCACATGGATTGGTGGTGGAGAATGTGGTGATGGCACTGGTGGTGGAGATGCCGGTGAGGAGAGGGCTGACGCGACCACATGGATTGGTGGTGGAGATTGTGGTGGTGAAGATTGTGGTGATGGCACTGGTGGTGGAGATGCCGGTGAGGAGGGACCTGACGAGACCACATGGATTGGTGGTGGAGATTGTGGTGATGGCACTGGTGGTGGAGATGCCGGTGAGGAGAAGGCTGACGAGACCACATGGATTGGTGGTGGAGATTGTGGTGGTGAAGATTGTGGTGATGGCACTGGTGGTGGAGATGCCAGTGAGGAGAGGGCTGACGTGACCACATGGATTGGTGGTGGAGATTGTGGTGATGGCACTGGTGGTGGAGATGCCGGTGAGGAGAGGGCTGACGAGACAACATGGATTGGTGGTGGAGAATGTGGTGATGGCACTGGTGGTGGAGATTGTGGTGATGGCACTGGTGGTGGAGATTGTGGTGGTGGAGATTGTGGTGATGGCACTGGTGGTGGAGATTGTGGTGATGGCACTGGTGGTGGAGATTGTGGTGGTGGCACTGGTGGTGGAGATGCTGGTGAGAAGGGGGATGCAAAGACTACAGAAACTTTTGTCATTAATTGTCATTAGATTGATTCAACGCGAGTGAACGCTGGCGCAACCTGCTGCCGCTGCTTGCCGTTAGCTCACCTGTTCTGTCCTGGCTTATGCCTCATCCGCCGTTCTTTCTGGCCGTCGACGCTGCCTAAAGTACAATGCGGGCTGGCAGGAAATACATTCTGCTCGTCTGTGTCTGGCTCTTTCTACTGCCTGTTCACCTGCTAGTGACGGGCTTGCTCCAGTATTCGGCCATTGATCTTCTCCGGCTGCGCTGTCACCTGCCTGGACCTGCGCCTGAGGCTCTCCACCTTCATCCGGACATTGCCTTCCAGCCTCGCCCGAGATATATTCACCGAGGTTCCCGCCGGAATTTCCACCACAACAGCTTAACTGCAATAAAATCCATCTGGTCCAGCTCTCCTCGCCCTCCACGATCCATCAACCGGGCTGTCGACCACAGCGTGTTAGCCCGCCTAGCTCGGTCGGCTAGCACCACCACCAGCTGTGACAACACCGCACTCAACTTCGCTCTGCTCAACATCCGCTCACTGACAGACAAGGGACATCTCATCCAGGACCTCATTTCAGATCGTAAGCTTGACTTTCTTTGTTTAACCGAGACATGGCAACAGCCCAACAACTTTTCTCAGCTTAATGAATCCACTCCTAGTGGGTTTGTTTACATCTGTCAACCACGCAGTTCCGGCCGGGGAGGTGGTCTCGCGATAATCTATCACGAGAAGTTGAAAGTCTCGCCGGTCTCTGTGCCTGTCTCTAGCACGTTCGAATCTGTTGTCTGCAAGCTTTCTGGTCCCACTCCAACCATTATTGCTACTGTCTACCGCCCCCCCAAACCAAATAGTGAATTTTTAAATGATTTTGCTGTCTTTCTTACTCATCTATCCTCTCTTTCATCAAACATAATTCTGCTGGGTGATTTTAATATCCACATGGACAATATCAATCTGCTCCTCACTAAAGACTTTTCCTCCTGTTTAGAGAGTTTTGGATTCCAGCAACATATCACTTTTCCCACACACTCAAAAGGACATATCCTGGACTTAATCTGCTGCTCTGGTGTAACCCCTTCTGATTTTACACCTGCTGAACTCCCCATAACTGACCATTATCTCATCTCATTTTCAGTGAAACTCACTCTATCCATCTTTAAAAAACCACGTTTTATTTCATTTCGGAATATAAAGAATATTAATCCTGCCACTCTCACTTCAAGTTTTCACTCCTTCTGCCCTCCCGACACTCATTATTTATCCTCCCCCGATGATCTGGTTTCTCATTACAACACTGGACTCCATAAAATTCTTAATTCCCTTGCTCCGTTAAAAACCAGATCCGTTTCATTTTCCGTCTCTTCCCCCTGGTTCACCACCGATCTTCGTCTCATGAAAGCCAAAGGTCGGCAACTTGAACGTCTCTACAAGAAAACTGGTCTCACTATTCACAAAGAAATGTACAATAATCACATCTTACAATACAAGGACTCCATCGCTCGCACTAAAAGTCAATATTACTCCAGTATAATCACTGCTAATAAAGGAAACTCGAAGTCACTGTTTTCCATACTTAACAATATCACTCAACCTCAGGACTTTCTTCCCCCTCACCTGTATACAACCACATTTTGCAACTCCATTATGTCATTTTTCACTGAAAAAATCAAAAATATTCATCAGAACCTTGGACATATCCCTCACCTCAGCATCTCAGCCGATTCTCACCCATTCACACATTCATTCTCTTCCTTCCACCTCCCAGCTATCTCTGAAATCACTGAACTGATCAGGAAATCTAAGGCTTCCACTTGCCAACTTGACCCCTTCCCCACACAACTTGTTAAAACTTGTCTCCCATCCCTGGTTCCCCACATTTCTGCTATCATCCACTCCTCTCTCACCACTGGAACTGTTCCAACATCATTCAAAACTGCTTCCATTACTCCAATTTTGAAAAAAGTTGGTGCCAATCCCTCTGACTACAATAACTTCCGTCCAATTTCAAATTTACCATTCATTTCCAAAATCCTAGAAAAAACAGTTGCCTCTCAACTCCATTCTCATTTATCCCAAAATAACCTGTATGAACAGTTCCAGTCTGGTTTCCGTCCACTTCACAGCACTGAAACAGCACTTATCAAAATCACCAATGACCTCCTTATGGCAGCGGATTCTGGACTCCTTACCATTCTCATTCTCCTCGACCTAAGTTCAGCTTTTGATACCATCTGTCACACCACCCTCCTCAACAGGTTATCTGCCATTGGTATCACTCACACTCCGTTAGACTGGTTCACTTCCTATCTCTCTGGCCGCACTCAGTTCATTCAATTTAAATCTTTTAAATCCAGTCCCTTCAATGTCACTTCAGGTGTCCCCCAGGGCTCTGTCCTGGGGCCCTTGCTTTTCATCATTTACATCCTTCCCCTGGGTAGTATTTTCCGTAAATTTAACATTCAATTCCACTGTTATGCTGATGACACCCAGCTCTACCTCTCGACCAAACCCTCATCCTCTCTCCCACCCACCTCCCTTACTGACTGCATCTCAGAAATAAAAATTTGGTTTACACAGAACTTCCTCAAATTAAATAGTAATAAAACTGAGGTTCTCCTCATTGGCACTAAATCCACTTTATCCAAAACCAACAGTTTTTCTCTCATTATTGATAGCTCCTCCGTTTCACCCTCCCCCCAGGTTAAGAGTCTAGGTGTCATCCTTGACAGCACATTATCTTTTCAATCTCACATCAATAACATTACCCGGTCTGCCTACTTCCACCTAAGAAACATTAATCGTCTCCGCCCCTCTCTTACCCCTCACACAGCCTCCATCCTTGTCCACAGTCTCGTCACTTCACGCCTAGACTACTGCAACTCTCTTCTTTTCGGTCTCCCTCACAAATCCCTTCATAAACTTCAACTGGTCCAGAATTCAGCTGCCCGCATAATAACACGAACACCATCCATTCACCACATCACCCCTGTTCTCCAACAGCTTCACTGGCTCCCGGTCCAGTTTCGTATCCAATTCAAAGTCCTTTTATTAACATTCAAAGCCATTCACAACCTGTCCCCCCCATATCTGTCCGATCTCCTCCAGGTTCCAACCACCTCCCGCTCACTCAGATCATCCTCCTCCATACACCTTTCTGTCCCCCGTGCCCGTCTCACCACTATGGGGAGCAGAGCTTTTAGCCGTTCTGCTCCCCGACTCTGGAATGCACTACCACCACAACTCAGAAACATTGGTTCGTTCTGTCACTTTAAAATTCAACTTAAAACACATCTGTTTAAAACTGCCTATCATATCTAATGTACTGTAACATGCTCTGCCTCTTTTAATTGTTCTTAATATTGTTTTATTCTCTATTTTTCTTAATCTGTGCTGTTTTTAATGTATTATGTATCTTTGTACGGTGTCCTTGAGTGCCGAGAAAGGCGCCTTTAAATAAAATGTATTATTATTATTATTAAACTGATGGTGATGAAGACTGTATTTTATGTGGGATGCGGGGTTGTTCCTCAACATGTAGCCTCAAATGATCTACATTTATTCTTGGGAATTTCACCCCCCCTCATCTTCGAGGTCTGCACTTTTCCCTTCCAATAAAGTGATCGTATAGGAGCCAAGAAAGTTTGCCTCCAGTTTGCCACCCTTTGTTGGCTCCTTATATTTTTCCTTCACACTCTGTCCCCCACTTTGAATTTGTTCAGGGCTTTCTTTTTTGCCTAACCCTTTCTTGTGAAGCTCTTGTATTAGTATGAGCCTCAGTTAACCCTCTGGGGACCAAGCTGTTTTTGGGGTCCTTGAGATGTTCTGACATGCCTTGACATTTGTGCTTTTTTCAGTTATTTATAAACATGTTAATGGCAAAGGTGTAAATTCACTCTATATAGCACAAACAGGGCTACCATAATATGCGAGCAACGTGTATGTAGATGTTTGTATTTTTAAGAGAATAATGTTTATGTGTGGTTATTGGAAAAAATAAAAATGAAAGTTGCTGAATTAAGACCACAAAACACATATTAAATATGTGTCCACAAGACTTTTGACTAATGGATGTTGTCCCTTTGAGTTCTAGCTGCAAAATGATGTAAAAATAGTCTTGCTTTATCGTTCACAAAAAAAAATACATTGATTTAAATGGTGTAAAACAGGTTTTGCTTGGAAAGCCAATATGCGAGGGGGAGGAGTAGTTTACACCTTAGATTACAATGTCCCACCCACTCTGCATAATGAGCCATTCACTCAGGTGTGAAACTGACTGAGCCACAATGCAAGGACAAAAGATGTATTTAGAAGAAGATTTATATTGACCATTTAAGATTTCGCTTACATCTCTCTTGTAAATATGTTTTGCTATTTTATTAAAAATGTTACAACTACAACAATAATTACAATTTCAACAATATTTCAAGTGTACTCTTTCTTTGTAAAAAAAAAAAAAAAAAAAGATTATAGGCCTACATTTTATCATATGTATTCATTAGTTTGAATATAGCCAACATTGGAACATCTAACATCTTAGTCTATGAATTTATTTTTGACAAAAATAGTTGTTTTTTTTTGCAGTTTAATACGTTGCTTATACAAATACATTTTATTTCAACATATTCCAGTCGATTTTTACTCATCTCAGTAGGCTATAGCAAAGCAGTTTATTCTTTCACACACAGACGCGCGATTCATATTTAGGCTAAACAGTCTTTACAAATATGTCCCCTTCATTCATCTCACAGAAAGGCGAGTTATATTATAGAAATGCGATTCATCTTTTTGCGGTTTACATAGGCCTACACTAACGTTATTCCATAACGTTATTCCACACGTGAGAAAAGAAAACAGCCTACCTCACTCCTCAGCGGAATCTGCTCCTCATTTCAGGAGATATTGCTCCTCATCAGCACTGTTCTGAGGAATCTTTTCTCCATAAGGTAGGCTATAATGTCTCACTCGCGAGGAGTTGCGACGCGCTTTGTTTACAGCTGATGTGGGCGTTTCACAGACTGAAATAGTTCTCAGAATTTGCGTTTGAATAGCATGCGCTCTCCGGGGAGTGGTCACATTACTGTGAATTAGCTCGTAATGAGCTCGACAGGAGTCGCTCTCTTTTTATACAGATTACAGAAGCTGAGAATATTTGTTTTTTATATAAATGACTTCATTTAAAAGATGCGATCTCAAGCTTTATGCCCGTGGGTCTGTTTGCCTGTTTGACTGAATTTTCGCGGAGTTATAGATCATTTTCGAACGCGTTTCAAATGGGAGTTTACTGACAGAGAGAAGGCAGAAATCGCATCATGTTAATTTTTCTTTATTTGTCAAAAAGCAAAACACTTTATTTTTATTGTGAGTATACAGAAAAAAAATAGAAACTGAACAGGATCGATTGATGTATTACACGAAAATGAAAGATCAAAATTAACAGAGCATTTAGTGTTTATTTTCATTGCTAAAAAAAAAAAACGAGCAAAACGCGCGGGCGCGTTTGTGGTCCCCAGAGGGTTAAAACCTCACTCATAGCAATAGCCGATTCTGTCAATTGTTCCACTGACATTGTGCCCTCCACACTCTTGTCAATCTGACAAAAAGTACAGGACAATACTGTTAAAAAAGTGCTACCTATTTATCATTAATGATATTTATTTGAAAATCGTAACAATCTGCAGTTACCCGATAGTGCTCAGGTATTTCGGAAGGGTAACGGGCCTCTCTTCCAAACATTAAAAAGTACGGTGAGTACTTAGTTGTCACCTGCCGCTTTGTCCGAAGCCCAAACATTACGGCATCTAGGTGTTTATGCCATTCATTGGGCTTGTCTTTGACAAGCTTGCAAAGGGATCTGGTAATATAATAACATTATTTTCAGGTTCAAAGCAGTCAGAAAGGAGCATTTACAATCATGCATCTGGTACACATTTTTATCCCATTTAAATAATAGTGTATTCAATGTGTACATAGTCATTATGTGCATTTGCTAGGACCTGAACCAATGAATTTTGCATTTCTATCATCATGCTCTACTTACATAAATGGCAAGTTCTTTGCAAAATTGTTGTCAGTGTGAAGAGAATTAGAATTAAATTATTGTTACCTCTGTATTGTCGCATTCATCCGTTCCACAAGGCCGTTCGTCTGTGGGTGGTAGGGTGAACACAAGGACCTTTTAATGTTTAACACTTTGCAGATATTACTGTTCAGCTGCAATTTATAAAAGAAAACAGACTCTTAAAGTTTTCATGGAAAAGATGAAAGGTGTGTATATTGAAAAAAGTTGACATTTAATCATTTTTTATCAATGTTTTATCCGTGAACATGTATGACTCACTGTGTTTACGAACTCTTTCCCCTGGTCTGTGAGGACTCTCTTAGGTGCCTCAAACTGATGCACAAATTTTAAAAGGCAATCAGCAACCTCCCTGGCAGCCTTTGACTTGAGGGGATAAGCCTGGGGCCACTTGGTCATGTAGTCAATGATGACACAAATATATTGGTTACCATTTTCTGTTGGTGTTAATTTGCCAATTAGATCCATCCCCACAAGTTCGAAAGGCTGTTTAACCTAGTTCATTAAATAGAAACAAAATAATTAGTTATATAACTTAATTGTTATTTCTAATTTAATTCTTAAAAATAATAATAAATAAATGTGTGATGGAAAGGAATACCACAATTGGAATGTTTTCATTTTGCTCCTTAACTGATGACCTGCTGGCCTGACATGGTACACACTGTGCCACCTGTGATCAAAACAGTATAATGTTGGAAATCATTAGCATTTTATAATATTGCAAAAGTATTAATTCTGTACATGTTATTACCCAGGTGTCAATGTCCTGTGACATGCCAGGCCAGTAAAATCTTATAGATATTGCGTTTCATGTTTTTTTTTTTTGTCCTGTGTGAGCTCCGAGGCTGCTTGCATGAAACTCCTCAAAAAGTTTGTTTGCCTCTTCTGCCCTACACACAACTTTTAGTTTACTGAAAAGAAAAATAGACAAAAAAGACAAATTAATTAAAAATAGACAGTGTATATACTGTGTGTGGGATCGCCAACATGGATCTGGGAATCTGAAGGATCTGGAGAGATTCTGTATGGAGGAATGGTCTCTGATTTCTTGTCAGTTGTTCTCCAAACTCATCAGGTATTATAGGAGAAGACTCAGAGCTGGTTGAAAAAAAAAGTAAAAAAAAAAAAAAAAGTATTTAATAAAAGGGGTAAAATAATTTTGCCCAAGGTGTTTTAGAGAAAAACATTTATTTCATTATAACCATATAACCATAGTTTTACAGTTTTTCTCGATTGCTTAAACTCATTTCTTGAAACTATGCCTCGTATTCTCAAAACTGTAAACACAAATCCATAACATCTCACCCAATTCCCCAAACATCCTATTTTCAGGTCAAAATGAAGCTCTACACTCAAAACCATTCACTCTTGCTGAAAAACCAAACTTTGCCCTCAGACAGGACACACAAGCCCTCATAATCACACACACTACAACATAGACTTACACACTGGTGCAATAAATTCAAAACAACATTTCCAAAACTGGTCAGTTATGTCGCTTGTGGGCCCTTTTATCTATCTACTGAAGGATCTGATTGATGTGTGTTAAATTTTGACTCTTAGTGTTTCCACTTGGGTAATTGTGTGCTAACTGAGCTGAAGCTGTGCTGACTTGAGTGAACAATATTGAATGCTAGTGCTTTCTAAATGACAACAATGGTCTAGTCAATGAGAAATAAAGGGATTTGTGTGTAGAGTTTTGCAGTTCAACAAATCTGACTCATGTTTCAAAACAGGGAATAGTGTTTATAGTTTAGGGAAATGGGTGTGCTTTTTGATAAATGGCATTATGGTTTTGAAATTTTAGTTCAAAAGCCTGGTTATAGTGTTTAAGCAATCGAGAAAAACTGTAATATAGTAAATATGTTTTTTTTTTACTGTAGTAAAACCATGTTTAATTTTTGTGATTACGAATGTGTCAGCTTTAAAATGCATGCAGTACTGTATAGTGTTATGAGTTAGAGTTATGCATCTAAAAACTCAACTAATTTATACTGCTAGCGAATATAAATGGCATAAATGGTAAATTACAAAAGAGTGGGTGATTACCTCAAAATTTCTAGCCCATATTTTACTACTTATGCTAATTATATATATTTTTTTAGATACAACTAAAAATTATTTGGATTTTTATTTATGGCGATTCAACTTTGCAGCGTTCATAATTTTTTAACGTGTGCATTGTTTAAAGGAACACTCCACCCATTTGCATTAAGCTTTGCAATGTTAGAAACCCAGTCATACTATTGAATGGTCGTGCAACATTTTCTCATTTTCCCCTGAGACGAGAGAAATCTGTATTTACCTCTTTACACTTCCTCCTACAATGACGCAAAAATCGTCATTTTGCGTCATTGTAGGAGGAAGTGAAAGGGGGGGATTTCTGTTAAGACTACAAGCACTAGTTCCCACCCTTTCAAACCCGCCCACAGGGGGTTGGACCTAATGCGCTAACAGACCTATCACAGATCAGTGCCAGTGCGTTTGATTTCACCGGCAGAAACCTGCAGAAAACATGGACGAAGAAAGCTGAGTAGTAGGGGTTACCATACACTTTTTCCCGGACATGTCCGGCCGTCGAGATTGTCCAAAATGTCCGGGATTCGGCGTTTGCTTTCTGCAGTCGCCATTCATTGTTTACATGCTCACCTTTTGTTTCAATCTAACTGAATTCATTCCAATTGGTGAATCTGAATGTAGTGTTTACATGAACGCTAAACAAGTGATCGGTTGATGTGCGTTTTAACTAGAGATGTTCCGATACCCTTTTTTCCTTCCCGATACCGATTCCGATACCTGGACTCAGGGTATCGGCCGATACCGAGTACTAATCCGATACCTGGGTGTATATCTACAGCTGCAATTCATACTAGCCCTGTATGAATTGATAGAATTATTTTATAAAAGGTATTTTAGTTTTACAATATAACTGTATAAAAAAGTGCAACAAATAAATCTAGGAATCTAAAAAATTATATATGAATAATAGGGGTGTAATGGTCCACAAAATTCATGGTTTGGTTCGATACCATACACTGGTGTCACGGTTCGGTACGTTTTCAATACAGCAAAAAGAAAGAAATGCCAGAGAAATGTCCTTGATTTACATTTTTTATTCATTTATTTTTTATTAAAACTAACATCATAAAGTATGATCATTTTTTACTTTGAGCAATGATGGAGCTATAATTGACATAAAACAAAAACAGCTCCTTATAAAAAAAATGAAATGTAATATTGTAGTAGTTATAAACAAAGGTTTATTTTATTTCAGATTAACATTTGAGGGCAGCAATTTTATTCATAATGTCAAAATAAAACCGACGTAACGTTACTTTAAAGCACAATGTTCCTGGTTTCCACGTCAGTGCAGTTTGATCCGTTAATAACGGAGAAATGTGAATGTTTCTCACTAGATCTCGCAGTGATGTTATTTCTTCAGTGGCGAATTCAAATGCTTTCTTTACTGGATCTCTTAGCACTGTGGAGTAACAGTGTAGCTTGATCAAGATCAGCTCGCGCTGCATTGTTCCAAACTGTTTAATGGTCCGTGAAGCACAAAATAACGAGAAAAACAGTTTTGTTACGTTTTCATTACGTTTGCCATTTGATGTTGGGCGCCAGCGTCTCTCACATGCGCGTCTGCATGTGAAAATTTGCGTTTTCATTTCTTCTTCGCTGCTCTAAACAGTGGTTGATTATGGCAACAGCACAACTTCCTGTGTTGCCACAAGCAACCACTGTTTAGAGCAGCGAAGAAGAATTGGTCTCCGATTTGCAGCGTTAAGCAAAGCTAGCGTGCATAACTAGGTATTGTTTAATAAAATGGTATCGGATCGGTACATGGGTAGATGTACTCGCCGATACCGATGCCAGAATTTTTATTGGTATCGGCGGCATTTCCGATACTAGTATCGGAATCGGAACAACCCTAGTTTTAACATTGCTAAGAAAATTCCCGCACCTCCGTGAGATGCAAGACCGGTGCGTCTCACAGGTCTCACTCATCAGTAATCACGCCACCGGCCTCGGGCCGTTCTCCCGCGCCCCTCAGCCTCATCCTGCTCGCCACAGTAAACATGATGAATGGTGACTGTAGAACGCAAAAGCCGAATCCCGGACATTTTGGGCGATCTCGAAATCCCGGGCAAACTCGTCACGGAGACTCACTCGTAGCCTAGCCTTGTTGTTTTCAACTGCGCTCTCACCGGTAGGCGTGGCTTGGGAGTGGCCTCGTAGGGCAGCGAAGCAAGTGCATTCTGGGAGTTGTTGTCTTTCATCCACATAAGCCAAAAATACATTTTCTGGCTTTTCTCAGCCTAGAAAGCTCCAAATTCAAAAATAATTTCACATTTCTTCTACATAAATGACCTATTTTAAATACACATTCATCTTTCCAGAGGTGGAGTGTTCCTTTAATCATGCATGTCCTCACATTGAATAACATACGTTGCAGGTAGTATATTATGTACTTTTTTTAACCTAAAATACGTAACGCAAAAAGCAGGGCTAGCTATGTTGCACGTGCACATGGCCTCACCTTTAGCATATGAGATACAAATTTAAGATCAAACTTTAGACCATTTTTACCAAGAGAACTGATAACATAATTTAAAAAATTGTAAAAAAAAAAGATTTAATTAACAAAAGATACCACAATACTACAAATACAATACAATACAATGAAACTGCTAAAGAGTACTTCAATGCGCAGCACAAGGATGGTAAATATGGAGTATTGAAAGTACTGAAAATACAAGTGAACTATGTATAGTAGAATGTTATCTGATATGTAATAAGGTGTAAAATATCTGATGTCTAATTTAAACAACAACTGAATAACAATTTGTAAAAAGAAATCTGAAAAACTGAAATGTTAAATCATAGACAGTTAACATGAACATACACACTATACACTAAAAAGAGTTTTGGTTAGTCAATAGCCAAGTTCCATGCAGTCACATGAGTAGTCTGGTGATGGCAACATCATGACTGGTAAGGTGTGCTGCAGTGGAGGAGTCAGACGTGTCAATGCTCATGCATGACCAGTCAATCACATGCCACAACTGTATGTCCTTGTGAGTTTCATAGTTGCTCTGGCCTGAACCTCAGAATGAGAGTAGATGGGGTTCGGTGGTACCCAGTCTGATACTGAGGTCTCACTTCCTGCCCTGGAAAATCTACTTTACACTGATCCAACAAATGGAGTTTTATTTGGAGTTAGTTGGAGTTGGATAAGTGTGATAATGGGCCTTAAGTTGTCTGGCATTTGTCCTAGTATTTATTTATTTATTTATTTTAGGTTAGCAAAAAAGAAAAATTGATTAATTTCAATTCAATAATAAGTATTTTACATAAGGGAGTATGATTTTGGCAGCACTGCTGAATTCACCCCCCCCACACTGATATCACTTTAGCTGGGTCAGAGACCCATAAAACTGTAGAGTACCTGCAAAGAAGCACAAGTGTTCATATTCAATAATAATATTTTACATAAGGGAGTATGATTTTGGCAGCACTGTTGTTTTCATAAAGAAAATGTGCAGGCAGTAAAGTCAAATGAGAAATTTGTCTGCATCCCTTTAGTAATGATGTTCATGTTTAGATGTAGGCAACCTTTACGAAACTAAACCATTGTTTTACTACAAAAAACACTGTAGTGTTTCAAAAAACACTGTTTTATTATACTGTAGTAAAAACACAATATAAGCGAAAAATCACAGCTAGACAGTCCAAGTTGTAAATCATGCGAGTTTGGTCAAATACATGATCAAAGACAAATAACTAATAAATACATGATCAAAGATCAACACACAAATTGCTATCATGTCATTTCTTACGCCGTCTGATGCCTGTCTGTTTTCGCAGCTGGCGGCATGAATTGACATCATGCGCGTGCATGCAAGGGCAGTCAGATTCTGGCAGGGAGTCGGAATTCGGCACAACACCTGTCAAAACGGAAAGACAATACAGAACGCACCATCTAGTGGATTGAATTATAAAAACACATTACAATTAATCTTCATGAAAATGCTGTTCTAAAAACAAGACTTGCTGTAAACATTGTGTTATCTATGTAGCCTTTTTTTAAATTCGGGCTATAAAAAAATACACACTAACAAAATAAAGGAAACGAGTCTATTTAAAGGGGTCATATAATGCCATTTTTGTACAAGCTAATATGATTCTTTAGGGTCTAAATTAAAAGTTTGTAATATACTTTAATTAAAAATTCTCATTAGTATTGTAAGAAAACACTAATTTTACCTGGTCAAAAACAGCTCTGTTTTCAGCACGCCGTTTAAGTGCATGTGTCTTTAAATGATAATGAGCTTTGCTCACCCCGCCCCTCTGTTCTGTGCGTACACCGTTTGAAATAATAACACAATAACCATAACGCGTTGTTCATTATAAACGTGATATTATGAATTATATTGAGAATGTCGTACATAGAAAACATGCCGTAGCCTAATGTACCCTGAGTGTAAACAGCCGCATTTGCAAAGATTAATATAAATATTAAAATAAAGGTCAATAAAACGTTACACTCACTTCTTCTTCTGGAGGTGCAGCAGGAACACGAATAGTTGGTACCGATCCTTTTTTCAGGAGAAGCTTCTTAGCAAAACCAGCTTTATACTGATCCTCGTTTGTGAAGCAGTCTGGTGTGTGAAATGATTCACGCAAACATGAAAGCATTGACGTTGATCGCGGGAATATTCCCTTCGAAAACAAACTCAGCCACTGCGTCTTCAGCGGTTCGGATTTAGGAACATCAAAATGACTGCTGTGTTCCTTATTACACCCAAGAACAGAACACCACAATCGCTTGGACGCCATTCTGCTCATAGACAGTGCTCCAGCGTATCAACAATGACCGCGCCGGTCCGCGCGGAGTATGATTGACAGCTCGCTCACGAGCGAGGGCGGGTCTGTGTTGAATCGCTGCTGTCAATCAACAATCGTGGGAGGGGCGTCGATTTTGTGATGTCACAAAATCGAACGGTTTCATTTGAGAGAGGGGAAAACATAAGATTTAAAAAAAAACACTGGATGGATTTTTATCATTTTATGATGGTTGTGTACAGGCACTGCCAACACACATTTCAGTACAATCAACTTGTAAAAGTGCATGTACCATTATATGACCCCTTTAAGAGTCATTTGATTCCAAACAAGTACATTTGAGTCTTTTGGTTACAGTCTATGGTTACAAGTGAATCACTTTCAAATTTAAGAGTCATTTTGTTTCGAACGAGTCAATTTAAGAGTCATTTGATTCCATACAAGGACATTTGAGTCTTTTGGTTACAAGCAAGTCAATGTATAAGTTATTTTGTTTCAAATGAGTCAGTTTAAGGGTTATTTTGTTTCGAACTAGTGAATTTCACAGTCATCTGATTACAACTGAGCCAATTTAAGAGTCATTTACATTTTTTACATTTAATCATTTAGCAGACACTTTTATCCAAAGCAACTTACAAATCAAAAGAGCAATAGAAGCAGTTAAACTAAGAATAGGACGAAGTGTATATATTTTTATAAATACATACCAAATAAAAGAGAAGAGAAAGCATTAGAATTAATTAATCAAGTGTTGCCGAAAAAGATGTAATATTTGATTACATACAAGAAAAGAGTTATTCTGTTTCAAACGAGTCAATTTAAGTCATATATGTTAAAAATTTATTTATTAATTTTAATGAGTAATTCAGTTGCATTTGAGGTAACACAACTGCGCATGCTCGACCAAAATCAAACTCCACTAAATAAATTAATTTGCGTACAGACATACTTTACTGCTGTAAATACATAATGACAATTGTATTAAAATTCCCAGTTGAACTCAAAGCTCAACAAAAGCCCAAGTAGCATAACAATAAAAGATTTTGATAACTTTCAGTAAATACTAATTATATACTTATTTGAGTAGGAGTAGTTTTTTAAATAGCAGTAACATGCGATCAAACATTTCCAGATTAATAAATGTTTTAAATGACTATAACAAACTTTATTAACACCACACCTGATAAATACAACATAACATACTGTAAACAAAACAATATTTGCATATATACATCTGGTAAATAATATATTTAAAATAAAAACTGATGAACAAAATATTCATCAAAAAAATATGACACCAAAATTAAACATTGTGCCCTTTCTGCACTTTCAAATCTAGAAAATTCCACCAAATATAAATAAATAAAATACGATAAAATAAAATCTCTGCTCTTAAGGCTGTTTAACAACTTTTAACATGTTTACACGTTCAACCAAACATTTTTTTTAAATACAAATAAATAACAAGTGCCATTTGAATAAACATAGTGTGCATCTGTTGCTGAGCAGAAATTCAAAACAAAATTCTTCTACTGCGTGTATATTATGAACAAACGCATCGTAACCTCACAATCCTACTTCCTTATGGCACAACTATTCTGTAACCACCACTAAATCTGTTCCCCTTCCATAGCGGCCATTGCTCCTGCAAGATCTTGATCTTCTGTCTTGCCACTTTCAGCAGTTTCCACCACTTTGTCAAGTCCAACGACAACATCTTGCTGGATTTGAACTCGCCATGCATCGCCACTCAACAGATGCTCTTCCACAAGATGCTCTTTGTCCTTCAATAAGCAAATGCGTGATGGCTTCCTTCTCCAAGTAACGCCTGATGACAGAATTTGTCACACTCAGGTCCATTTCCCTACCCTCTTGCAAGAGTGCGACCCGTCCACTGCAGTACACTGATAAAATTCTGCTTTCTGGAGAAATTTACAGCGTTGGCATCGATGGAACTTTAAAGCCGCGTTGAAATCTGGCTGCCACGCCTGGCATTTAGTGCACTTCTTCGAAACAGCAATTTCAGCACGAATGATGCTTCCAATCAAAGTGGTCACCATCTCCTCCTCAGCTTCAAAGTGTACAGAGGAACTTGCTCCAGCCACTTCTTGAATTTCAACAATCTCAGTTTTCCGAGTTGTGGTGAGGAACACAGATCCCAGATATTCACGCGTGCTGAGATTGCGCATCTGATAGGAATGGCCACTCACCACCAGCCCTATCTGGCCAGCCCACGACTGCAGTTTCATGTGGCCGGACGAGACTTGGACGTAACAAATCTGAGATTCCACATTGGCACCCATTATCTCCACCATCTCTGTAGCCACATCAACATGGCAAACTTTCACCTCCATTTTGCCAACCTAACAGAAAAACAAAGAAACAGTTAAAACATCATATTACATGAAAACCGCACAACATAAAAAAAAAAAATAATAAATTCCTAGGTCGCACCGGTGCACCTAACGTCCTCGCATCCGCTGCCTCTCCATGAACTAAGCATTTGTTCTCCTTTGAAGGAACTCACACTCATGGGAACTCACACTCTTCTCTCACGCGGTGCCACAGCTCGCACAACACTACAGCCCTGCTTAATGAGTGACGATGGAGGACAGAATTAAACATTCAAACGTAGCCTTTAAGGTCTGTGATATTAGTCTGATTTTATTTTAGATTTCGGCTTCCAAAGATTATAAATTATATATTGAGGTAAAACCATTAAAAACTATACATTCTGCCTAGCGCAACTTCTTCCCTTCGCAGCATTACGCTGTCATTTCTCCCTAAAACTTTCTCCCTAAAACTCAAACTTAACGACAGAATCAGCACGATCCGTGATTGTTGTAAAATGCAGTCTAGCTACTGTTGCTAAAGATGCAATTTTAATTTAATAATTAAAAGAGCTATTAAAAGCACAAAAATCTGCGCAAGAGATGCTATGTCAAAAGTATGTCAAAATGACCGGCTTGGAGATTCACTAAAAACAGTTTATGTCTTAAATGGACGTAGTAGAGGTAGAGCCTACTGCGCCTGAGCTAGAGACTCAAAATAGTTAGTTTGGCAGCTCAGTGGAGCACTTTAAACATTTTTTATTTAAAAAAAGATTTTTATTTTTATATATACAGTATAATTGTGCTTCAAATAAAAAAAACGTATTTACCTACACCTTATTCTTGTTTAAAATCATTTACATAATATATATGAATGTATATGGAGCGTGATAAAAAGGTGACCTTGAAATTGTGGCGTTAAAGGTGACGCGAGCCGAGGAAAAATTTGGGTGCACCCAAATTTTGTGCTGGTGTACCTAAATAAAAAAGTTAGGCGCACCAGTGCAACCAAGGCAAAAAGTTAGTCTGGAGCCCTGCTCATGCAGCCGTTCTAGAGAATCTGCACAAAATGACCCAGCCGACTGCTCTCTAATTACTCTCACAGTACTTTGAAAGCATACGTTTCAAGCATGTAACGTCAGGACTGTCTCAAGACAAACAATATTTCTAAGAGGCATGCATTGCTTGAAGTCAGCCACCAATCAAACTGTGCAACACTTTATAAACTCACACAAACCTGGAGTGTGCACCCATCTGTTACAGAGTGCACGTGTATTTGACTTTGTTTTGAATGCAGTTGCAGCAATTACTAGAATGTATTTAATTCTGAAATGTGCACGTATGTGCTTTAGCCAAACACAACTGTTGGTGTTATCTGCTTTTGCTGAAAAAAACAACAACTTGTAATAAAAAACATGCTTTCAATTATTTTTATTTTTAAAAGTTATCTGTATTTTTTAAGCTATTATTACTTACAGGGGTGCAAACACATGTATGGTCAAAAAAGAGAGAGGTAATCGAAGCCCTCGTCCCGCGGCAAATATCCAGATACTACATTGCCACCATCCCCAACCCACCCCTATAGGCACATAAGAGTCAAATGAAATTTAGAAAAACTATCTTGCACTTCTTCTTCTTGCTTTACTGCTACTTCCTGAAAACAATTTCACCTGATGATTTGAATAGCTCTTTTTTATAAAGAATTAATAATTCTAGGATGATTGGGGTAATTGTGTAGGGTAGGCCTAGTGCATCTGCATAGAAACTAATAAACAAAATACAAATATAAATACAATAAAACACAAATACACAAGAAATAAAGCAGTGCTTTATGTTTTTCAGGTAAATTAACTGTATTAAGTATTAATACAGTTTATCTTTTGACAAAACGTGATTTTTCTCTTTCTCTTTTGTTGTTTGATTAACTTTGGTGACACAAACAGCTGCAGGTATATTGGGTGCTGTCCCTTTAAGACGAATGCACGTATCTAATACCGGTAATGACACGCATTCGTTTTATTTTGACTGCGGTTACGGGGAAACTCGTTGAGACGGACACTGGCTTATTTTTTCGTGCACATGTCTGTTCAAACACAAATAGATAAGAAAGAAAAGGGAATTCGGTGTTCACGAACTTCAGGTGCTGTCTGCGACTGCGTGGCTCTGTGAGACGACAGACCATCTACATTTGGATGTTAAACATAATATATATAGCCTGATACAGCAAAGACAACGTCGGCAGTACTGACGGCAAAATAGGCTACAGAATATTTCGTTCTGTAGGCCTATTGACAGGGGCAATATTTGAAAATCGATAATTAGGCCTATTTTTTAAATTACAATTATATATCCATTTGTCAAAATCGAGAGACTTTCAAGCATCAAAATGTAATTTATTAATATGTATTTGCGCCTTCTATTTTGTCTGAAAACTGCCAACACTCGTGCCCCAGGTAGCCAGCAGAATCGGGCCAATCGCGGCCGAGTGTCGGCAGACTCGGCTGTGTACTGGCATCGGCTCACCGGAAGTGAGCCAGCTCTGGCCCAGTAATGGTTGCCAGATCCGGCTAGGTTTTGGCTGTGTGTAGCTGGGCCGATTGTGGTTGAGACATGGCGCATTAGGCACATTAAATTATAAAAATGCCACAATTCATAAACTTCAAAATGAGTTTTAAATTCATGATTGAATTTTTTTATTTATAATAATAATAATAATATTATTTTTTATAATAATAATAATAATAATATATAATTTTTTTTTTTATATATATAAGAATTGTATTTATGTAATGTTCTAATTCTAGATGTTTATGTTTGTAAATGCTGCGTGCGTGACTTTGACGTGTTTTAATGCGCGTGCTCGTGAACGTCCGAGACGCTTTTTCAAACACAGGAGCGGCGTAGAGTCGCCATGGAAACGGCGGGCCACCACTGCATCTGATGAGCAGCAAAACCCTCTCTCGTGGTGTTTTTATTGCTTTCAGGTGAGTTTAGTTTCTTGAATCACACGAATAATACACACAACTGTGCTTGACATTTATTTATCTTATTTGTAATTGACACGCTTCTGTTGAATATTTATTTATAGAAATGCTTTATTGTCTTCGAAAAAAAATCCGTTAGCATCTCAACCGTTTTCAGAAAAGGTAACGTAGGCTAACTAGCTTGAGCTTTTGTTTATGAAAGTTTGGGGTTGTAATCACATCTTATATGTAGATTATATGTTTTTAATAGTTTTGTTAAGGGTTTTGCTTGGAAGTGAGCTAATTTATTTAACATAAACGTATGTATTATTTAACAGAAACATATGTGCTGTTAATCGGTGACGTCACTTACATGGAGCGCTAAAATTGGCTGAAACTAGCTCAATGGTAAACAAATATTGATAAACAAATGATCTGTGATTTCAGCAGCAACAAAATAACAACAGAGGGGAAGCTCTACTATTGCAACATTTCTGAAGAAAGCTGCTGCCAGAGAAAGACACAGGTAAACTGAGGAAGCCCATTAAATTACTTTAAATCCATTTTCTCACAATGTTTTTCACCTAACGTTATATCACCATGCATCTGTTTTCTTATTTATTTTATTTGTTTAATTTATTTTAAGAAGGTTTTGACATCCAAACGTAAGTGACACTGTTGGAGCAATATGAATAAGTAAACCTAAAAACATAAATTCTGTTATGCTAATTTAAAGGTGCTGTATGTAGTTTTCAGCGACCTCTAGCGGTGATGTTTCAGATTGCAACCAATAAGTTTTTTAAGCGCGTGCTCTTGCGCGTGCTCGAATTTATGAGCGAGCACTGTGCATAGACAGTATATAAACGGCACTGTGGGTACCTTCCAGACTGAGACGCAACACACAGGAGAAAGCATCACACAACATGCTGGAAACTAAGGTAAACTCCCACTGCAACGTTACAATAATAGGCTACTTTTATCAGCTTGACGTTGAACTAATGCTCCATGCTCGTACCATGATAAGTATGGAACCCTATCAACCGTGCCGAATTTTGCCACTGCAAGCACCACTTCACATTTTCTTCAGGAAATGTATATTCTAGGTTTGTAGATAAGGTTTATCCATGATTCAAATGCCCTGCCGATGTTGAGCCGTGTTTTTTCACCCGAAGTTCATCCGATTCACGTCTGGCCTTACGAGCCTCAGCAGAAATTTTGTTTTTTTGTTTTTATCAATATGTGGAGTTTGTGTTGGAGTCTGTGTTGTGCTGGGAGCAGGTCGTTTCTTAGTGTTATCAGACATGTCATAAGTTGCATAAGTCATAAGTCCATGTCATAAGTTGCAGTGTCTTCGCTGTTGAGTGCAAAGTCAGTAGACGAGGCGAGAGGCGTTTTTCACGGTAAATCCGACCCGGCACCTTCACATAAAAATAAGAATACTTGCTTTCCGAGGTAATAGCAAAACCCGCAAAGTGGATCATTTTAATGTGAGATTACAACCCCTTCACACACAGGCAATAAAAAAAGGATTCATTTTAGTAGAAAAGTTACATACAGCACCTTTAAGAAATTATTTTCTGTATGTTATTCTTTCTATTTTCCTTGCCTTTAAATAAACCTGGCAAGCGGTTTGTTGTGTTCCTAGATCCTTCCATGCTGATGGCCTGCACAATAGCAGAGTTGGAGCAGATCAACATCTCTATGGCGCTGTGAACCCTATGACTTGTAAGTAAAACTTTCAACTAATGTCAAACATACAGTATTGGTATTAACGGCATGTTAACAACACCAAACACACCGCCAAGATGACAACTGCCTTGATAAAGGTGTAGGTGATGGAGTGGCCAGTATGTCTCCAGATCTGAACCCTAATGAGCAAATGTTATACTTTTAAAGGTGCTCTAAGTGATGCTGGGTGTTGTCACTTCTTGTATGAATGTGCTCAGCACCACTGCTCACTATACACAGAATACGTGCGATTTATTACCTCTATTATTGTCAGTGAATTCAGTGTCTGGAGTTATATCCCTTTGTGGTGTGTATTCTTCTAATTTCAGCTCCTGAGTCCATTTTGGGGTGATGGTCAAGACAGAACCAAACGAAAGCTGGACTGTAACCTACTGGCCTATATGACAGACTTCACACTGACAGCTACTGGCATGGATGCTGCATCACATGTTTTTGAACAAAAACTTTTTTTTACCTAGAATTTAAAGGGATAGTTCGCCCAAAAATGATATTTAAGCCATGATTTACTCACCCTCAAGCCGTTCGAGATGCATATGTCAATCTTTTTTCAGACGAACACATTTTCAGTTATTTTAGAAAATACTATTAATAATATAATATAATAATATAAAATAATAATATTTTAGATCTTTCAGTGGTTATAATGTGAAGCAATGGGGTCCAGCAGATTCAAGTCGCAAAATGTGCATGCATCCTTCTCAAAAATAATCCATCCGGCTCCAGGGGGATAAACGAAGGCCTTCTGAGGGTAATCCGTGCAGTTTTGTCGTAAAAATATACATATTTAAAACTTTATAAACGAAAATAACTGGCTTCCGGTGGCGGTCGGTGCGCGTTCATGGAGATGGTTGCTGGCATATGACGTAGGACGTAACGCAGGAAGCGTCGTGACGTAGAACGAGCGTGACAGCGCAGCCAGAGAGCAGAGCAAAACAAAACTCTACGTTCGCTCTACGTCACGACGTCATCCATCTCCATGAACGTGCGCCGACCGCCACCGGAAGCCAGTTATTTTCGTTTATAAAGTTTTAAATATGTATATTTTTACGACAAAACTGCACGGATTACCCTCAGAAGGCCTTCGTTTATCCCCCTGGAGCCGGATGGATTATTTTTGTGAAGGATGCATGCACATTTTGCGACTTGAATCTGCTGGACCCCATTGCTTCACATTATAACCACTGAAAGATCTAAGACATTTTCTAAAATAACTGAAAATGTGTTCGTCTGAAAAAAGATTGAAATATGCATCTCGAACGGCTTGAGGGTGAGTAAATCATGGCTTAAATATCATTTTTGGGCGAACTATCCCTTTAAAGTGTGGTGAAGTATTCATCTGGCCTTCATCAGCCTCCATGAGGGGACTCTGTGTCTTATCTTATGTGATCTTATCATTTTAAACATTCTTAAAAGTACGGCTTATTTCTTCTGAATTTATTTTGTAGTATGTGTAAAACTTTTCCAATAAAAGAAAATAAACTTTTAGTAATGTATTGAAGTAATGAAGTAATTTCATTGTTAAGTAATGATCATGATTCAACAATAAAGATTGTTAATGGGACCTGTTAATGTAGTATGTACAGTATAAATTGCAAATGTATGCTTGTGTTGGGCACGTGTTTACAGGTTACCCATGACATTTTAGAGGAGGTATGCTGATGCTGTGTATTTAAAGGTGCATTAAGTCATTTTTACTTGTAATAAAATAAAATTGCAATATGTAATTTATGTATATAATGTTTGTTTTTTGTGTAATAAAGTCTATCATTAAATTGTAACTTGTCTTTGTTGTTATTTTGTAGATGTTTGTTGTAACTAGGCTTATGTGTAATTCAAGATACTTTAGTAAAACAATTTGTGGTACATGAAATAAAAAAAATCATAAAGGATAAATTTCCCTTTGGAACCCTGACTCGGGCCAGTACCGGCGAATTATACAATTTATGCTGGCATGATTATGGCCCGATTCCGGCAGCGTCGGCTCAGTTTCGGCACCCGGAATCGGGCCAGTGTACTTGGGCCGATTCTGGCGCGTCATTCATTGCCGCGTTTCACAAGAGTCTGGCAAACGGAACTGGGCCGATTGATTTCTTCCGGCTTGCCGGTTCTGGGCCATTGTTGGCCCACATCTGTTTGGCTACCTGGGGCGTGTCGCGTGAAAAATAGGCGCCGATTGCGGTTCTATTTCTAGCACGCGGTTTCGGCGCGGCTCAAGAAGTGTGTGTGTCACGCAGGCATTGTGCTCTAACACAAGCTCTAACCAGTTAACATGAGAGCCGACATAAAAACGGACACTCCACGCCACGCAGAGAGAAATGTGATGCAGTGGCAGATCCAGAGTGAGACAGAAACACTAGTGGTTCACGCTTGCGCACATACTGCTGGTTTGGCACGCAGTGTTCTGATTCGCTTATTTCCTATTTACTTGTTGGTGGACGCAATCCAGAATTACTGTTGGTTAAATTATAATCAGACCCTCTCAAAAGGAAAACCACTATCACTCATACTAATACTGCTACTGAGGTACCAAATATTTTTTTTAATATATTACTAATAGATATTCAACATTACAACATAATTGAAAGATATATCAATTTAAACTTTTATTCCACTTTAAAAAATAACTTTTAATTGAAATGAACTTAAGACAATCCTTAGATAAACTTATTATGATGTCATACATTGCGTTATCAAACATTTTGAAATTGAATAAACTTATCAAACACTTTGCAGTCTTAACTGCATAAATGTTAAACTTCATATAGAGTAATCCTTATTAAACCAACAATTTCATCCATTGCCTTCGTTCTTTCATTAACATTAAAGACAAGCATCACAGCAACAATTTTATTCAACTACTGTCCCTTTAAAATCTGTCGCTGCAACACCTGCCGTTAATCTGACGCACTGTCACTTACATCTCATTATCTAACAGCTCTCTAAGTTAACACATTACGAATTAACACTGCGAAAATTATAATACTCGCAAACCAAGCATAATAATTGGGAGTGTGTTAGTTCGTTCAAGTTCAAAAGAGAACTGGACGCATCTTGCGTGTGTATGTGTGTTGGCTTGTGTGTAATCTTGCCGCACTTCAATACTTTAAAAGAATGTACGTGAATAACAGCGTGATCATGTAATTAAAGGATAACAGAAAACTTTATTCTACGTTATTGCACTACTATTTGAATGCGTTAAACTGAACAAAAATGAATCGCATATCCCCCCCCTCTAAATTGAAAAAAGTAAAGGTGCTGTATGTAACTTTTCTACTAAAATTAATCCCTTTTTTATTGCCTGTGTGTGAAGGGGTTGTAATCTCACATTAAAATGACCCACTTTGCGGGTTTTGCTATTACCTCGGAAAGCAAATATTCTTATTTTTATGTGAAGGTGCCGGGTCGGATTTACCGCGAAATCCAGTGACGTGACCTGCCTCTCGCCTCGTATACTGACTTTGCACTCAACAGCGACGACACTGCAACTTATGACATGTCTGATAACACTAAGAAATGACCTGCTCCCAGCACAACACAGACTCCAACACAAACTCCACATATTGATAAAAAACAAAAAAAAGGTTTTTCTGCTGAAGCCCGTAAGGCCAGACGTGAATCGGATGAACTTCGGGTGAAAAAACACGGCTCAACATCAGCAGGGCATTTGAATCATGGAGAAACATGATCTACAAACCTGTACATTTCCTGAAGAAAATGTGAAGTGGTGCTTGCAGTGGCAAAATTCGGCACGGTTGATAGGGTTCCATACTTATCATGGTACGAGCATGGAGCATTAGTTCAATGTCAAGCTGATAAAAGTAGCCTATTATTGTAACGTTGCAGTGGGAGTTTACCTTAGTTTCCAGCATGTTGTGTGATGCTTTCTCCTGTGTGTTGCGTCTCAGTCTGGAAGGTACCCACAGTGCCGTTTATATACTGTCTATGCACAGTGCTCGCTCATAAATTCGAGCATGCGCAAGAGCACGCGCTTGTAAACTTATTGGTTGCAATCTGAAACATCACCGCTAGAGGTCGCTGAAAACTACATACAGCACCTTTAAAATTAAAACCTAAATTGGGTCAGGCCAATCACATCGTGTATAGAGTAGGTGGGGCGGGCTTAACATAATGATGACAGAGTTGCGACGGTTCCCTGCTAACGTTACTTGAAAACACAGAATGGCGGCTGCTGGAGAACAGTCTTTTGAATCGGCTTTGTCCACAACTCTGGAGGACTTGGAGTTAAGTTTTTCTTAGAGAAAAGAGCAAAGAACGGCACTTAAGTCATCAGGAAGATGTGTTCGTAGTTTTGCCGGCCAGATTCAAAAGTTGAATCTATCAACTAACGTTAGCTCCGTTGTTGGGAAAACGCTCTGGTTGGTTGAAGCGCTGTCCTATTGCGTGCAGAGGGAATTTGAAGGACAGCCGTTTATCCCACCCCTCGGATTGAGCCGTGTCTGTGGTGAGTTGCCAGACCTAACATCTTGATGTAGGTCTGGCTTGCCAGGCTACTGTTCACTGTGAGTTTTAATTAATAGTGTAATAGAGTTAATAGTGCATCGTGCATTTTGTTTGGTATAATGTGAGGTATATCGTTCGGTAATGTCGTTGTTCTATGTAGGCCTATGCCCAGAGGGAATGCCATACTCTAGGTTTTTGTGAAACGCCGCCACTGTATAAAAGGCTCCATTACCTTGTATCTTACGTTATGGCCCTGTAGAAGCCGCTTTTGTAAAAATAGGCTAACGATTGTGTCATAACCACGCGACTCTCTGTCGCACAGTAGAGAGATTACCGTATGGACAGGAGGAGAAGCTCGCGAGCAATCGGGGGGGACGTGGAGGCAAAATTACTAAATAATTAGTCAGAATACTTAGCAAAAGTTTCTCCTGCTCCTAGCTCATGGACAGCTCCTACTCCACTCTCCGTCTCTGCAAGATTCGGAAGGGAATGATTCAGATTTCTCTTGGCACAGCTACTAGAAGACAGACAGCTGTCAGACGGGTTGCTCACGTCACATCTACGTTTGAGGCTGTGCAGTACTTTTTATTGAACAATATTAACAACCATAATTGGCCTGGTACAACATATGAAAATGTATTTTCAGACAACAGACAAGCAGAATAACATATGATATATATAGACAATACAAATAAATAAGGTTAGAGAAAAAAAAAGAAAAAAAGGATTCAAATAAATAATAAATAAGGAAATAAAAGACTAGAGGTTTTCATAAAGTTTCACATCCTGTATCAAAGTAGATAAGATTAAGCCATTATGTTTCTTCATTAATTTTAGCGATGAGAAGTAATGACACAGTTCTTTATGAAAAACGTAAAAGTTTGGAAGTGTTTCCAGGAATCTGTTCTTGTGTAAAAAGAATTTCCCAAGAATAATACATGTGTTAACTGCCAAGTCATGCGTTTCATCTTTCATAAAAACACCAAAAATTACATTTTCCTTTGTTAATACAGGTAAATCTGCAAATTTAAGAAATAGCCAGTAATGCAAATCCTCCATAAAAGGTATAAGCAAATTTACAGTCATAAAACATGTTCTGTCGTCTCAATCTGATCAACACAAAAGGAGCAACAGTGAACATCGAGACCAAATCGACATCTTAAACATTCTCTAGATGGATATACTCCTTTCAGAATGTTAAAGTGCATTTCCTTTGCTTTTGGTGCAACTGGAAATTTAAGATATTTTGTTCTTAAAATCTTAACTTCAGCACTGGAAAAATATTGAAAAATGTAATTTGTATTTGAATATAAGGATATATAATAAATAATAAGGATCTAATTCCTTCACAAAGGCTTTCTGAATTGTAATATTGGGTAAATGTATGCGAGTAAGAGAAACTCCATTCCCCAAAAGCTTAGGAAGACAGCGGGTTTCATTACTTTGAGATACGTTGAAAGACATCTGAATTATAGATTGTGGGATTGCTTTGATAATGTTATCATACTGTTTCCTGTCAAATAAATTACATTTTAAACAGAAAGTCTCAAAAGACATAATGACTCCGGTATCTAAAATATGCATCACAGACCATATTCCTTCCTCCCACCAATGTTTGTAAAATAAAGACATGTTCCTAAATACCACACACCTACAGATCCACAAAGGGATGTTGTGAGGATTGAAATTATGCTTGTAGATCATTTTCCAGTGGAGTTATGCTGCGTTCACACCAAACGCGAATATGCGTCAAAATTCGCGCCTGCCGCGTCTAGTAATACGCGTGACCACTTTGTGTGCATTCGCGCGTCAAGAGCGAAATTGACACGCGTAAAATCAAAAGTTTGAAGCGAAATTTACGCGCGTCAGAGGCGAAAGTTTCGAAACCTGTTGGCGGCCATCTTTTTTTTGTTTATCGAGCATTAGCATTAATCGAGAGAATCACCGCTCGTATATGCTCTGGAGAGCAGAAACAGCTGCGTAGGGGACATCGTCGCTGTACTCGGGTCCACCAAACCCTCCGGAGGGTTTCAGGAGTTTCACAATTTGCTCCAGGAGCTAGGTTTGGTGGACCTAACGGTGAGGACGCTGACGAGGATAAGGACAGCGTAGGCCGTATAAAGCCTCGGCCTCGAGTGGTCGCTGCCTGACGAGCCCGCGCTGTACAGCCCGGCGCGAGGTTCACCCACGCCCGCACTAATCTGTCATTTATTTTTGTTTTGATAATAAATGGAGCCAGCCTCCAAAAGTGAAACCTGTCCTCTGATTTTTTTAAAAGTTTTTATACACTAAATTGTGTTTGTTGTCTTTACATTAGATTAATAAAGTTTCATATAATCTAGAATAGATATGGAATAAATAGCATTCAATACAAAATGAGTAGCTCTCATATTGAAATCGAGTTTTTATGTTAAAGATTTGCTTTGTTGTGCATTTTAGTCTTATTACAAAATAATGTATTGAGGCCAAACATAAAATAACATTATAAACTGTCAGTTCACCACGTGACAGCAGCATGCAAGCAGGCTCCTGATTGGTTAACGCGGCGCGAATTGACGCAGAAGTTCAGATTTTTCAACTCGGGCGGCAGACGCGAATTCGCGTCAAACGCGTGAATGCACAAATAGCACTAATAAAATCATTCGCGCGTAACGCGCTTAACGCGCCAGACGCTCAATTCGCGTCATTCGCGCGAACGAGGCGAATTCGCGTCTACCGCGCCGCGCTAAACGCCTCATTCGCGCCGCAAGATCTCTACCATTGACTTAACATTGAAATCACTCGCGCCAGACGCATATTCGCGTTTGGTGTGAACGCAGCATAAAACCTGTTGATGAAACACTGATAACTTAACAGAGTTTGTTAAGGTCATAATAGCAGCTAAGGAGAAGATTCACACCTCCTGATTTCATAAAGATTTGACTGGGGATATGAAACCATTTTTCAAAACGGATCTTAGCCAATTTATTTTAATGGTACCATTAAGGTCCGTGTAAGTCTTGGTCGAAGGGAATTCAACGTGTATGTCTTTTCGGGCGCTTCTGGAAAAATCACTTTAATTTATTAAACAGTTGTTTTCCAATTTTAATTCTGACTCCATGAATAATTTAATCTGACTCCAAATTTAAGTGACTCTTTGTTTTTACTGATTTTCTCTCTTAACAGCTGATCAAAAGATGAATTTTGATTTAATTTACATCTTTATTATTCTTGACATTCCATACTTTCAGTTATTAATACATTATGGACCCAATGCCGCATAGAGATCACGTCGGCCATATCGTGTTTCATACGGACACAAACTTGTTAATTCTGATTTTAGTCAGTGGATGTAGGGTTTGCTAATACCTCTAAAGTCGGTTGCCTACTGCTCACTCGAACAAGAGAGTGTAGTTTAATTTAGCCATTTCCATACAACTTGCTAAATTAGTGATAGACAGAAATCAAAAGGTCTTCAGATGACGTGCCTTCTGCTCCGTTCATACATGTGCCTTTAGTTTGACCTACCTTAACTAAGATTTGCGGTAGCATCAGCCTCCTTAATTTACTAAAATAATGATTTCAGAATACTTCAGAATAAATCAAGATGTAACATTTATTTTTCCAGGCAAGGTTAAACATCAATTAAAAGAATTAAACAGAATACACAATACATAACTGATCAGCATAAAATACAAACATAATTCAAAATGCAATATCAAAAATAGTTTAAAAGAGTCAGCATACCTGGCAATAGAGACACACAGCAACAGTGTGGGAAGTTCAGTTTACAATTGCTTTCTTGAGTTGTTTGCCAATCCCGTTTAAATACCCAAGTGGAACAAAAGAACAATAAACATCTAGCACCCAAATATTTATTCCGCTTTCACTGGACCCTTTCTCGTGCCCCAAGTGTTCACGCCTGAGATTGGGGAATAAAGATAAATGGTTATCAACAATCTTTATTGGGGCATCTCCCACATCAGAAGAACAGGCATTGTTTTCTTTGTTCTGACTGTTCTGCTGCTGCGGGAATGAAACTTCTTTACCATTCGCACCAAAAGTATTTATTTTGACCTCTCATAAAACAACTGGAGACAGGTGTGTGTGTGTGTTTTGCATGACTGAATGAGACCTGAAGGGGAGAAGATAGTGTGAGGAGTCAGGAACTCAGCATGGGGGGAAGAGACGAGATTGGAGAAGTTGTGTTGTGCTCTCTGTCCCATAGATCTCTTCTTCAGATTAGTGAGTTTAATTGTTTTATTGCAGGTTCAATTTCTTGAACTCAGTCTTAGTAAAAGTCCATCCTTACATCCGTGTAACGCTTTGCAGTTCTTTGTTCAATTTGCACTATCAAAATGAACCAAATGAAAAATTGGCTTCAAACTTTCATTTTCCATTTCTTTGTGTAACCCTGTGAATATTTGTACACTCTTATTTTAATTTGTTGTATTTAAAAAAAATATATAGATATATTTTTTTTATAACACATGGGAATTTGGATATGGTCATGTCAAGGTAGTCTGAGGTATTTCAAATGTTAACCAATGAGTTGTTCCATTTGAGTTTTTTTTGGTGTGTTCACTATCAGCCAATGAGAATGGGAAGAGGGGAGGAGAGAGACGCACGCTGAGGTTGGAAGCTGGGAGGACAGAGAGGGAGAGCGCGCTGTTTGACCGAAGAGAGTGAACTTAAATACATTGTTAAAGTATATCAAGCGACAGTGTTTGTGTCCTAGATCACATTCAGATATATTAATATATGTGTTGTGACAACGGGGAACGTTTTCTTTGTGTTTAACGACTAAATGTGTTAAGTCTGCTCTGATCATCCTAGCAGCCGTCATTTTATGTTTCGCTGAAAAGGACTATAGTGTTTTCTTTAGTTTTTTTTTCTCGGGATTCAAGGACCAAGAAGAGTCAAACAGCATCGGGGTATTTTCAGGCGGTTCTATGTCGAAAATAGACCTTGCAACTTGTTGAAGGAGAGAGAACGTCAGCTTTCGTGCGTCTGATTCGTCGGCCATTTTCGGGTGTGACGCATCACTTATTTCAGCGTTGGACTGTTTTCCTGTTCCTCTTGAGGAGACGAGGACACAAGCTTCACGTAACCACTTCTCTATGCAGCTGGAGAGTTTCGCTGTAACAGAGTGGAGTATCTGAGTGAGTAACTGAGTGAGTAACCAGTTTGTCTATGCACGTTGAAAACTGCGTCATCTATTCGCTGCTGACATAAAGTGCACCACCGAATTTGGGCCCCAACGAAATCCAAGCGCTTGGTTCATGAACATTTAAACATGTAAAGTGTGAATATGTGATTCAAGTTACAGTTTTGATTTCATAAAAGTATACAACTGTAACTAGTAACTGGTATTATCCGCCTGAGATTGTTTTTTTTTTCTCTGCTCATTCTGTAATTTACTGACATTATAACAAAAGTGGTTTCATTTTATTTCTTCTAAAAAGAAGAGGATTTTTTTTATTTCATTTTGACGTTTAAGGTGTTTTTTTGTTTTGAGGTAAAATAAATATGTTTTTTTATATTTGTTACTATTGTTGTATTTGTTTCATAGCTCAATTTGATTACAGTATTGTTGTAGGAAGAAAACAGCCCTTAACAAATAGTGAAGTAGCATTTTATTTAATCAAAGGTAATGTGTATACATATTTGTGTATAGTTTAAGCTACAGTTTTGGAGGCACCGTGACAAATTATAGTTCCTGTAGAAATATCAGAGAAAATCCAGCCAACTCACCATCAATTGCTGGAGCCCAGGTCTTGCTGTTTTTATGCTCCTTTAACAGTAGTGTTACATTTTTGGAGGCACCGCTGGGATTTTTTTTTGTTTCTCTGGATTTACTTTAATCTTGTTATCTGCTGGGGTGTCGTGTATTTATTTTATTTTATTTGTATTGTAAGGCATTGTGAGACATGGATATTTCTAAGGCTGGCGAGTGGATTCGTCAAGCGCAAATAAAGCCATCTTGCTGTCTAATACTCAGTGATGTCCCAATAGATGTGAGGGATGAGACTATCGCAGATGTGCTTAATACAGTGAAGCTATTCGGCCGTACCAAGATCCATGGTAAACGGGGAGATCCTACAGGAACTAAGTTGTTTTTGTTCCTTGAAACCAGTAATGACATTGATCCAGATACTGTACCACCAGAGATAGGGATTCCTGATGAAGTGGGGCCATGGAGGGTACATGTACCTGGAAAAATGGTGACAGATCCTTCTGTGGGAGATGCTGTTTTTCAGGATAAGTTGTTGTCCTTGTTGCAGCAGGAAGGAAAGTCACTGGAGGATGTGAAGGCTATGTTGGAACAAGGTCAGTCCTCTGATGCAAAAGTTAATCTTGATTTGGTGAATGCTATTGATCGCCTTGTGGAAAAGTGCATCCATATGCCCAGTGATACTGTGGGTTATAGGAGATTAAGAGTATTTTCAGGTGTGAAACCAGTACCTGCTGGGGAGGAAGAATATGACCCCTGGATGGAGCAGGCTGTTCAAATGATCAGCGAGTGGCAGTGTGCTGATTCTGTGAAAAGGCAGCGTATTGTTGAGAGTTTGCGGGGACCCGCTTCAGACATAGTCCGGTTTCTGAAGGTTAGTAATCCAGCTGCCACAGCTACTGATTATTTGGTTGCTCTGGAAACAGCCTATGGAACTACTGAAAGTAATTCTGATCTTCTTGCTAAGTTCAGGAGCACTTACCAAGGGGAAAGTGAGAAGCTTTCTGATTTTCTCTATAGGCTGGACAAGCTCCTTCATCGCATGCTTGTAAAAGGAGGAGTTGTAGCCGCTGATTTGGATCGCATGCGCATGGAGCAAGTGGTTAAGGGAGCTCGTACTACTGATATGGTAGCGCTGCGACTAAGAATGACCCACACTTTGCGTGATCCTCCTAGTTTCTCGAAATTGTTACGGGAAGTAAGGGAAGAAGAGGATTGGATCAGGGCTAGAGATGGTGGAAAAGTAGTGGTTGCTGCTGCCTCTGTTCCACAGGCCTCTTTGGTGTCTGAATTGAGCAGTATAAAGCAAGAGGTGAGTGCGCTTACAACTCAGATGTCCCAGCTGTTGAAAGCAGCTGCAGCTGCACCTGCACCTGATCCTGTTCCTGAGCATTCTTCCAAGGCAACTGGCCCTGTGTGTCAAGTGGCGGATGCAAGTGCTACAGAAGTCTCCGGCAAGAAGAGCACATCCAAGTTTACTCGGTCTGGAGTTTTCTGTTACAAGTGTGGTGAGGATGGCCACACAAAGAGAGAGTGTCGGGGAACTGAAAACCTGAGGAAAGTAAATCAAAAATTGATCAGTCAGAGCCGGTTCTCGGGAAACTTCTAGGGAGCTCCGTGGAGGAACGGCACAGGACTCCTTTTCCATCCCGTTCCACTTTTTGTTCTGGGGTAGAAATCGATTGTTCTTCTGGAATTCCATCTGGCTTGATTGGTCCAACTTCTGAAGTACCAGTCCAAATTGAAGGAGTGTATGCAAAAGCTTTACTTGATAGTGGCTCTCAAGTCACTATCCTTTATCGAAGCTTTTATGATGTGTACTTAAAACACTTACCACTGTTGCCAGTGGAAAATCTTGAAATATGGGGTTTGAGTTCACACAAATACCCATACGACGGTTATCTTCCCATTAAGCTTGAATTCACTGAAAATGTGGTAGGACTACCACAAGCTGTTGATACTCTTGCACTTGTTTGCCCAGATTCTCAGCCAGAGAAGAGAATTGCCATTCTGGTGGGAACTAACACAAATATAGTGAGACGATTGTTTGAGGCTTGTAAACAGAAGCTTGGTGTTCACTTTTTGCATACCTTGTCCATACATCCTGTAGTTCGAGAAGTCTATGAGAACATTCAGAAGTCCGATGGCTCACCTGATGATTGTGAGAGGCATGGTACTGTGTGGTTTACACAACATAAACCGGTTGTTGTAGGGCCCGGAGAGTCATGTCAAATTCAGGGTAAACCAAATTTTTTTTCTAAATCTACAGATGTGCATGTCCTGATAGACCAGCCGGAGGACACTAGTGTTTCAGATGATTTGCTAGTGAGACCTGAAGTGCAGTCTGTGTCTGTGGTATCTAATCGCATCATGACTGTTACCGTGAGGAATATGTCCACTAAAGATGTGCATCTGAAACGTGGCACACCAATTGCTCATCTTTATCCTGTTGATATTGTACCTCAGCCCGCATTAGCTGAAAGTCAGTTGTCCAATACGCTAACTCCTGCCTCATTTGACTTTGGGAATTCGCCTATACCTGAGGGTGCAAAGCAGCAGTTGTGTGACAAATTGATGGAAAGGCGTGATGTATTTTCTTGTCACGAATGGGATGTTGGGCGTTCAAAGAATACTAAGCATGAAATACGGCTTACTGATCCAACTCCTTTTCGTGAACGTTCTCGCCGTTTGCCTCCTGCTGATTTGCAAGATGTGCGAAACCATCTGATGGAATTGCAGAAATGTGGTATCATCTCTGAATCCAGAAGCCCTTATGCCTCTCCTATCGTGGTAGTGCGTAAGAAATCAGGCAAAGTGCGAATGTGTGTTGACTACAGGACATTGAACAGACGAACTATACCTGATCAATACACAGTCCCTAGGGTTGAAGATGCACTCCATAGTTTGGCCGGAAGCAAATGGTTCAGTGTACTTGATTTGCGAAGTGGGTATTATCAGATTCCCATGGAGGAAGCTGATAAAGAAAAGACTGCGTTTATTTGCCCACTAGGATTTTATCAGTTTGAGTGCATGCCTCAGGGGATTAGTGGGGCCCCTGCAACCTTTCAGAGAGTTATGGAGAAGACAGTGGGCGACATGAATTTTCTGGAAGTGTTGGTTTATCTGGACGACTTGATTGTTTTTGGCAGAACCCTTGAAGAGCACAATCAACGTTTGCTCAAAGTTCTGGATCGGCTTACAGAGGAGGGTTTAAAGTTGTCTCTGGACAAATGCCAGTTTTGCAGGACTTCTGTGACTTATGTTGGGCACATAGTGTCACAAGATGGAATCGCCACTGATCCGTCTAAAGTGGAAGCAGTTGTGAATTGGCCCAGACCGCAGACAGTTACCCAATTGAGATCTTTTCTGGGTTTTTGTGGCTACTATCGACGGTTTGTGAAAGGGTACTCTAGTTTGTGCAGACCCCTCAACCAGTTGCTTAAGGGTTATCCACAAAAACGCCAGGGAAAGGAGAACCTCAAGAAGCCTGCTACTGATGGGTTCTTCAGGGCCTCAGATCCATTTGGTTCTCGATGGGATGACAGTTGTGAGATTGCTTTTCAGGATCTGAAACTCCGTTTGACGCAAGCCCCGGTGTTAGCGTTTGCTGACCCTGAACTACCTTATGAGTTACATGTTGACGCCAGTATGGATGGACTGGGTGGCGTGCTCTATCAACCACATCCTGAAGGATTGCGCCCAGTGGCATTCATTAGTAGAAGTCTTTCTACCTCTGAAAGGAATTACCCAGCACATAAGCTGGAATTCTTGGCTTTGAAGTGGGCGGTAGTTGACAATAGAGGTGGGAATCTTCAGTCACCTCACGATCCGATCCGATTCCGATTCTGGGAGTCACGATCCGATTCCAGAACGATTCTTTATCTCCCCCCCCCCATTAATTCATAAGTTTACATAAGTAATTAAGTAGTCTATTTTTTTTATAATTACAAATAAAATAAATAAAACATTAAAACAGTTTTATTTTAAGAATTTTAAACTAATATAACTTCAAACCATATAAATAGCAAATAGCCTAATAAAGAGAAGCATAGAAACAAATGACAAAGAAACAGAAGAGTGCTTTCAGTATTTAAGATTATCTGAACATTTTCCATTCAAGAACTGTGAGTGATTTATTTTCATCATACTTTTGTTTTTTACTTTGACATCTTATTAGACTGAGATATCTTAGATATCTATTTAGCTGCATTCACGCTCGGATCTCTTTTTAAATACAAGTAATGTGGTTTGTCCTCACCGTTTAATCCCTTAAGACATAACTTGCTGTGTTTACGTTCATTTTGCACAAGTATATTAAACCACTTACACGGAGTCGCACAGCCGCATGCGCGAGCAGTCAACACAAAGCGCGCATCAGCATTTGAAACTGAAAGCAGCCTTCTGTTAGCGAGGTTCATATTTTAAATATATAAGTCCACTGCATTCCAAACCACATAAACGATGACTTCGTAGAGCATTTTTAAGGAGAATATCGACGCGCGAGACAGCACACTTCAAGTGTAACATCAAACATGCGCGTCTCTCACAGCGCATCCTGTACAATGAAGCCTGTGAATGTCCTTATAATTCGTTTCAACCTTTCCGAACTTTATTAAATATTATTTTACTGAAGGTACGTGTGTGGGGAATTGTTAGCAAGCAGAAGACGGGTGTTTCTAAAGCAAACTCTGCGTCATCGCACATCTGGTTATAAACTAAGCTCAGAATCGATTCTGAAATTCTCAGAATCGATCCAGAATCGTTGGAGAGAGAATCGCGATGCATCGATGGATCGATTTTTTCTCCCACCACTAGTTGACAAGCTGCACGACTATCTTTATGGAGTAACTTTCGAAGTCAGAACGGACAACAATCCCCTGACTTACATTCTGACTTCGGCTAAGTTAGACGCTACAGGTCACAGATGGCTAGCAGCTCTGTCAACTTACCAGTTCAGCTTGAAGTACAGACGGGGATTGATAAACATCGATGCAGACTTTCTGTCGAGACGGCCTCATGTCAGTCCTGGAGCTGAAGAAACATGGGAGGTAGTTCCAGCTTCCGGAGTACGTACTCTCTGCCAATCTGTGGAAGCAAAGGATCAAGTGCAAGGTGCCATTGAGTCAGCTGTAGTACGTCAGCAAAGTGCTTACTTACCCGAGTTGTGTTGTCCTGAGAGTGAAGTGTTTCGAGCTGCTGGAAAAGTTGTTTCCTTTACTCAGGATGAGCTGAGGAATTCGAACTTCAGTGAGTTGAGGGAGGCTCAGGGGAATGACCCTTGCCTGAGTAAAGTAAGGCTAGCAGTTAGTCAGAAGCAATTATCTGGAAGTGTTCAATTTGACCATGTTGACCTCAAGGCCTTGAAAAAAAAAAGGAAAAGTCTGGAAGTGGATCAAGGTTTGCTATGCCGGGTGGTCGAGAGGAAAAATAATCAAAGATACAGGCAGTTTGTGCTTCCCACTACTCTCCGAAGTTCTGTTTTGGAGTCTTTGCACGACAAAAATGGACATTTAGGTTTTGAGAAAACGTATGCGCTCGTGAGAGACCGTTTTTTCTGGCCTAGGATGAAAGAAGAAGTGGAAGCATACTGTAAAAATTGTGATCGCTGTATCATGAGGAAGACTTTGCCTCAAAGAAGTGCGCCTATGTCACATATGCACAGTTCTGGTCCTCTGGATTTAGTCTGTATTGATTTTCTAACAATTGAGCCAGACACCCGAAATGTTAGTAATGTGTTGGTAATTACCGATCATTTTACTCGGTATGCCCAGGCTTTTCCTTGCAAAGACCAGAAAGCTTTGACGGTTGCGAGAACCTTGTGGGAGAAGTATTTTGTTCACTATGGCCTGCCAAATAGAATACATTCTGATCAGGGGCGGGATTTTGAGAGCCATTTGATCAAAGATATGTTGGCTATGTTGGGGGTAAAGAAATCCCGCACTTCTCCATACCATCCACAAGGGGATCCACAACCAGAGAGGTTTAACAGGACACTTCTCAATATGCTTGGCACGTTGAATGTACAACAAAAATCAAGGTGGAGCCAGCATATTGCCCAGTTAGTTCATTCGTACAATTCTACCCAAAATGATGCGACCGGGTATACGCCATACTTCCTCATGTTTGGAAGAGAGCCTAAGTTACCGGTGGATGTGTGTCTCGGAGTTCGGTCTGATGCAGATTCGCCAGTTTCCTATGGGAAATATGTAGAGAGAATGAGGCAACAATTAAAGGAAGCATATGAGTTGGCAACGACTGCATCTGCACGTGCAAACCAAGAAAACAAACTGAGGTATGATAAGAAAGTGCGTCCTCAGAGTCTGAAGCCTGGAGACAGGGTGCTTATTCAGAACCTTGGGTTAAAAGGAAAGCACAAACTTGCAGATCGGTGGCATTCCATGCCATATGTGGTAGAGAGTCAGTTGTCTAACTTGCCTGTCTATAAGTTGGTTCCAGTGAGTGGCAATGGGCCTAAAAAGGTTCTACATAGAAACCATATCTTGCCCTTGAAATCAGAAGTGAAAGTGAGTTTTGAAAGTGAAAGCCTGACCCCTTTACCTGTTCGTAAGACCCGAAAGAGAAGTGAGAATGAAAAGTCCATGTCCGAGCCTGTCAACCTTGTGCAGAGAGATTTTTCATCATCTGATTCAGAGTCAGAATATGATTATGAGCCCCTTATGTGCTTTGATTCTAACTCTCCGGAGATTGAACATCAGGGTCAGGACCAGCAAGATAAGGGTGCTGTTGTGCCTGATGTCTGTGATTTCCCCAGAGTGGAGGAGGTGGGTCAACTGTTGGGAGATCAAGTTGAGACTTTAGATGATGGAAATGTTGACACAGAAATAGTAGGTGGTGAAGGTATAAGGGAACAGCAGCTTGAACATACTGATAACCTACCTGAGTTCATTGATCCTGTGACTTCAATGGTAGAACCGTCTAATGTGCTTGATAATTCTCAAGTGAGTAGATCTGAGAGGCAAAGAAAACCCCCTGAGAGGTTTACTTATCCTGAGCTGGGAAGACCTGTTAAAGAGAAAATGGTTACTTCTCATTGCTGTGGGGTTGCTGGTCATGGAGCTAAGTCTTTATGTTTTTGTGAACATGGTCAAAACAAACATGTGTGGTGGTGTAATTCTCAAGCATTGTGTAATATGTGCATGAGAAACTCAACGGCTTTTCCTTGCACAGTCCCAAGAGTGTAAACCTAGAATTACTAATTTTAATGCAAGGTTTGAGAATACTTTATTTGTTTATTTTTCTTTCCCTCGTTGTGTGTTCCTCTTAAGTCCAGACATGGGGGCATGCTGGAATTTGGTGGGGGGAGGATGTAACCCTGTGAATATTTGTACACTCTTATTTTAATTTGTTGTATTTAAAAAAAATATATAGATATATTTTTTTTATAACACATGGGAATTTGGATATGGTCATGTCAAGGTAGTCTGAGGTATTTCAAATGTTAACCAATGAGTTGTTCCATTTGAGTTTTTTTTGGTGTGTTCACTATCAGCCAATGAGAATGGGAAGAGGGGAGGAGAGAGAAGCACGCGGAGGTTGGAAGCTGGGAGGACAGAGAGGGAGAGCGCGCTGTTTGACCGAAGAGAGTGAACTTAAATACATTGTTAAAGTATATCAAGCGACAGTGTTTGTGTCCTAGATCACATTCAGATATATTAATATATGTGTTGTGACAACGGGGAACGTTTTCTTTGTGTTTAACGACTAAATGTGTTAAGTCTGCTCTGATCATCCTAGCAGCCGTCATTTTATGTTTCGCTGAAAAGGACTATAGTGTTTTCTTTAGTTTTTTTTTCTCGGGATTCAAGGACCAAGAAGAGTCAAACAGCATCGGGGTATTTTCAGGCGGTTCTATGTCGAAAATAGACCTTGCAACTTGTTGAAGGAGAGAGAACGTCAGCTTTCGTGCGTCTGATTCGTCGGCCATTTTCGGGTGTGACGCATCACTTATTTCAGCGTTGGACTGTTTTCCTGTTCCTCTTGAGGAGACGAGGACACAAGCTTCACGTAACCACTTCTCTGTGCAGCTGGAGAGTTTCGCTGTAACAGAGTGGAGTATCTGAGTGAGTAACTGAGTGAGTAACCAGTTTGTCTATGCACGTTGAAAACTGCGTCATCTATTCGCTGCTGACATAAAGTGCACCACCGAATTTGGGCCCCAACGAAATCCAAGCGCTTGGTTCATGAACATTTAAACATGTAAAGTGTGAATATGTGATTCAAGTTACAGTTTTGATTTCATAAAAGTATACAACTGTAACTAGTAACTGGTATTATCCGCCTGAGATTGTTTTTTTTTCTCTGCTCATTCTGTAATTTACTGACATTATAACAAAAGTGGTTTCATTTTATTTCTTCTAAAAAGAAGAGGATTTTTTTTATTTCATTTTGACGTTTAAGGTGTTTTTTTGTTTTGAGGTAAAATAAATACGTTTTTTTATATTTGTTACTATTGTTGTATTTGTTTCATAGCTCAATTTGATTACAGTATTGTTGTAGGAAGAAAACAGCCCTTAACAAATAGTGAAGTAGCATTTTATTTAATCAAAGGTAATGTGTATACATATTTGTGTATAGTTTAAGCTACAGTTTTGGAGGCACCGTGACAAATTATAGTTCCTGTAGAAATATCAGAGAAAATCCAGCCAACTCACCATCAATTGCTGGAGCCCAGGTCTTGCTGTTTTTATGCGCCTTTAACAGTAGTGTTACATTTGGAATAATTCACAAATGGATAATTGTCTCTCAGTTTAATTTTCAATTCTACAAGCTTGGGTTGTTGCGTCCGAAACATTGCTGTTGTCAACATGTAGTCGTGATGACATGTTTTACGATCGTCTTTTAGGTCACAGTGGCCTATTCTGGGAGGGTTTGGAGACACATTAGACTGGAGCAATAGTGTGGTGTAGTGTAGTGTAGTGGTGTTTTGTTGTTCAAATTAAACATAGTAGTAGCCTTTAAGTACCTTTCTGAGAGATTTCCACTCCACTATATCAGAGGCAAACATCATTTTTTACTTTACTATTTTTGCCTGATATCTTTACTGGTTACTTTTCAAATTGCAATTTCTTATTAAAGTCTCATTTAAAGTCTCATTTAAAGTCTCATTAAAATTAGTCAGGTTTTTTTTAAGATAAGTGGTTCTAGTAACAGGACAGCAACTCCACAAACATGCATTGCTGTATATTACCTACTCTGTGTCTAATGGTAACAATATTTAAAGCAATAAAACCAGTATATAAATTAAAGTCTGCGTGAACCGGAAGTTGCAAACGACTTTTCTCCAGTGCTGTGGCGTATTTCCCAGTGAAACGGAATATTGAACAGAGGGCAGGGTTTTACTCTAGCGCTCCTCCTCTCCATCTCTGCTCATAACAGACTAACGATTTGAGGGGAGTGGTTAAGCGTTTCCCAAACCAAGTCCTCAAACCTACGTCATCAGAGAAGGGACGCCATTCCAGACCGGAAGTAACTTTTCAGACTTTGATTAAAGATTACGACGGCAAACAATTTTTTTCTGTGTTTTAACTTGCACGGATTAATTGTTCACCACAAGACTAGTAATATGCGCTAACAAAGTAAATAGGGTCAATTTTGATTTCAGTTGGACATTAATAAAACACAACTTCTACATTAATGCAGAAGATTTATTAATCCAAAAAAAACAACAACAGTAAAATGCTGACAACAAACAGTTTTTGCAGAATTAATACTTAAACTCCTGGTTCCACAGACAAGGCTTAAACTGGTCCTGGACTAAAATGCATGTTTGAGCCGTTTTAACTGACATAAAAAATATGTCTCTGTCATCGTTTTCTCACAAGATACACACTCAAAATGTTTATAAAAGTTACCTAAATGTCCTAATTTAACTAGGCTAATGCCTAATTCTGTCTAAACTAAACCCTGTCTGTGAAGCCAGGCCTTAACCTCCCATATTAGGATTAGGACTATTCTTTGTCATTATCAAAATCTTGAAGTATATTTTATGTATTATTTATTATCCGTTCTGTCAGTCTTTCCGCACTCCTGAACTGCAGCATGGATTGGTTTCATGCTACAGTACATGAACATTTCTACGTTTTTTGCATTGATTGACATGATTTATGTTTGGCATAAGCACTCACAACACATCACTATATTTACCAGCTATGCACTATGACTGTGGTGAACTGGGCGTGGGGTCAGGGTCACACGTAACTGGTATTAGTGACATAAGTACATTTGCAAGTTGAACTGGTTTATTGTGTGAAGTACCATTGTAACATTTGTTAAAGTCAGAATTCAGTTTCTTATAATGCCCCACAAGATGAACAACAATGGGGAAACACTCAAACCAGACTTTATTTCCAGTATCAGTGCTATTTTTAACTGTTTTGAACAGTGAAATGACCCTTAGCCAACATATTCTGCTAGGAAACCCAAAATGTGCTATGGTTCATATAACAACAGTGTTTGTTGAAGAAAAGGGAGGGTGTCTCTCTTTAAATGGCCTTTTCAAGAACAGGAACAGATACTGCTGTTAAGCAGTAATGCCTATTAAGACACTGCAACTTCGTTATTCAAACATAATTAGGACTAAAAATTTAATTATATTAATATTAGGCAGCCTTTAATATTCAAACCTGTAATGGGCATTATTTTTTGTACGTGTTTGCTTGTAAACATTGTTTTCAATTCAGATTCCGAGGCTTTTTCACGCCTGGTGAAGTTGTGAATCGCAAGCTCATTAGCAAGGCTATTATTGGTCATCTGGGCTCCTGTAGGTGACGTTAGCTCATTAGCAAGGCTATTATTGGTCATCTGGGCTCCTGTAGGTGGCGTTAGCACATTAGCAAGGCTATTATTGGTCATCTGGGCTCCTGTAGGTGGCGTTAGCACATTAGCAAGGCTATTATTGGTCATCTGGGCTCCTGTAGGTGGCGTTAGCTCATTAGCAAGGCTATTATTGGTCATCTGGGCTCCTGTAGGTGACGTTAGCTCATTAGCAAGGCTATTATTGGTCATCTGGGCTCCTGTAGGTGGCGTTAGCACATTAGCAAGGCTATTATTGGTCATCTGGGCTCCTGTAGGTGGCGTTAGCACATTAGCAAGACTATTATTGGTCATCTGGGCTCCTGTAGGTGGCGTTAGCTCATTAGCAAGGCTATTATTGGTCATCTGGGCTCCTGTAGGTGACGTTAGCTCATTAGCAAGGCTATTATTGGTCATCTGGGCTCCTGTAGGTGGCGTTAGCACATTAGCAAGGCTATTATTGGTCATCTGGGCTCCTGTAGGTGGCGTTAGCTCATTAGCAAGGCTATTATTGGTCATCTGGGCTCCTGTAGGTGACGTTAGCTCATAAGCAAGGCTATTATTGGTCATCTGGGCTCCCGTAGGTGGCGTTAGCGTCCTGGTTAGCGCTTATTTTGTATACTAAAACAATGGCCGCGCCAACGCCTACAACAACCACGCCTGACGAGGAGTTTGAAATCTACACTCCTGACAATTTGAAAAGCAACGTGTGGCGCTACCTTGGGTTCCCAAAGAAAAAGGGAAAAATCATGAGTAAGGACAAAGTCCATTTTTTAATAATAAAAAACCAGTGGTAACAGTGTGTTTTTCTTCTGAAAACATCATTGCCTGCCTATTGACATTGACTGATACACTGCCCGCTGGTGGACAGAACATATACATCTTAAGTTTGATACCAATATTGGTCTTACTGAAGGCATTTTAATGGTCAAAATATTATTCATAAATATTCAAATATATTTGAATATTAATATTAATAAACAAACAAACTTTGATTTTGGAAATATGATTTTGGGGCAAAAGTCAAAGCCCTAACACAGATAAACTGTGATACAGAAAAAGAAAAAAATGACTCGGCCAGATGCCATACTAACCCCTGAACACTATGCCCAAGATTCTTAACAAAAAACAACAAAGCATATAAAAAATGTTTTCAACATTATTATTTCTGAACTTTTGAGCCAAACTGTCAGCCGTTTAAGTTGCTGCATTTGTGAGTTTCGCCAGTACCTCACTGAGTCCTCTTAGAAACACCAGTTTGCCTTGCATAAAAGGCAGCGGTCATTATCATGTAGATAGGTCTGGATACAGGGGCCACACCTGCCCACAGCATGCCGTTATAACAAGCACAGAATTTGGGATGTTTGTGCACATCCGACATGCCAACGCATCTCACAGAGAGGAAGCAATGGATCGTGACTTTGACACTTGAGAAACGTTCTCCTTCACCTCCGCGAATACACCTCACTCTGTTGCACTGCCTGTAGGACATTAGCCTTCATGTGGTTGAGAGTTTTTTCTCACTGAGTCCATCTAGAGCTTCATTTCCTTGGGGTCCACCCTGAAAAAAACAAGTGAAAAAGACATGTCCATTACTTCACAGACCATACTGCAGTCTATCTGTAACATTAACATTATCAAGATGTAGAGTAGAAATCATCATCCTCATTTCTATTATTACACATTTTAAATGTTACTTTAAAATGATACAACAAGAATCTATTGAATCCAAGTAGTAACTCAATATAATTTGTCATATCTATCTGAAATAACAAAAAGTTGGGTTTTACTTTAGCCCATTTTTGTTTATGGTATTTCCCCATTATCAAACAAAGATTAACAATAAAGAGCACATTTGGTGGAATAATAAATAAAAAATAAATAAAAAATAAAAAAAATACAGAAAAGTAAACTTTCATGCCTAAGCATTTACAAAGCAAACATATGAGCGGTACAGTACTTGACCGCCGCGTCTAGTTCAGTGACGTCATGCGCGTGCACGCCAGGGGAGTCTGTGTTCGGAGATACTGTGGCTGTCAGAGGAATTTAAATATCCCTGCACTGTTTGTCCCACAGCCTGCACACTATGGGCTTCAGATTTTGAGACATGCACTGTAGCTGTGATAAAGAAAAACAAGTTCATAATCCAGTTATGCGGTTCCCAACCCTAGTCCTGGAGTTCCTCAATACTGCACATTTCTTACGTCTCTCTGACAAACCCGTCTGACTCTGAGGTCTTGGAGTTTCTACTAATGAGCCGATGAGTTGAATCAGGTGCATTTGATTAAAGTCCCAGTGAACCGGATCTTGCAAACGACTTCAGTGCTGTGACCATGGGCGTCAGTCTGGCTTGAGATGTGCTGGGACAGAGACGCCTTCAGAAGTGCTGGGTACAGGTCATGTTTTGAAAGACGATGTCCTGTAGCTTACTAATGTAAATAATTAAAAATGTTAAATAAAAAAGCGTTGCTAACACAATTCTAAATCATAAATCATATGTATGTACAATAACATTACGATGTCCAGCAATCAATTTAAATAGTAGGCCTACAATGGGTTTATTTGTCGTTTAATGAGGTCTAATATATGTTGTTAGTGGTGAGAATTTTCATGTGAATACCCAGCAAACACAAAACGTTTTTACAACTTTTCACAACGTTGTATTTTGGTTGCAATTAGGTAATGTTGTAGTATAACGTTTTAAAAACGTTGTATAATGTAACCAAAATAAAACGTTTTAAAAACGTTGTTAAAATACCAAATTGGTACGTTTTCTTTAAGTAGTAAAAAAAACCCTTACATATCACGTTTGTTTACTACTAAAAGGAAACTAGACCAAACTACAAAGATTCCTTCTTACGTGTGACGTTACCCGCTGCTGTCCGTGGCGATGCCGCTGAATCTGCTGATGTCGACGGCTGGAGAATCAGTTATTCTCTAGTGCAGGGGCTGATTCACTGAGTTATGCGAGATACAGGTGTTCTTTATAAAAGAAGCACTTCAGAAATAGTTGAAATTGCATTTATTAGGACTCATGGGATATTATAAAAATAATCCAAACTATAATAGCCTATAATAGCCTAGCCTACATATTTTAAAATTGTATCATATATTGCTGCCATAATAACCATTTAAAAATTTTACGTGCTTTCTTCTCTTTCCCATTTGTGTTCACTGAGGTGGAGCTGCGATGAAATATTGTTCTTGGAAATACTTTACAGCATTTCAGTAATAAAAGTGTACCTCTTACGTACGGTGCTCGGCAGTGATCAAAAAGGATTTAAACAGTGGATTTTGAATCTCTTATTGTAAACTCAGAGATGTGGATTCAGACGGCAATTAAATCACAAAATTTTCTCATCTCTCTCTCTCTGAAAAATGCTTGCTTCTTTGAGACACGCTTATTCTAATCTCACACACTGTTTAGGGTGGATAGTGTGGACATTGAGACGCACTTAGTCTAATCTCACACACTGTTTAGGGTGGATAGTGTGGACATTGAGACGCACTTATTCTAATCTCACACACTGTTTAGGGTGGATAGTGTGGACATTGAGACACACTTCTAATCTCACACACTGTTTAGGGTGGATAGTGTGGACATTGAGACGCACTTATTCTAATCTCACACACTGTTTAGGGTGGATAGTGTGGACATTGAGACGCACTTATTCTAATCTCACACACTGTTTAGGGTGGATAGTGTGGACATTGAGACGCACTTAGTCTAATCTCACACACTGTTTAGGGTGGATAGTGTGGACATTGAGACGCACTTATTCTAATCTCACACACTGTTTAGGGTGGATAGTGTGGACATTGAGACACACTTATTCTAATCTCACACACTGTTTAGGGTGGATAGTGTGGACATTGAGACACACTTATTCTAATCTCACACACTGTTTAGGGTGGATAGTGTGGACATTGAGACGCACTTATTCTAATCTCACACACTGTATAGGGTGGATAGTGTGGACATTGAGACACTTACACTAATCTCACACACTGTTTAGGGTGGATAGTGTGGACATTGAGACACACTTCTAATCTCACACACTGTTTAGGGTGGATAGTGTGGACATTGAGACGCACTTATTCTAATCTCACACACTGTTTAGGGTGGATAGTGTGGACATTGAGACGCACTTATTCTAATCTCACACACTGTTTAGGGTGGATAGTGTGGACATTGAGACGCACTTAGTCTAATCTCACACACTGTTTAGGGTGGATAGTGTGGACATTGAGACGCACTTATTCTAATCTCACACACTGTTTAGGGTGGATAGTGTGGACATTGAGACACACTTATTCTAATCTCACACACTGTTTAGGGTGGATAGTGTGGACATTGAGACACACTTATTCTAATCTCACACACTGTTTAGGGTGGATAGTGTGGACATTGAGACGCACTTATTCTAATCTCACACACTGTATAGGGTGGATAGTGTGGACATTGAGACACTTACACTAATCTCACACACTGTTTAGGGTGGATAGTGTGGACATTGAGACACCTTATTCTAATCTCACACACTGTTTAGGGTGGATAGTGTGGACATTGAGACACCTTATTCTAATCTCACACACTGTTTAGGGTGGATAGTGTGGACATTGAGACACACTTATTCTAATCTCACACACTGTTTAGGGTAGATTGTGTAGACATTGAGACACACTTATTCTAATCTCACACACTGTTTAGGGTGGATAGTGTGGACATTGAGACACACTTATTCTAATCTCACACACTGTTTAGGGTGGATAGTGTGGACATTGAGACACACTTCTAATCTCACACACTGTTTAGGGTGGATAGTGTGGACATTGAGACGCACTTATTCTAATCTCACACACTGTTTAGGGTGGATAGTGTGGACATTGAGACACACTTATTCTAATCTCACACACTGTTTAGGGTGGATAGTGTGGACATTGAGACGCACTTATTCTAATCTCACACACTGTTTAGGGTGGATAGTGTGGACATTGAGACACACTTATTCTAATCTCACACACTGATTAGGGTGGATAGTGTGGACATTGAGACACACTTATTCTAATCTCACACACTGTTTAGGGTGGATAGTGTGGACATTGAGACACACTTCTAATCTCACACACTGTTTAGGGTGGATAGTGTGGACATTGAGACACACTTATTCTAATCTCACACACTGTTTAGGGTGGATAGTGTAGACATTGAGACACCTTATTCTAATCTCACACACTGTTTAGGGTGGATAGTGTGGACATTGAGACACACTTATTCTAATCTCACACACTGTTTAGGGTAGATTGTGTAGACATTGAGACACACTTATTCTAATCTCACACACTGTTTAGGGTGGATAGTGTGGACATTGAGACACACTTATTCTAATCTCACACACTGTTTAGGGTGGATAGTGTGGACATTGAGACACACTTCTAATCTCACACACTGTTTAGGGTGGATAGTGTGGACATTGAGACGCACTTATTCTAATCTCACACACTGTTTAGGGTGGATAGTGTGGACATTGAGACACACTTATTCTAATCTCACACACTGATTAGGGTGGATAGTGTGGACATTGAGACGCAGGGATGCTCTTTTGCTGACGTCTTTGCTTTCATCAACTATAAAGCCTCTTCAGTCTCACCACTTATTTGGTCCATATTTCCCATTAATTCAATGAACTAGTTTAGTATATCATGATGTGTGTATTTTGCATTCTGGGGATTTTCAAGTATTATGCCGATAAGATGCAGCGGCTCGATAAAGTTTCCTCGGGTGACTGAACTCTCCTCTTCTCTGAACTGTTTGTGCAATTGCCGGTAACACTTTACAATACGGGTGCACTAATCTGCATTAATTCATGCTTAACTAATGCACAGATAATCATTTGTTAATGTATGACTCATGAAGAACTAAACCATTAATTAATGATTACTGCATCAGTAACTAATAAAGATTCTAAATGATTAATAGATTAAGTAATATATGAATTGTTATTAATTAAATGTGTCATAATGTATTAATTCCTTAATAACTTATTTTATTAACTAAAAGTGTAAATGAATGTGTTAATTACCACAGTTGGTCAAAGTCATGTACTTCAACTTCCAGTTGTCTGCTTTAATTAATCATTAACTAATGATTTGCAAATGTATCATTATGTTATGACTTTACTTGTTGAGGCACATGACTATTAACTAATTGTTAAGTAATATGACATTTATGGGTTTACATGGCACCAAAATGGCATATTACTTAACAATTAGTTAATAGTAATCATTAATTAATGGTAGCCTTGCCACCCGTCCCGGTTTTCCAGGGATTGTTCTCTTTTTTGAGCGACAGTCCCGGAAAATTTATATTCTTTTCCGGGACACGAATTTTCCCGTTTTTTTGTGAAAATGTACTTCTAAAGTAGAATTTCCTGGTTTAAAATTAAACCGTTTCCTTCTACTGTTACTGCAGAGCTGCCACACGCAATTGACACTTTTCACACGCTCTCACGCCACACATCCATTTTCTCACGCACAGAAAAATTGCGAAGCAAAGAGGACACTGACACCGACAGAGTAGACAGAGCAGGTTACTTATGATATATAAAAAATCTCAGCTCTCAGATTCTGTCAATTTTATTACGAAATTCAAACAATAAATACCGTTTTGGCGTTTGTAAATGTGACGTGAAAGATCCATAGCGGCACGTGAACCGATCATCTCTACTAGCTAATAGTAAATAAACACGAATTAACAATGTTAAAAGAAACAGTACAACTTACCGAAATGTATATTCCTCATACATAATATCGATCAATAAGTGTTTTTCAACCGCAGAAAGGGTCAATAAAACAGCTGGAGAACAACTGTCACATAACATTTACTTCAGGAAAGCCATTTAATGACCATAATAGGCTATAGCACGTTAGTTGGCTAGAAAAAAAGAGCTATAGAGAGTATTTTGCTAAACGTGTAGGCTACTATATTACATATTTATTATATTTTTAGTTATTAAATATAATTTAATATATTGCTGTTGCCTTTGGCTTGCTCAGTTGGGGATATTCTGGGGATATTTAATTTGATTTTATCAATCAATAAGTTCCACTAGAAACAAACCTTGTTGTATTATTTTAATTTAATACTGTGAAGCTGCTTTGATACAATCTGTATTGTGAAAAGCGCTATACAAATATACTTGACTTGACTTGACTTATTAAATAAAGTTGTTATTATAATAAAAAACGCATTATATTTAATTTAAGTTATTTTTAACCTTAAATAATACTGCCAGCTGAAAGGGCTCTCTGTATGTTTACAGCATTAGGTGAGATTTTTTTTTCTTGAGAAAAATGAATGCCTATCTTGTGTATCTAATATTTATCCAAATTAGTCAATTAAATCAAATCACAAAAACTGAATTGAAATTGGGAAATTTGTTTCAAGCAATAATACAAAGCGTAGCTTACCAGAAATTGTACCATGCAAACATTGTAACATGTTGTCACTAAACCTAATACAATTCAGTTTAGTTACAAAAATGTTTTGACAGTCACAATACACTTATTGTGATGCAAGATTATTTTTTTTTACAGTTAAAAAATTTCAGTTAAATATGAAGGAAAAACAGCGCTGGAAAATCCCCCCCCAACAACAACAAAAAAAATCATCTGAGCGTCCCGGTTTTTCACAAATCAAAGGTGGCAACCCTAATTAATGGTTTAGTTCTTCATGAGTCATACATTAACACATGATTATCTGTGCATTAGTTAAGCATGAATTAATGCAGATTAGTGCACCCGTATTGTAAAGTGTTACCCAATTGTCTGACAAGCAGTGAATCAACAACTGCTTGCATGTGTTCCCTATTTTCCTGAACTGCTTTTACATGCCCTTCACTCAAAGCATTCCTGATTCTGGATCCTCCTCCTTCCTAATGTTATATTCAGCCCATGCATCACACAGTGTTTGTGCCGCACTGGCATTGAGTGTTTGGAAAGATGATGTTGCTTTGCGCCGATTCTGATACCCGTCGTGTGTAAACGCGCAGGTCAGCCTAACTGAGCCTCCCCATTCAAACAATTGTTTATTCAGAGGCTACTTTTTTCCTTTTTTTATAATTAGTATTATTTTATTTTATTATTTATTATTTTATTATAATATTTTTAATTAAAGTAAAAAAAAAAAAAAAAAACCCCCAGGAAAATCATTAGGAAATGCTAAGGCGGGGCTGCGCCTGCGCCTTTCTTCATTTGCTCATTATCATTTGATCAACAGCAGAACTTACACTTCAGTCTGCGCTTTATTGGGATATCGTGGTCTTGCGCTAATTTGACCTGTTTATAAATCTGGCCCTATATTATTACTATATTACTATACTAGCTATTATTAAATGACAGCTCAGCTACTGTTTTTAGTATTGATAAATGTCAAATTATTTTCCCACAGATGCAAAGGGAAATCTTGCACTTAAGCTGTTACCCGTTTTACTTCCACCGCTGCCTTACAAAATTAGCAGAAAAACAGTCAGTCAAAGCTTTCATTGACATTCAACCTGTAAGTGCGAGACATTTACCTTGATTATTTTATGACTTTACCAGGTATTTTTTAAGACCAATAGCTTGTGATTTACACATTGATCACATTCTGCTCTGTGTGGGAAATGTCTGGAGTTGCATCACAGATAATTGAGAAATATATTGCGTCTTCCCTTTCCTTCAGGATTGTCTTTAAAACTCTCTTCCCACACACATCAATGAATCATTTTGAGTATCAGAGCTTGGATGATGTGTCAGCCTCGTTCCTGTCTTCTTATTCCTAATTTTATCCAAGTGGTGTTTAAGGAGTGGATCATAATGTGACAAAAGTTCAACTGTGCCGAGGAAATTGCCATTATGCACATCGTCAAGGTTTTTAGTTTTGCCATGAAAGGCAGGTTTCCAGATGCTAAATGTAGCGTCACATCTAGAATTCCTTCCAGAAGATCTCTACTTTTCTCAACTTCTGTTTGTAATTGATTATTGATACCACGTCCTGTAATTACTGAGTGCTGTAGGTTACTCCATTTAACATAGCAAGTTCTGTGGACTCTGTTGCTTATCATAGATCCTGAGCCATGATACCTCAGACATCTTGTATTATCTCTATGGCCTAGAGCACTCTGGGAACCCATTGCAAATTTTCTGGAAATGGTTTTCCTTGGGAGTCTACATCTCCTTCAACATGTGTGTAACCTTTGTTGCTAACTTTCTGACAATCATCTCCCTTTCAATGTCCGTTAATTGGTCTGGCCATAGATCTGGGTCATCGACCAGGATGTAGATTGCTATAGTAATTTGAGTAGTATTACATATATAATACTATAGTAATTATAGTAGTACTATAGGCTCTGGGATGCTCTGGGTCTGTGTCATCGGCCAACCAGCATCTTCACCACCAGGGGTTTGTCGTCCTGTCGTCACCATCCGTTTGTGTCCACCTATCATCATCCCACCTTGTCTGCGCTCACCACTCCTTCACCATCACCTCGCCCTCCTCCAAAACTCAATATGTCACCATTATGTTCTGTTAGTTTCTGTTTTCAAGGACTTTCAGTTTGTTTTCATTTGTCACGTGTCTTTGGTTACGGTCATTATTAGTTAATTTGTGTTCCATTAATTATCTCGTTTGTGTTTGTTAAGTTGTACCCTTGGATTCATTCTCTGTGCGATCACCGTTACGTTTAGTTGTGCTTGTCTTTGCCTGTCTGAGGTATTATGATTAAACTTTGAGTGTTATGAACTTTACAAAAAAAAACTATGCTAAAATGTCTCTTCATTTTCGTTGACCAAAACGAGACAAGACGAAATGTTCTAACGTTATTTCATCTCGTTATTATTTTGCAGTATTTCTGTTTCATGTCTCACTTCAGGGGCTGCATCAGGTCGCACTGCGCAGACGCAGGCGACGTCACTTCCTCAAGCCCCATTCGCGGCATTATTTAGAAGATGCAGCAGCTGTGAGTTAGCGTAAACGACTACAAACAGAGTAAAGTCTGACACAGAGAAAGGGACCAATGGCCGGCAAGCCGGGGTTCGTCTTTGGGTTGCAACCCTCTACAATGCGAGTAAATTTCACTCTTGGCGACTAAGTAATGTATATCATTAGCCATTGGCTAATACATTCTTAGATTTTACTTGCCAGTGTGTGTCTTAGATGCCAAGTATAAGTTTAGCATTGATATATTTTCACGCACTGAACACTGACTGAGCGCTTGAGAGTTTCGCTCTCCGTCAAGCGATCTGTAACGTTAGTATTTCAAATTCAGCTCAGCGCACCTGTATTTGACGTATCGTAAACTAGTGTGAAGGCGCGCTACTCGCCGTTGCGTTTCTCTCACACGCAAAGAGAGCGAGAGAGATTCTTGCATACCACGCAAAATCTACACTCTACATATAAATGATATTCTTGTTTGTATTTTCCTGTCAAAATAACTGAGTTCATCTGGAATTATTCAGCTTTTAAGAACAAGCAGAAGAGATGCCGGTTTCTCCAGAAGTGGGCAGAACTAATGCGCAAATGGCAATCTTACTGGATGGCACTCATCCCAGTTTTAATTTCAGCAAATCAGAGCGAAACTTTGATTTCTTTAAACAAATATTGAACATTTGAAATTTAACGAATTGAAATGTTTTTATGGCTATATTTTTTAGACATGTATTTTCAAACAGCTATTTGAATTCTTAGACTGCAAATATTCAGTTTAAAAAATACAGATTCAAGTTTTCAAGATGAATAAAAAATTCAGAACTTCAAATTCAGTTTTCTAAAATTCAAACTAGGGCTGTCACGATGTTAGATTTTTCACACCACGGTTATTGTGGCCAAAAGATTTCACAATATCGATATATCGCGATATCTATAGAATCTATGGGGGGGGGTAGTAGTTATCAGTCAAATTAATTTTTACTTTGTTTATATAGTTTTTCTTTTTTACCCAACAAACATAAGGATACTGATAAACACAAGGCACATGCATTTTTACTTCTTGCGTACTCAATCTATGGCAAATTTTTGTGAAGGAAGACAAGCATGTGAAGTTTATCTGGTTTCAAACTGAAGCCAAACACTGTCTGAAGGTTTCCTGAAGAACTGAAAAGCTCTTAAACCAGGGTCCCCGCGGGTCCTTAAAAAGTCTTGAAATGTCTTAAATAAAATTTTCGATTTTTAAGGTCTGAAAATGTCTTGAATTCTGGAATTTTCCATAAGGAGGTCTTAAATTTCATGTGGAATCTTAAATTTCATGTCCGACTCGTCATTTTTATTTATTTTTTCAACCGCAATTTGACCAGCGCAACATTTGGGGGCAGCACTTTGTGGGTGCAACCTGCATCATTCCCTAGGTGACATACGAGTAAGTGATTGATGAAATGCGTTGCGTTGATGGTTCGCCACCACGGCATTTTACGAAATCGCAAGCATGGGCAAATGTGTGTTTGATGACAATTGGTTGGAGGACGAAAAGTATCGGGGGTGGCTGAAGAAAACAGCCAGTAATCATGAAGCGAGGTGTGCTTTATGTAAAAAGACGATAAAGCTGGGGACAATGGGCCACATAGCGCTCAATTCACACATGAAAGCAGAGAAGCACAAGAAGTATGTGTCGTCGCAGGCAAGTAGTTTGCCCATAAGTATGTTCTCATCGAGCACTTCGACCTCTCAGCCTTCCTCAAGGCCGTCCACTTCAAGCAATGCCTTCGGCAGCTTTGCGAATGTAGCTACACTTAAGGCCGAAATACTGTGGGTATTTCAAACCGTAAGCCGCCACCACTCGTACACCTCAAATGAGGACATCCACCTAGTTTTTCAAGCAATGTTCCCTGACTCAGAGTGTGTGAGTACGTTCACATGTGGAAGGGACAAAACCGCATATTTAGCACGATTTGGTGTTGCCCCATACCTAAAGAAGGAACTAATTTCACGGGCAAACAAGGACGCTTTCATCATAATGTTCGATGAGTCCATGAACACAACAACGAAACTAAACAGTTGGACTTGCACGTCAGACATTGGTCAACCGACGAGACCGGCACCCCGATTGTCAGGTCTCGCTATCTTGGTTCTCAGTTTTTGGGCCACTCAACGGCAGAAGACTTGCTGGAGCATTTTAAGGTAAGACTCTCAAAGTAACATTTAAAATGCTTTGAATATGTTAAAATGCTTTGTGTGTTTTCATGTTATTTCCTAATGAATATTTAGGACAATATATCGATGCATCGCAATTCTTGGATTGATTTAATTTTTTTCCGAATGCATTGCGAATTGATTCTGAGCTTATTTTTTGCAGATGGCGCTCTAGGCTAGTTTTTAACCGCACACTCAAATGCTCACGAAGAAGAGCGCTCGTGCGTTCGGCTGAGTCTGAGAATGTAGGCTACTTAATATAATGCTTTTATGACGCGAGATTCATGTAAACAGCCCACTGCAAACACCCTTGTACTTCGCTTCAACCTTTTCGAACTTTATGAATTATTATTTTATAGTAGGTTCAAGTGGTGTGTGTAAGGCATCTAAAGCACGCAGTGCCATCTGCTGTTAAAAACTAAACTCAGAATCGATTCATTCAGAATCGCAATGTATTCAGAAAAATTGGAATCGATCCAGAATAATTGTGGGTGGGTGACATCTAGGCATAGGCCTATTGCATTCTGGATGGAAGGCAGTGCTGTAAATAACTTTATTGTAAAGCATTCAATATGTATGCATACTTCTTGCATATTTTTTATGTGAAAAGTAAAATTGAATTGAATTAAATAATGTAGGCCAGTTCATAATTAGACTCCAAATATCTGTTTTGTGCTTCTCAATTTTAGGTTAACAATTTTGACACTGAACCATATCACATAGGCCCAATTTGCGAGCATTCACTATTATGGCTTAAGATGTGTTTCTCAAACTTATTTTTTCAAATCAAGGATCACTTAGCCAATTAAAAAAACAAAAAAAAACAATCTTGACACATTTGGCTTAATGATCATCCCTATGCATGTAAAAATGCAGGCCATTTTAGTCTTCTGAAACCATGGCTAACTTCACCTGCTAATAATGTGCATGATTAGAAAACAAGTCATGAGAAGTGAATTGGAAATGATCAACAGTGTCACAGTCCATGTCAGTCATTTTTGTTGATGACTTTTGCTCACGGACCTCTTTGGTAATCTGGCATACCACCAGTGGTCCCCAGACCACAGTTTGAGAATCACTACTTTAGACAAACCATCTAATCTGAGTGAACATGAATGAAAACGTTATCATTCTTGATGTGGACTTTGTTTTGATTTTATTTTTTTATAATATCAGGAGGACACCAAAGGAACTTAATTTAAGGAACATGCTTTCTGTGTCAATGGATGGACCCGCAGTTAATTGGAAATTCATGGATCTCCTACAACTGGAACATGCAGAACAGTTTGGGGGGATTCAACTCCAAGTGGTAGGAAGCTGTGGTATCCATACCCTACACAATTCATTAAAAGGTGGATTTGAGGTGTGGCATGTAGAAAAGGTGCTGAGATCTCTCCACTATCTCTTCAATAATGCCCCAGCAAGAAGAGAGGATTTCACATCTGCAACACTGTCATCCACATTCCCCTTATCCTTCTGTGGCCATCGTTGGCTCGAAAATGTGCCTGCTGCAGAGAGGGCCATTGAAATTTGGCCCTCTATTGAGAAGTTTGTTGACCAAGTGTCAACAAAGAAGGTGAAGAACCCAGGAAATGCATCATTCGACACCCTCTCTAAGGCAAGAAAGGATCCTCTTATCTGTGCCAAACTCCACTTCTTTGTGTTCATAGCAAGAGTCTTTCAACCATTTCTGGAAAAATATCAAAAAGATGCTCCCATGATGCCCTTCCTGTGGAATGATTTGGAGGATTTGATAAGGGTAATTATTTGTCATAATGCGCAACACCTTTAGTACACAGAAATTCACTGATCTAACTCAAATATATATATTTTTATTTTACTAGAGCCTTCTCAAACGATTCATCAAGCGCGATGCTTTGCCCTCGAGTCCATATAAGCTGGTGAGGCTCGATGTCACAGACCAGAAGCTTTGGCTTGGCACAAAAGATGTTGACAATGGCATGGGTGCAGCAGCTGTTATCAAGGTGGGTGTATTCAGTTTCATCAAATTAGTTCACAGTGACATGTAGATATCAACATTGAGTGTGTGTGTGTCTGTGTGTGTGTGTGTGGAGAGAGGCATGTTCTGAAAAGGGGCGCCATTAATCTCAGTGTATTATGCTTAATTATTGCAGACTATGTAGAGGGACAGAAATGTTGTAGATTTGACAAACCAATGTTTTTTTTCTGTCAGGGACTGTCAGGGGCCAAGGGCAGGGTAAGCGAGCTTGGTGTGCTGCAGTTTAAAAAAGAATGCCAGAATGCGCTTTCAAAAATATGCAAGAAGGCACTGGATAAGTGCCCTCTAAAATATGCCACTGTCCATAACATGATGTGCCTGGACCCAAGAAAAATGTATTCCAGCCCTGACGAATGTCTACAGAAACTGAAACGCCTCATTGAGAAGTTTGTGCTGGACAAACAGTTGACAGGCGGGATATCTTCTGGTAAATTATAGGAATAAGAATAGAATGGCACTCACTGTTTACACACTTCCTCCCATTTGTATCAGTCAAGACCAATACCTATAACATTACCTGTAACATAAAATTCAACATATTTGTACATATTTGATACTATTCACTGACTTCAAATAATCAGGTAGAGGTAAAGTTATGTAGTCTACTATTTAAACAGGCCATTCTACAAAAAAAAACTACACTTGTTTTTTTGTTATGTTTTTGCGTGTGTTTTTTTTTAAATAGGGCAGGTTGGCATGACTTGAGTGCAAACCAATGAGCTACAGAACCCAGGCATTTTTCTTTGTAAAAATATTATTCATGAAAGGGATTAACAGAAATTTATGGAATCAGTGTGGATTGGTCTCTTTAAAAGAACGCATCTTTGCCTTTTATGTTGTGATGCTAATTTATTATTCACACTGGCTCTCCTTTGTGCATTATTACAGGTGATGTGATTTCTCAACAGTTTGAGAAGGCCCTTTCCAATGAGGCCAAATCGCTGGAATTTGCAAACTTCCAGCCCTCAGTGTCCAGGGTTGATACATTCCTGTCTCAGAATCTCAGTTCCTACACTGATCTGTGGAACTTCTGCAAGAAGTTACTACTCCTCTCACATGGACAAGCTGAAGTGGAGCGGGGCTTCTCCATCAACAAAGAAGTGGAGACGTGCAACATGTCTGAGGAGACAGTTGTTATTCAAAGGCTCATCTGTGATCAAGTGAAAGTTTGTGGGGGGGTGACACAAGTGCCTTTTACAAAAGAGCTATTCAGTTACTGTGCCTCAGCACGGAGCCGTTACCGGGCACACTTGGAAGAGGAAAAAAAGAAGAGAGAGACAGAAGAAAACTCCAAGAAAAGAAAGTATGTCGAAGAGGACCTGAAAGAGCTAAAGCAAAAGAAAAAATCAATTCGAGAAATTTGCATATCTTTGGAGAATGATGCAGATAGAATGGCAGAGCAAGCCGAAAGTTCAGGTGGTAGTAAAATGGCCACATTGATCACAGAATCCAATTCTTTGAGGAGACGAGCTAAAGATAAACATAAAGAACTAATTGAGTTGGATATAGAAATTGAAAACAAGATTGTAGAATTGACAAAACTGTCATGAGGGCTTTGAGTTTGAGAACTTAAAAGTTGAAGGTTTACATGTACCTTTAGTGATTTATTTGGATTATTTGCTGAATGTTACTGTCTTGGCCTAGAAAATCAGTTCCTTTTTTGTTTGATCAGCACTGTGGCTTAATGGGGAAGTCCGAAGCTGTTTCTCTAATATTTGTCATCCCATGTAAGCATGACTGTTTTCATGCTATTCTGTTTGTATACTGTTATACATGTATATCTTTGGATTGCCAGGTTGGCATTAATCCCATTGTTGACCATATTGGAATTTTGATGTCTTCACAGCACTGAAAGTAGTAGCTGAACAAAGCACTTTTAAATAAATTTCTGATCCTGATCTTTACTACAATTGTCTGACTGGATCTTCATTCATTAGGTCTATACATAGGTTATTGAATGTGCTTGCATTTATCTGTGTCTGAAATGACATGGAAAACACTAATCAGACCCTGAACAACATTTTCTTGGGGGAGAACCCCCAAACCCAGCACAAGGCTATTTGGCAGCCACATTTACCCATAATTTAGATCAAGTATGACGAATACTTTAACTTTTGTGTATTTGTGGGCTTTTGTATTGTCCTGTGGCTGTCCATGTCTTTTTCAAACTGCTATGAGGGGCCAGAATTTAGAAAGTACCTTAAAGGCTGATAGTTTATACATAGTCAACCATGTCAGGGTTGTAAGGTGAATCAGCACTTGGTATAAAAGTTTTCGCGTCCCTTTGACCTGTCTTGAGCGTGGCTCTGGTGAGTTGTGCCACGCTAATGCTTCACCACATCATTCTGTGTTGTCGCGCTGAACATTTTCCTGTTTTTTTTGTTGAGGTAAGGTCTTAAATTTTCCTTTTAGAGGACTTAAAAAGGTCTTAAAAGTTAAACCTGTTGTTGCACTGGCGCCAATAAAGTCATGCAGATAGCAGATTTGAATAAAAAAATCAAGTGCAAATACAAATAGGCTACAAAAATAAGATGAGTAAAGAAAACGGGGTTCTTAATTTTAATAATCACCCCTTATTAAATATATGAACACAGAAACCCCCTGTTAACAGTTAATGTCATGTTTCCCATTCCATGATGACTAGTAAAATAATAGCCGCGTCGCGTCTATGACAACTCGAGGTATCGCACACCGGACACGCACTTTCTCAGTTTATGGCCAGCAATATCATTATGTTTAAGGACATTATGGAATTGAGATAATGTCTGTACTATGTTATGATTATACTGTACAATTAAATACAATAGTTGCTGAGTCTGTGATCTGAACACTTTTTTCTGCGCTCTGTGTCGCGGCAGGATTTTGAACAAGGTCCTGAGCCGTTGCTGGGCGCCGCGGACAGACGCCGAATAGAACCGCGCTGTGCTTCTCGTCCGGTGTGTGTACACTCATACAGAATGTGTTCGAATTTTAAAGACGTGGCGCTGCGCTTCTCGTCCAGTGTGCGACCACCTTTAAGGTGCTGTTTTCTTTGAAGCCGAACAACTCTGTTCTTAATACTGGCGAGCTTACTTTTTTCGGGTGTGGACAGAGTGTTTCACTGATTCACTCTAGCTGCGCGGGCGCGGACGAGCGCTGCGTCTAGAAAACGCCAATATCGCCAATACCGGTATATTGTATTGCTCTAAATTAACACGATGTCGATATTTCATGCTTTGAATATCACGATTATCGTCAATACCGGTATATTGCGACACCCCTAATTCAAACCGTGGAAAATTCAGATCTTACAGAAAGTAGGTCACAGGTCATCCACAGGGAAGAGTAAAGGATCTCAGAAAAGTCGAACAGAGCATTTTGGCTGCACTGCAGTAGTTTTCTGCCGCAAATGCGGTGGTGGTTCAAGAGAATCCATGTATCTTTCATTCAGTCGTTTTTTATTTAATATTAAGAGTAGAAAAATGAAAAAACAGCTTGAGTATTAGATTTCTAATATTTATGACTTTTTTGGCTTTTGACTTTTTTTTTTACACAGTAAACTTTGTGAGGTTGGACTGTATATACATTTGGCTCTACACCACTTTCTTCATCGTATTTGAGTTAACATTTATTTCGAGTAAGGAAAATGATTGATATGAACTGATGACAGTATGAATGATCATGAATGTGACGAGAGATAAGCAGAATGAAACACAGAGACGATCTCCTGATAGCAGGCACGTGCACACATAGACATCAAAGGGGGCTTGAGCACCTGCCCTTTTTATTCCCAGAGAGAAAGTGCCCTTTTTTCTGGGGTGCTTTTTTTTTATTTTTGAAAAATAATATATATTCCTGTTTGCGCACAGCTTCCCTGTCAAACAAATATATTTATTGAAGAATAGTATATCTAAATATCAGGTCAGGAGTTCTGAAGCGCGCTCTCTCTCTCTCTCTCCCCCCCTGCGTCTCTGCGCACATCGGCACACATCATACACACACACACACACACACACACACACACACACCTGCAGGCAGCAGCAGCCCTTCCCAGCAGTGTTTTTCTTGGCTTGTGCTGAGGTGAGTGGCGCTGGCGAGATTCGAGGCACTGGTCGAGGCTCGAATTTACTGCTGATTAGCCAAAGACAAATATAGTTAACCTGTGTTTTGCTAGCATGCATGCCTCATGAGCTACTAGACTAGCTAATGTGTAAGGGATAATCGCTATACATTATCCCGCTTATTACATGGCTACCTACCAAATAAATAATTAATTTGACACAAAATATTGATTTAAAAGGGAGTTTATTGATTTAAACCCGATTGTATTGCTTCCGCTAAAGAAAATAGTACGCTCTGTCTCTACGGTTAGAATCCTGTGAGTCCATAGCAACGCTCTGTTTTTCATGGCAACGGTCTGTTATAGAGCTGGTAAGTCCCGCCCATCTGTAAAACCCCAAGTGGACCTCTAGGTTGAAAAATCGTCAATGCAAGTGAATGGGAGAAAATAATTATTTTCTGGTCCCGTTTGAATTGTGCCATGAATGTGAACATATGTTGTCTGTGAATTTTTTATATAATTTTTCATGTTACGAGTTTGACAGTATATGGTATGATTCTTCGGCTAGCAGTTGTGGAAAAGACATAACGAGAAAGACTACATGTCGCCTATGTGACGTCACCCCATAAAGTTGACTTACCCGTGGTTTTCGCCAACCTCAACGATTTTGTCCTCTCCCTGAAAGAAGGCGGTGAAGTGCACCAAAGACACAGCCATGGTTAGCGGGATCCGTGAGCTAGTGTACGTGTGTGAGTGGTGGTGACGTTTCAAACGCGTCGAAAGCAGCGAAGAGTTGTAGTCCTTCTGTATCAAACTTCTACCCGCTAAATTGTAGCATTCTTTACACGAAAAATTATATAAAAAATTCACAGACAACATATGTTCACATTCATGGCACAATTCAAACGGGACCAGAAAATAATAATTTTCTCCCATTCACTTGCATTGACGATTTTTCAACCTAGAGGTCCAGTGGGGTTAGCGGAAGGGGCGGGACTTACCAGCTCTATACTCCGCACAGCGGTCTGTTATCAAGAAATAACAGACGGCATTCTACATTGGAATTCAACCAAGCCATGTAATAAAATAAGTTAGTAATAAAATAAGCATATATCACCACCAGGTGATATGCTTTAGTTATTTTGTTTATCCTATTTACCTGCATTGCCCTGTCAATTAGATGCAAATGTGCGCATTTTAACTAGTTGACGCCTAATTTGCATACAGAACGTCCCCAGTTAATGACTTACATCAAGAGTCTTTCCCCCTGAAATTTAGAAGAAATCTACAGATGCAAACAGATGGAGGATACACTCTAAAAAATGTAGTAAATCTGAGTAACTGCATCTGGTACATTAATAAATAAAACTGAGTAGAAATAAGTTAACATTAAACATTAAAAATAACAATATTTATAAATTAACTTTTTATTTATGAGTAATTTAACTTTTTTTATTTCCTCTAAACCTTTATAAAATAGTATTCCATACAACCACAAATACATACATGACATTGGCTTTTATTTAATTTTTACTCAATTATTTTGGTAAGTTTAATTCAAACAATCAAGTAAGATTTTCAGAGATTTTATTAAGTTAATAAAGTTAAATATTTCTGTAATATTTACTAAGCCACAGAATATTTTTAAGAGTGTAGTAGGTTTAAAACAAACTCCATCTAAATGTGGATTTTGAAGGTTTTATTTGATGATGATGATACAGTCCTCCCTCAAATGTGAAACTAAGTCCATGTCAGTCACCATCAGTTATTGTGTATGTGTGTGTGTGTGTGTACATGCATAGCAATAATACTATTAATGTATTTGATTACAACATTAAGCTGATGCTTGGTTGTGTGAAGCTAAAAAGTTATTTTGCTTGTGAAACAAAAAGTATTTAAACAATTAATTGTAATCATGCCTGAGTTTGAGGAAGATAAAATTAATTAACTTTTTTAATTAATTTTTTAAAAAGGAAGTCAGAGTTGCGTTAATATATATATTTTTTTGTTTAAAAAAAGAAAAAAAAGACGTAATTATGAGAAGTGCCCTTTATTTCACTTGAGCCCCTGCCCCTCAAAATGTCTGTGCACGTCCCTGCCCGATAGTGTGCTTTATATTTACACACACTGTCTGACACTAAATGAATTGTGCAGATCAGTGACGGTACACACACTCACAGTATCGCTGTTAAACACAGATGATCACGTCTAATTCCAGTCTTTCAGGAGCTTCAGAGCTCAATCTGCTGCCTTCATCACCACAACATCTTCTTCTGAAATCAAGGTGTTTTATCCTTTATTAGATCTCCACGAGCACAACAGCTTTATATGACACACACACACACACACACACACACACACACACACACACACACACACCAGCCTCTGTGCCTCAGCTCACACTGAAACATCTCTATCATGAACATGACAAAGTCAAGATGATATTTGTGTGTGTTTATAATCAAAGACACACAGAAGGTGTTCAGGGTCAGTAAGACAAACTGAAATGTGTGAAATATTTCTGATCGTAACGAATCCTCCTCAGATTAGACAGAATCAGCTGGAAGGAAGACATCAGATATCAGCGAGTGTTTGTTTCAATCTCAACAAGGTTTGATTCTCAGTAGAGACTGTAGTCTTTCTTGGATTATGTGGCATTAGTGTTTTTCGTTCTCTCAGTTATTAATGGTGTCTGTGCCTCTCTTTATATCAGATTAGTGAATGGAGACAAAACCAGCGCTCGCAAAGGGAGTCTGACAGGAGCTTTTCTGAGGGAAACTTTATCACAAACTCTGTGCTTTTGTAGTGTGGTTAAAAAGATCAATATGATTTATGCAATACTAAACAAAATGGTATGTGAGTTTGTTGTTTTGTTGGTTAACTGGAGAAAAATAAATTGTAATTTAAGAAATGTCCACTAGGGGGAAACCAAAGGCTGCAGGCAGTAGCTGACACAATCTATGTTGTGTGTCACAAGTAAATACAGCTTGACGCACAGACAACAACGAGTCCGTGTCTTCTCGTCTATTATAACGTCTATTTTCCCCTTTTCCAGGTATAGACTATTAATTATTGCATTTCTGTCATGAGTTAAGACTATACAGTGGTTGTAAAGCTGGTTATTTCTCTGAACATATGTGAAAAATGTGAGGTTCGATGGCTTAATTATCGTGTTTGACATGCTAACCACGAGGAAATTGTGGGCAAAACTGAATGTATCTTATGTCCTTGTTTAACTGTAATGTAAAAGTTAACCATTTATTAACTGAAATGGTTAGGAGCAAATGAGCAAATGTTAGTACATGTTGTTTTTTTGTATTTCATGGTTAATCTGTTTATTGGTAATTGACTGCTGAAATAGTGTTCCATTTTATTTTAGTGTCAAAGTGATTAAACGATTTAATGCTAAACACTTTTCAAATGATTCTTCCACCTTTAATTCTCTGCAGGAACAAAACAACACAAGAAGATGGAAACCAATCTCTGATGGAAACATTAATGACACAGAATCGTAGGTGAAATCCACAACATTGTATGTCACATGATGTAATCTCTGGATAATCCTGAATCGATTAGAAGACCATATTTCAGACTCATAAGAATCATCTCAAATGTCACATCAGTTGAGAAACTGAGCTTCTCCAAACACTGAATCAACTGAACTAATAGTTTGACAGAATGATCCGATGTCGTACCTTATTAATCAAATACGTGTGTGTTTGTTCAGAGGGAGAAGACTTGAAGATAAAGAAGACCAAAGCAGAGAAGTGCAATGATGAAGAAATGCATTTAAAGAGAATCCGTTACATTCAGACTGTGATTCATATGGACATTTCTGTGTAATGTCATTGATCTTAACTTGACTTATAATATTATGGCTTATAATATTTCTGGATTTAATTGAAGGTTTGAGAATGCTACTTCTCTTGAGTTTATAGAAAGCAGAAGACTTTACTGACTGACTGAATTCACAAACTCTCTACTTGCTATGGGGGATTTCACTCTTGATAAATGTCCACAGGCCGACTCTCATCATTTAATTCAGAATATAAACCATTCCTGGAGACACTTGATGTGACTGATGTCTGGAGATGGACGGGGTTTATTTGTTGTTGATATCTGAGGTAAAGCTGTGGTAAAGTATGCAAACATCACGTGAGCGTCACTACGGGAAGCAGAAAGTGTCTTCAGACTTCACGTCTCTGTTTTCTGCAACTCTCGCCGATCGGTTACATCAGCCGATATCCAACACACCTAACATGACACATTCACAAGAGGAGCACATGGCAAGAACACATGAGGGAAAAGGGAATCACATGACAGGAATCTTGACTATATGTAAATTACAAAATTAAAGACATGAAACGTGAAAACAAAACCCAAACCAGCGTGACCTTTTTTATTAAATTATCTACAGTCTTCTGCAATGCCCTCCAAATCTCGTGAAGCCTGACAGTGCACTTGGAGAACCAAATAAGAGACACAGAGACCAGATTACTGCTCAGTTGTTTCTCAGTTTAATAGAGTTGGACAGAGGATACATGCGTCAATACATATTTTAGCCTGTTTTCTGCTTGTGTCAAAGTTGCAGGCAGGAAAACCATAGAGAGGAAGAGAAAGCGTAGACAGCTCACAGAATGCAAACTCAAACAGGGTGACAGAGAGCCAACACATATTTTACACTGGCACAAATATCACATCACGGTAAGTCTTCAGGAATTAATCTTCAGGATTATAATGATATCGAGCTCTAGGGATTCTGCTTTTAGTTTAGATTAATTTACAGACTCTTTACAACCTGAAATATACAGAGGTGGAAAGTAAACATGTAAATGTTCAACACTTCCGCTCTTCTGTAGGCCAGGCGTTGATTCACAGACGATCAGCTTTAGTGAGAAGATCGATTATGACAAACAGATGTATTTTTGATGGCTACAGAAAATCTATACTCTCCAATTAAAGTGTCTGGATTGTGATATTTAAAGGAAGAAACCCGAATAAATAATATGATAAATGATTTAATGTTTTTATTTCACCTATGTGAAAATGCTCAATAATAATAATAATAATAATAAACTAGATTAAAAAGTTTGTCGAGACTAACTTTAAGTTGGCTTGAGAAAGTTTGGACCAGAAAGTTTAAAGTAGTTTACAGTTTAAATTAGTTTGAAGTTTAAAAGTAGTTTAAAGTTTAAAGTAGTTTAAAGTATAGTTTTAAGTAGTTTTTAGTTTTTAGTTGATAGATAGATTTGCTATCGGTATGCGGTTACTAGGGTGTTCTGGGTGGTTGCTAGGGTGTTACTAGGCGGTTGCTATGATGTTCTGGGTGGTTGCTATTGTGTTCTGGGTGGTTGCTATGGTGTTACTAGGCAGTTGCTATGGTGTTATGGGTGGTTGCTAAGGTATTTTGGGTGGTTGGTAGGGTGTTGCTATTGCTTGGGTGTCCATATTTTCCTGAACTGCTTTTACATGCCCTTCACTCAAAGCATTCCTGATTTTGGATCCTCCTCCTTCCTAAAGTTATGTTCAGCCCAAGCATCACACAGTGTTTGTGCACAAGATGTTTTAAAAGAGGAATTAAATGTTGGTCAAACCGCGACTAGAGTAGCTGAGTCAGTGTTGTTTAATGAGGAAAAGGTTTTGTTGGACGCTGACATTTCCAAATTTAAAAAATCCAGAAAATAAATCAAACACTGAACAAGTTACAAAAGCGTCAAAGACGAATCCCATGAGCTGTTCTTCTCAGTCAGATGATGGGTTGATGAACACGAAGAGTCTGAAAGTGATGTTAGTGGAGACACACAGATGGATGTGGAGAGTGCTTACTCTTTCACCAAAATTCAGTCCTTTTTACAAAGAACCTAAGGCTTGAGATCAGTTAAGTTGATGAGTTTTTCCCAGATCTAAAGTTGCTCCTTGATTCAGTTAAACTATTCATGAAAATACAGAACACCCCGGCCAACTGACCTTTACAGACCAAGACATTTTTACTCTAAATAATGTATGATAAAAGTTTGCACAAATAGCTAATGATGGTTAAGTGTCTTTTGTTTTTCTTTTTCTTTGTTTGTGTTAACCTCTCTGTTTTGTTAAAATGCAAATTAACATTTGCTATGTGTGACATAAAGCTGGGTTCTTTAAACATCAATGGAGCCAGAGAGGATGCAAAGATCAGTTTGTTTAAAGTTAAGAAATTATATGTCATTTTTTCACAAGAAACGCATAGCACCATTGAAAATGAAACTGCATGGAAGAAAGATTGGGATGGGGAAGTTGTTCTCAGTCATAAGAGTAGTAACAGTGGTGGAGTTGGTATCCTGTTTTCTAGAGATTTTTTACGCATTTCTTGTGTTACTGAAGAAATCATTGAAGGTCGCTTGTTAAAAATACAAGCTTTAATTTTGAAAGTGTAAAAATGACTTTCATCAATGTTTATGGAGAGACCAGAGGTGGCGCAGTCCTTCTATGAGGGTTTACCTAAGGTTTCCAAGGAGGCTAACGCAGAGTTGGATGCACCGATCTCTGCTGATGAACTACATTCTGCGTTGCAGAGTCTAGAAAGCGGTAAAGCTCCAGCCATTGATGGCCTTCCTGTGGACTTTTATAAAGTTTTCTGGCCTGTGATTGGCTAAGATTTGTTGCTTGTTCTCAGAGACAGTTTAAGTAAAGGACATTTACCATTGAGCTGCAGGAGAGCAATCCTCACTCTTCTCCCCAAAAAAGGGGATTTACAAGAGATCAAGAACTGGCGGCCGGTGGCTCTGCTCTGCATTGACTACAAACTTTTGGCAAAGGTGTTGGCAAAGAGACTGAAAAAAGTTATGGCGCATAGTATTCATGTTGACCAGACTTATTGTATACCCAATAGGTTGACATCTGACAATATCATTTTAATTAGTGATGTTTTGGACCTCCACAATTTTGCCTTTGACAGAGTCGAACACCAGTATTTGTGGCAAACGTTAGATGCGTTTGGGTTCAGCTCTGGCCTTATAAACATGATTTGAGTCTTGTATAGTGACATTGAGAGTATTTTAAAGATCAACGGTGGTTTAAGTGCTCCTTTTAAAGTTCATAGGGGGGTCAGACAAGGATGTTCATTATCTGGTATGCTGTACTCCTTGGCCATAGAGCCTCTTCTGCACAAATTAAGGCAATCTCTTTTCGGTGTAAACCCTCCTGTTGTCCTCTGCTAAAATTAACTGGGGGAAAGTGAAGCTGTAACAATCAGTGATGAGTTAAGTAGAAAACTTGTTTTACCTGCCGGGTTAATTTGGAACAAGGGTGGGTTTAAATATCTTGGTGTTTATCTTGGAGATGATACTTTTATGTGTAAAAATTGGGACAATGTTTTAGAAAAAGTTGAAGGACGTCAGAGTAGACGTTCGTTGAATTTTTATATTATAAGGCTCGTTTTGAGGAAAATGAGGTTGTAGCTCGTCATCTATGGATTGAAAATAGGTGTCAATTGAGTTTTAAAAACGTTTAGCTCATGATTTATTGATCTGGGAAGTTCGGATCTGTGAATAACTTTACTGAACTCCTTGAACTAAGCACTGTCCGTATTTCTTTATACTTAAGTCCAAGTTCAAAATAAAACTCTATGAACCGCTCCATTGTTAACGTACGGAGCTGTCTGAAACACGGATTAAATTGTGTTTGTCCGAACCCGCAAGTTTTGAAAAATAAGGTGAGACTCAAGATTTTTAGAAGTAATAATATAGAGTTAAGTGGCTCCTCACTTTTGTTGTGCAAAGTGTCAGGGGAAAATAAAGAGGATTCCCCAGTTGACAAATGCCACCTTAGCATGAAATCTGCTGCTGGTTACAGCAATGCCACCCTGACTGAAGATGCCAATGAGAACAATGACATCTGTCAAGCTGACACTGCTGTAACAGTGGATATCAATCATGAGGATCATCTTTCAGGAAGATCTTCAAGGGCTTTGAAATCAAGCCACAGAGCAAAAAAAGAACCAGAAAAAGCTTGGAAGGAGAAGTGAGAATATGGTTGTGTAATGTGAGTAAGTGTGAGAACAGTTTCAATAGCGTGAGTCTTGGACTGAATGTCTGAGAGTTGGCAGCACTGGCACTAGTCTAGACTTGAAAATAAGCTTTTCTCCCGAATCACAGCAGCAAACACCAGTTATTTTGCCATGAGATCTCTTTATTATTATATGTCGAGACATAGCAGAGAGAAACATTTTACTGGAGAGATGGTCTTCATTCGTCAATACACAAAGGTTGGACATTTATATGCTGACCAAAGGAACTTACATTATCTTTACAAGGTAGAGAAACGTGTTTGTGTTTAAAATTGAATGTATATTTCATGCTACACAATCCTCATTCCTTAAAGAGAATACTTCAGTCAACATATGCGTCAGTGGAAACTATGCTAGATTGCATTCACATTCCTCTGTGGTTAAAACTAACTCCTCTCACTCCTCTCCATGTCCATGGCATGTGATCCTCACACACACTTGCTGTGCACCGAGATACTGACTTTATACTCCAGTTTGGATCTTGTTCAATCTAATTTTTGTCTTCACCAGTGATGGCCGCTTTCGTCACGTGAATTAGGTAAAAAAAAGGCTTGTCACAACTGTTTCCAAATGTTTTGAAATTTCAGTGGTTCGCTGTTGGTGGATGATCTCAGTGAACCAGTGTTTAGGGTTTTTACCTGATCTTGGATCAGTTTTATAGTTTTGTAGACATTTTAATGAGATGTTTGTGTAATTTGATTATGGACAGCCCTGCCATTCAACAATCTAAACTATGTTTCCTGTACAACAACATTACTCACTGCTTAACTACTGTAGTATGATGCATCATCGAAGAAATCAACTAATTCTAGTATGAAAATGATAAACCTGTCAGATAACTCGTTTAGAGTAACAGTACTAAAGCATAGACTGCCTTAATGTTGAGACAACAAATGGCAAAAGTGTAAAAGGGAAAAATTAAAAACAGAGAATATGAGGTGGTAAAGAAATAGATTTTCACAATGACTTTTGGAAATTACAGGATGAAACTTGCTGAAAAATGCTGAATTTTGAACTATTGACAAAATCAAATGCTTACAGATGTGTCTATAATGTGGCTGATTATTCTTCACAAACGCGACACTTTTAGTACTGACACCTTGCTCTTTACGCTTTAAAGCTAGATAGTCAGCAATAGGGTGTCCCGGTTTACGACAGTAAAAACATTCTCTAGCTTCCTTAGCTTTTAGAAAATTTTTCGAACGCCAATGATCCTTCGAGACAACAGGAACGGACAAAACCTTCTCAGTCCGAGCAAGAGTAAAAACACTCTTGTGTGTCAGCGCAAACTCATCCGCACAAACAGACGCCTGTGACAATGCTATCACCTTCTGCTCGTTTAGATAGACAACAATACGATCAGGAATACAACTTTTGAATTCCTCTAACAAAACCAACTCACAGAGAGCATGAAAATCTGATACTTTATTTGATGCGCACGGTGCACCACCGGTCAAACAGCAAACTCTTTTCTCTAGCGAACTCAACGAACGTCTGATTTGAACCTTTCTTATGATTCCTAAATCGCTGTCTGTAAGCCTCCGGTACGAGCTCATAAGCCTCGTACCGTTTTTTTCCAAATCTTCCAAAGATAGTGCAGCACATACTTCCTGAGCTTTTCCCGTCAACTTACATTGCAGCAGCAACAGCCACATATCCCTAGACCAGTTAAGCATAGAAGCAACTCGTTCAAATACATTAAAGTATGAGTCAACCTCAGCCTCTCTGAATTGTGGAACAAGAGAAATGTGTTTACTCACATCAAACGTGGTTGAACTCGCACCTGCCGCGACAACAGCCGGCAGCACAGGTTGAGCAGCTGCTACAGGAAGCATAGGCGGAACCGATACCTCTCTGGCTATTCTCAGATCCAGCTCACGCAATTTTACTTGTGTGTCCGCCTCTATCTCCAGACGACGGACGTGAAGTTGCAAATCTAACTGAGCTCTACGGTCCTCTGCCCTCTCGCGCTCCTCCCGTTGGACTTTTGCCAAACGTACTCTGAGACGCGACTCACCTCCCGCCATAGACGGAGAAGACGTTTCGAAGGGCGGCAAGGCTGCTTTGGCTTCGAAACCCTACGCCTCATCAGTCCCACTCGCTTCCTCCTCACCTGAAGGACCAACTTCAGAGCTCAGAGCCTCCTCAGACCTATCAGCCAGTTTCAACACCTCTAACTTCCTTAGCTCCTGTACTAGAATCTTTTTTATTTCTCGCTTAAGCTGCTGTCTGGAAACTCTAATTTGGTAATGTTCGGCCACTCCCAATAAATCATCTTTCCTACACTTATCCAATTGTTCGACGGTGGGTGCGCTCGTAAAACTATCCAGATCAAAATCAGCCATTCCGATTAAACTTACCACCACAATCGCTAAACTCCACAGTAACCTCCTAAAATCTTTCATTCCAGCAATACCTCTTTCAAGGGTGCTCCATCCCGCACACAAGCAACAGCGCTCACAAAACTCATCCCAAAAAAAATAAGATATCCCATTAAAGGAATATCCCACCGCTGCCACCACCAAATGTTACGAGTTTAAAGTTGTAAAAGGGGATGATTGCGTAACATTGATGTGAGACACTGTTGCTGTGAGTAAAGGCAGGAAAAACAACCAGGAAACGTCACTTAAACGTTTAAGACGTTTATTCACAATGAATGAAAGATAATAACAACATGATCAAAAATAAAGATTGATACAAAATAAGGAAAAAACAAGTGTCGCCAAATCAATGAAATAATCAAAACATAAATGTAATATCTTATTTTTAGTCGTGCCTCTAAACTTAACTACCAAAGAAAAATGTAGAAACAAAACCGAGTTCTTCGGCGGATACGCCGCCTTAACCAAACTATACTAACTAAAAACAAAAGTACAATAATGGCGAACACTCCACGCCTAATTAACAGAGAAAATCCTACCTCCCGTTGGTATTGGGTGTACGCTTCCGCGATCGGTAGAGTTAACTCAGTACTCAATACTCAATGCTCTAGAGGTAATAAACAACTGCTCACTCGTTTAGAAATCGGCTACACTAACAATAAATGCAGCGTCCATTTTAACAAACTTACAAAAGTGTTTCTCAAGTCACATGAACTAGGCATATCAAAACATTAACAATAACCCATAAACTCAGAGGAGTGTTACTCAAATCGCTTGAGCTAGATATAAGCTCGCAGACATTAATAAACAGTGGTCATTTCAATAAAACATCTCTGAACGCGCAAGTTGGGTGAGATCTGGCGAGGATCTATCTTCCTTCTCATGAATGGGCTTTTTAAACCCAGCAGCGCAGCAGGGGATTGGTGGAACAGCTGCTGACGCGTGCCCGCAATGACGACATGTAGCCAATAAACGATCACCACCTAAAACAGGGGTGGGCAAACTTTTTGGCTCAAGGGCCGCACTGGGTTTTAAAATTTGACAGAGGGCCGGCCCAGTAGCAGATTATGAAACACGATCTCATGAAAGTGCGTATCTATACCACAAATTTTATTTCTCGTGCCATTTATACGCCAAAAATATATATTTTTTTTGCGTGCATATGCTGCGCACTGTAACCCCCTTGGTTAGGATTAGGGGTGCAGAGCGCGTGCCTATTACATGCAAACAGTTGATCGACCCCATTGACTTCCATAGTAGGAAAAAAAATACTATGGAAGTCAATGGGGTCCATCAACTGTTTGGTTACCGACATTTTTCAAAATATCTTCTTTTGTGTTCAGCAGAAAAAAGAAATTCATACAGGTTTGAAACAACTTGAGGGTGAGTAAATGATGACAGAATTTTCATTTTTGGGCGAACTATCCCTTTAAATGCGTATCATATGCACGCGAAAACTGCGTTTCATAAGAACTACAAATACAATTCGTGGTATTCGCACTTTCATGAGATCGGGCTGAGCAAACACATTTACGTTGTGGCAACGTCTGCGAGAAATTCAACAACTGAAAGACGACATTCTGACAATACATTTTTTATGCTAGATATCCCCCATTTAGCATGTTATGTTTTGAGGTTATTTTTTAATTAGTCAGATGTTCGATAATTATAGCCTATACTTTTTAAATATTGTTTATCCTTATTATTATTGAATGGGCCTAACCGTAAATTAGAAACAAAACACCTAACGTTAAATGTACACTTAGAAGAGTAAAAATGACAGAAGGTTACGTTAATTCAACTTTATTAAAACTGCATGGCAATCAATTTGCACTTCCAAAAGTCATACATTTGTGGGGAAAAAAACGAAATAAACGAATATACAAATTTATTTTAAGTATAATAAAATAAAACATAAAAAGCAAAGGCAGATCAGAACATTTAATGAACAAAACCGGGTTCTGTAGTTATGGCAGACAGGGGAGCCTAGTCGAAAGCCGGGCGATAAAGGTCGGTAAACAGAATCAGTCAGGAGGATACATCCACAAATCCAGAGTAGCAAAACTAAATGGCAGACAAATCAAAGGAAAAACTAAACATGTGTGCAAGCGGTTACCAAACAGTTTTTTCTCTGTGAGTTTTCAAAAAAAGGAAAAAACATTAACGTGCACCAAGCGGCACCAAGTCTATGCGCTTAAGTTGCTGTATGTTTGGTTTCCATGGTGACGCGTCTAGCTTGTTACGTGACACACCGCAGCCACAACAGCGCTGAATGAAAGATGATCTGCTTTTATGTCATTTTTCCTTTTTACATTTGTTAGCTATGGCATGAAATATCTGATATTACGATTGTCAAATATATGCAACGCAATATATATATATAACGCAAAGTATTGCAAGAAAAAGGCAAAATGAATGCGATCTTAAGACAATTTTTTAAATACTCGACGGGCCGGATTAAACAGCCTAACGGGCCGTATGTGGCCGCGGGCCGTAGTTTGCCCACCCCTGACCTAAAAAGATTGAATGGAGACACAGAGAGCAAAAGAACCACACAAATACACGTGGAACGTAACAGATGTTTTCGCTTTTTGGAGTTTTTCCTTCAAAATGATCTGAAAATCATCCTGCCTAATCAATGAATTATCATGAATAATGCTGTGATTCACACCTGAGAAGACAATGACCCGCATAATGAGCTGCATAATGAGCCTTATATATATATACTTGTAACGGGTATATTATTTTGAAAGGAGCTTATTTTTGGGATACTCTTATTTTGGCGACCGCTTTTTGCGTGTGCTGTGAATGCAGCGGGCAAAGACAAAGAAGAGTGCGTGGTATGAGTGTGTGACGCACACAGAAGGGAGTGCAGTGTCATGATCGAGAAGCTTGTTCGATAGAGCTGTTTCAATGGAAGATTATCGAGGCTTGAGTCGAATAAAAGATGACAGCACTAAGTGAGAGTGTGAACAGTGACCCACGTCTCATATTGAAGAAGATTTTTTTTTTTTCAGTTTTGTTCCGGTGGTATGTGTTGGCTGTTAGAATGATGCAGTAACATATTGCGAAGACCACGGAAGCAGTAAGTATGTTTAAAGTGCAAACCCCGCTTGATTTTTGTCATTAAGAGACTTGTCACATGTCTTCTTGCTGTATTTTGCACTTCTCGTGTTTTGATCGAAAAGCATCGCCAAGAGTTAAGTTAAACGGGACTGTTCGTGTGCAATCGAGTTTCCCGCACGTGTCCGAGCACGTGAGACTGAGATCGCTGTACAGTGCACTTAATGCAGAGACATAACTTTTCCGCTGATTCGCTGATGAAGATTGTTGTTACCCTGCCATCAAAGAGTATAGAAGCCCAAGAGGCGAAACTCTGTTGTGTTATGGGTAACAGTCTGTAGATGGCGCTGCGGAGGCACGTCCGCCATTATGGACTGAAAGCTGCTGAAATCGTTAGCGCCAGTTACTGAGATCTTATGGCACCACTTCCATTTTAGTACTGTTTATAGTTCATGTGTGCACTTGCTAGATTGCACATCTTTTTTGTACCTTTCCACCTGTAATAGGACATTCACAGATTGTTTTTGTTCTTACCATTGAAATGTTCACTGTGTGCACTTTCACTGAAGATGTTGAAAAAACAAGTTGTTAATATTTTTGTGATATTCTATGTAAAAGATTAACTGTCTTTAGAAATGTTCATTTATAATTTTATTTATTTATTTATTTTTCCAAATCATATATATGGTGATGTTCACTAATTTCAAAATCAGCATTTGAATAAATATCTTATTACTGTGTGTCTGCCTATATATTATTTCATGAATTTCTGTTATTCATATAACAAGGAAAATGCATAATAGAACATAAATATTGATAGATTAAAGGTTTGCAGTAATTTTATAATTGTATCTTTGCAAACCGTAAGTGGTAGGCTAATGAAGCCGATTCGGTGGGGGACATACCCTTACGAAAAAGTACTATAGGAATCTTATAGTATTTTGGGACAAAATATTATAGTAATCTTATAGGAATACTATAGTAATTTGGGACATACTATAGAAGTCAGGGTCCCCGCGGGTCCTTAAAAAGTCTTGAAATGTCTTAAATAAAATTTTCGATTTTTAAGGTCTGAAAATGTCTTGAATTCTGGAATTTTCCATAAGGAGGTCTTAAATTTCATGTGGAATCTTAAATGTCATGTCCGACTCGTCATTTTTATTTATTTTTTCAACCGCAATTTGACCAGCGCAACATTTGGGGGCAGCACTTTGTGGGTGCAACCTGCATCATTCCCTAGGTGACATACGAGTAAGTGATTGATGAAATGCGTTGCGTTGATGGTTCGCCACCACGGCATTTTACGAAATCGCAAGCATGGGCAAATGTGTGTTTGATGACAATTGGTTGGAGGACGAAAAGTATCGGGGGTGGCTGAAGAAAACAGCCAGTAATCATGAAGCGAGGTGTGCTTTATGTAAAAAGACGATAAAGCTGGGGACAATGGGCCACATAGCGCTCAATTCACACATGAAAGCAGAGAAGCACAAGAAGTATGTGTCGTCGCAGGCAAGTAGTTTGCCCATAAGTATGTTCTCATCGAGCACTTCGACCTCTCAGCCTTCCTCAAGGCCGTCCACTTCAAGCAATGCCTTCGGCAGCTTTGCGAATGTAGCTACACTTAAGGCCGAAATACTGTGGGTATTTCAAACCGTAAGCCGCCACCACTCGTACACCTCAAATGAGGACATCCACCTAGTTTTTCAAGCAATGTTCCCTGACTCAGAGTGTGTGAGTACGTTCACATGTGGAAGGGACAAAACCGCATATTTAGCACGATTTGGTGTTGCCCCATACCTAAAGAAGGAACTAATTTCACGGGCAAACAAGGACGCTTTCATCATAATGTTCGATGAGTCCATGAACACAACAACGAAAACTAAACAGTTGGACTTGCACGTCAGACATTGGTCAACCGACGAGACCGGCACCCCGATTGTCAGGTCTCGCTATCTTGGTTCTCAGTTTTTGGGCCACTCAACGGCAGAAGACTTGCTGGAGCATTTTAAGGTAAGACTCTCAAAGTAACATTTAAAATGCTTTGAATATGTTAAAATGCTTTGTGTGTTTTCATGTTATTTCCTAATGAATATTTAGGACAATATATCGATGCATCGCAATTCTTGGATTGATTTAATTTTTTTCCGAATGCATTGCGAATTGATTCTGAGCTTAGTTTTTGCAGATGGCGCTCTAGGCTAGTTTTTAACCGCACACTCAAATGCTCACGAAGAAGAGCACTCGTGCGTTCGGCTGAGTCTGAGAATGTAGGCTACTTAATATAATGCTTTTATGACGCGAGATTCATGTAAACAGCCCACTGCAAACACCCTTGTACTTCGCTTCAACCTTTTCGAACTTTATGAATTATTATTTTATAGTAGGTTCAAGTGGTGTGTGTAAGGCATCTAAAGCACGCAGTGCCATCTGCTGTTAAAAACTAAACTCAGAATCGATTCATTCAGAATCGCGATGTATTCAGAAAAATTGGAATCGATCCAGAATAATTGTGGGTGGGTGACATCTAGGCATAGGCCTATTGCATTCTGGATGGAAGGCAGTGCTGTAAATAACTTTATTGTAAAGCATTCAATATGTATTATGCTTCTTGCATATTTTTTATGTGAAAAGTAAAATTGAATTGAATTAAATAATGTAGGCCAGTTCATAATTAGACTCCAAATATCTGTTTTGTGCTTCTCAATTTTAGGTTAACAATTTTGACACTGAACCATATCACATAGGCCCAATTTGCGAGCATTCACTATTATGGCTTAAGATGTGTTTCTCAAACTTATTTTTTCAAATCAAGGATCACTTAGCCAATTAAAAAAACAAAAAAAAACAATCTTGACACATTTGGCTTAATGATCATCCCTATGCATGTAAAAATGCAGGCCATTTTAGTCTTCTGAAACCATGGCTAACTTCACCTGCTAATAATGTGCATGATTAGAAAACAAGTCATGAGAAGTGAATTGGAAATGATCAACAGTGTCACAGTCCATGTCAGTCATTTTTGTTGATGACTTTTGCTCACAGACCTCTTTGGTAATCTGGCATACCACCAGTGGTCCCCAGACCACAGTTTGAGAATCACTACTTTAGACAAACCATCTAATCTGAGTGAACATGAATGAAAACGTTATCATTCTTGATGTGGACTTTGTTTTGATTTTATTTTTTTATAATATCAGGAGGACACCAAGGAACTTAATTTAAGGAACATGCTTTCTGTGTCAATGGATGGACCCGCAGTTAATTGGAAATTCATGGATCTCCTACAACTGGAACATGCAGAACAGTTTGGGGGGATTCAACTCCAAGTGGTAGGAAGCTGTGGTATCCACACCCTACACAATTCATTTAAAGGTGGATTTGAGGTGTGGCATGTAGAAAAGGTGCTGAGATCTCTCCACTATCTCTTCAATAATGCCCCAGCAAGAAGAGAGGATTTCACATCTGCAACACTGTCATCCACATTCCCCTTATCCTTCTGTGGCCATCGTTGGCTCGAAAATGTGCCTGCTGCAGAGAGGGCCATTGAAATTTGGCCCTCTATTGAGAAGTTTGTTGACCAAGTGTCAACAAAGAAGGTGAAGAACCCAGGAAATGCATCATTCGACACCCTCTCTAAGGCAAGAAAGGATCCTCTTATCTGTGCCAAACTCCACTTCTTTGTGTTCATAGCAAGAGTCTTTCAACCATTTCTGGAAAAATATCAAAAAGATGCTCCCATGATGCCCTTCCTGTGGAATGATTTGGAGGATTTGATAAGGGTAATTATTTGTCATAATGCGCAACACCTTTAGTACACAGAAATTCACTGATCTAACTCAAATATATATATTTTTATTTTACTAGAGCCTTCTCAAACGATTCATCAAGCGCGATGCTTTGCCCTCGAGTCCATATAAGCTGGTGAGGCTCGATGTCACAGACCAGAAGCTTTGGCTTGGCACAAAAGATGTTGACAATGGCATGGGTGCAGCAGCTGTTATCAAGGTGGGTGTATTCAGTTTCATCAAATTAGTTCACAGTGACATGTAGATACCAACATTGAGTGTGTGTGTGTCTGTGTGTGTGTGTGTGTGGAGAGAGGCATGTTCTGAAAAGGGGCGCCATTAATCTCAGTGTATTATGCTTAATTATTGCAGACTATGTAGAGGGACAGAAATGTTGTAGATTTGACAAACCAATGTTTTTTTTCTGTCAGGGACTGTCAGGGGCCAAGGGCAGGGTAAGCGAGCTTGGTGTGCTGCAGTTTAAAAAAGAATGCCAGAATGCGCTTTCAAAAATATGCAAGAAGGCACTGGATAAGTGCCCTCTAAAATATGCCACTGTCCATAACATGATGTGCCTGGACCCAAGAAAAATGTATTCCAGCCCTGACGAATGTCTACAGAAACTGAAACGCCTCATTGAGAAGTTTGTGCTGGACAAACAGTTGACAGGCGGGATATCTTCTGGTAAATTATAGGAATAAGAATAGAATGGCACTCACTGTTTACACACTTCCTCCCATTTGTATCAGTCAAGACCAATACCTATAACATTACCTGTAACATAAAATTCAACATATTTGTACATATTTGATACTATTCACTAGGGGTGTGACGAGACGCTTACTCCACGAGACGAGACGAGACACGAGATTGGGTTCACGAGAACGAGACAAGACGAGATTTTTACACAATTTTTAAGAAATCCTCAATGATGAAATATATGAATGGAAAATAGTCTTTTATTCAACTGAAAATCACAAAATGCAAAACAATTTAGGTTCATTTTGAAATCAACTTGTAATGAATGTTATTTTACTTCTATTTTAATGAATTCTATGCAGTAAAGGACATGCAAACACTGCAAAATGTTTTGCTATAAACTCTACTGTCTGGCTTCTCCCCTGTACGATTTCACATGAGAAATCTAACTCCTTTCCACAAATCGAACATAAAGAAAAATAAAACAGTATAAATAAAATAAATATAAATAACTGAAATAACACTTTAAATGCAAACAAGTGTGTATCCATAATCAAAGTACTGCTCTCTCAAAACTACAAGTTCAAACAGAAACAATTTTTTTCTTCAAGCATGAAAAAGAGATAAATTAACTACACAGCCTAAGATTATGGTCATGTTGTTTTTCAAGAATATAAGCATGTCGACGATTTCTGGCAGCAGTTGAGACTTTTGGGCAGTAACTAGGGCTGCACGATATGAGGAAAAGCTGCGATGTGCGATAACATTGTTTAATATTGCGATGTCGATATGACTTGTGATATGTGAATGTTAGCTATACTGTTCCCATGTCTTAGTGCTTTAATAGGTTCTTTGCGCGATGGGTCAAATGTTTATTACCTGCCTGGTTCAGATTACACAATTTTAGCGCGATTTTGGCACGATCCGTTTCGTGGAGATTCGTAAAGGACAACGGGCGTCGGGACGCAAGATTCGATCGTTTCATTTCGAATAGTGTGTCATAGTGGGCGACAACGCGTCTGTGATGCTTCAGGACATCACGACAGAAAGACTAGCATGTTTAATTTTAACGGTCCTCCACGACGGGTTGAGTGTGAGCGAGAGTGAGTGAGAGTGCGAGGCGAGCAACAGTGAGTGTGCGTGTGTGCGCGCGCCAGTGAGCGTGTGTGTGTGTGTTCGCGCGCGAGTGAGTGAGCGAGGGACAGTGAGTGTGTGTGTGTGCGCGGAGTGTGTGTGTGATTGGCCCGGCACACAAATGATTTAAAAGTGGCAGGGGCATCTTCAATACTAATTTCATTTCCATCACACTGACATCACAACAACTCACGAGACAAAGTTTCACCTCGACGAGAAATCTCGTCGCGTTTTAATCTCGCGAGATCTCGTAACACGAGATCTCGTCACACCCCTACTATTCACTGACTTCAAATGATCAGGTAGAGGTAAAGTTATGTAGTCTACTATTTAAACAGGCCATTCTACAAAAAAAAACTACACTTGTTTTTTTGTTTTGTTTTTGCGTGTGTTTTTTTTAAAATAGGGCAGGTTGGCATGACTTGAGTGCAAACCAATGAGCTACAGAACCCAGGCATTTTTCTTTGTAAAAATATTATTCATGAAAGGGATTAACAGAAAATTTATGGAATCAGTGTGGATTGGTCTCTTTAAAAGAACGCATCTTTGCCTTTTATGTTGTGATGCTAATTTATTATTCACACTGGCTCTCCTTTGTGCATTATTACAGGTGATGTGATTTCTCAACAGTTTGAGAAGGCCCTTTCCAATGAGGCCAAATCGCTGGAATTTGCAAACTTCCAGCCCTCAGTGTCCAGGGTTGATACATTCCTGTCTCAGAATCTCAGTTCCTACACTGATCTGTGGAACTTCTGCAAGAAGTTACTACTCCTCTCACATGGACAAGCTGAAGTGGAGCGGGGCTTCTCCATCAACAAAGAAGTGGAGACGTGCAACATGTCTGAGGTTGTAACAACATGACAGTTGTTATTCAAAGGCTCATCTGTGATCAAGTGAAAGTTTGTGGGGGGGTGACACAAGTGCCTTTTACAAAAGAGCTAATCAGTTACTGTGCCTCAGCACGGAGCCGTTACCGGGCACACTTGGAAGAGGAAAAAAAGAAGAGAGAGACAGAAGAAAACTCCAAGAAAAGAAAGTATGTCGAAGAGGACCTGAAAGAGCTAAAGCAAAAGAAAAAATCAATTCGAGAAATTTGCATATCTTTGGAGAATGATGCAGATAGAATGGCAGAGCAAGCCGAAAGTTCAGGTGGTAGTAAAATGGCCACATTGATCACAGAATCCAATTCTTTGAGGAGACGAGCTAAAGATAAACATAAAGAACTAATTGAGTTGGATATAGAAATTGAAAACAAGATTGTAGAATTGACAAAACTGTCATGAGGGCTTTGAGTTTGAGAACTTAAAAGTTGAAGGTTTACATGTACCTTTAGTGATTTATTTGGATTATTTGCTGAATGTTACTGTCTGGGCCTAGAAAATCAGTTCCTTTTTTGTTTGATCAGCACTGTGGCTTAATGGGGAAGTCCGAAGCTGTTTCTCTAATATTTGTCATCCCATGTAAGCATGACTGTTTTCATGCTATTCTGTTTGTATACTGTTATACATGTATATCTTTGGATTGCCAGGTTGGCATTAATCCCATTGTTGACCATATTGGAATTTTGATGTCTTCACAGCACTGAAAGTAGTAGCTGAACAAAGCACTTTTAAATAAATTTCTGATCCTGATCTTTACTACAATTGTCTGACTGGATCTTCATTCATTAGGTCTATACATAGGTTATTGAATGTGCTTGCATTTATCTGTGTCTGAAATGACATGGAAAACACTAATCAGACCCTGAACAACATTTTCTTGGGGGAGAACCCCCAAACCCAGCACAAGGCTATTTGGCAGCCACATTTACCCATAATTTAGATCAAGTATGACGAATACTTTAACTTTTGTGTATTTGTGGGCTTTTGTATTGTCCTGTGGCTGTCCATGTCTTTTTCAAACTTCTATGAGGGGCCAGAATTTAGAAAGTACCTTAAAGGCTGATAGTTTATACATAGTCAACCATGTCAGGGTTGTAAGGTGAATCAGCACTTGGTATAAAAGTTTTCGCGTCCCTTTGACCTGTCTTGAGCATGGCTCTGGTGAGTTGTGCCACGCTAATGCTTCACCACATCATTCTGTGTTGTCGCGCTGAACATTTTCCTGTTTTTTTTGTTGAGGTAAGGTCTTAAATTTTCCTTTTAGAGGACTTAAAAAGGTCTTAAAAGTTATTAAATTTGCTGTTAAAAAATGTGCAGATACCCTGGAAGTACGATAAGACTACTATAGAAATACTATAGCAGCTTTAAAATATTATAGAGGTATTACAGAACATCACAGAAGTATGTTATGTTCTGTAATACCTCTATAATATCCTAGAGCCGCTATAGTATTTTTATAGTAGTCTTATAGTACTTCTATAGTAATATTTTGTCCCAAAATACTATTTTCCTAAGGGTAATTAGGCCATGCATAACGAACACATAGACGTAACATTTTCTGTCATTTAACGTCGGTCATCCTCATTAATGTATTTTAAATTGTTTTCATATTTAGATATGACGGCCAGAAAAAATTAAGTTATGTTAAGTTTATGTTATGTTAAGTTGGTTCAGTGCCATTGACTCCCATTATTTTTCGGCGTTTTCCTTCAGTTTTCAGTCCATAATGGCGGCCGTGCCGTCACGTCATGGGGGCAACTGTTGCTATGGAACGTTCTATTGAGTTTCGCCTCTTGGGCTTCTATACTCTTTGCTGCCATCCATATGACATCTCAGTTTGATTCATCTTCAGGTTGATCCTTTTGAGACAGTTTATCTGTGGAACGTTTTATACAAAGTTGAGTGTATTTTTGAACTTGCACACTTAAATACGTGATCTCCAGTTTATTACAACGCACCCTACGTCCAGACAACGCACTCTAATTCATCATTCTACGAACTGGTATTTTTCAGTGATTGAACTGATATACAGTGAACTGAGATAATTCAAGTGGACTAAAGAACTTGAGTAACCGTGAATGACTGGTGAACTGTGAGTAAACATGTGAAGGAACGTTTCATATAAGTGCTTATTGAGGTGAGATTTAATGGTACGTTTCTTTTGTTTTTTTGTTATTTTCAAATGTGATTGTTTGAAGGTGATCATTTGAAAAGGTGAGGATTTGTGGGTTTACAAATTGACATATTGCAAATTATCTCATTTTGAAGCTCCATAAGGGATTTGTTATACCACAAGTGCAAGGGTTTTACAACTTCTGTGTTGAAAGTGTTGGTGTGAATTTAAAAGACAACACAAAGACTGTAAATTATTTTATTTAATCCTTTATTTAGACAGAAGAAATAACTAATCATAAGAAAAAGAAATCTAAAAGAATAAATTCTGTTTAATTGCTTTTTGCACTTGTTGCCAGTTAACAAAATAAATTAATTGACACTGAACCACGTTTTAGATTGGCTTTATTATTCTCTATTAATTTAATCAATTTCCTTTAAGCTTTTCAATGCTCTGAACTGAATGATTCAACAAATAACAGGTGAAAATTCAGTATTACTCAACCTAAAATACTAATCACACTATTCAAGTGTAGAAACCCGAAATGAATAGTTAACAAAACAATATCTTTACAGAAATACCAGTAAAGCCTTATAAAGTGTCAATTCCTTGAATTACAAAGTATTACAAATGTTAGGGCACACTTTCGGGGTGAAACAATACACTTTGAAAGCAAACAAACACAGTAGTGGCACCCTACAAAAACACAAAACCACTGTCAGCATTTTCATCATGTGCATTAAAGGACCATTTCACACAAAAAAAATCAAATACAACATACACATAATATGATGCACCTCATTCACATTTGTTTAGCACATACACATTACATTAACAACTTACCGAACTCTTTTATAAAGACTTCGTAATGCTGGTCACGTGCATCAATCAAACATCTCCAGCCATCTCGAACTCTAACCACCAAAATACACAGTATACATACACAGAATGAAACAAGCATAGCCTATTACACCAGATTAAATGATGATTATTACATTTACTTACATAGAACATCGATTAAATCACGGATGATAATCAACTTTGCACACGACTGAATGCGTCTCTCCTGCACTGCTTTAGCCGTCTTTTGATGGGCCCTCCTTCCACAGGCTCCACCGTATGAGTGGTCCCTTGAATCTCTATCACCCGGTATTGGGTCGAATGCCAAGCGTCCTGGATTTTATTCCTGCCAAGTGGTCGATTCCTCAAGTATACGATCTGGCCAACCTCAATGGATGGACAATATACTTTATCCTGAGCAATTCGCTCTGCTGCTTTTTTCTCAGCATAGACCTTGGCACGTTCATGAGCCTCCTTCAGCCGTCTCTGATGCACCACTAACCAGTCATGAGTCGGCTTAGCTCCCGATTCTCGTCCCAACAGTGCATCCACAGGCAAATGAGGGTCCATGTCGAACAACAGATAGAAAGGAGAATACCCTGTTGTGGAATGCGGGGTAACGTTGTACGCATAGACCAGCTCGGCAAGATGTTCAGGCCACCGTCTTTTGGTCTCGGGAGGAAGTGTTCATAGCAGCTCATGTAGAGTGCGATTGAAACGCTCGCACTGGGCGTTTCCAGTCGGATGATAAGGTGTGGTACGGCTTTTCTTAACCCCATACAGCTTGCACAATTCTGCGATTACCTCACTTTCAAAATTGCGCCCCTGGTCTGCATGTAGCCGTTCTGGCACTCCGAATTTCATGAACCACTCCCTCAGGAGAACTTTAGCTGTGGTGTCAGCTTTCTGGTCCCGCGTTGCAAAAGCTTGCGTGAACTTGGTGAACACATCAGTGACAACTAAGACTTTCTCCCTTCCGTCAGTGGCTGGCTCCAGTAAAGTGAAATCTACAGCCACCAATGACTGACTTCATGGGCGGGTTTACTTTAGGCTGAGGCATTTTAGTGAGAACACAGCACTGACAGTTCTTTATCCACTGCTCAACATCCCATACATTCCCACCCAGTAACATCTTGGCTTCAGCAGTTGCAGTGTCCTTTCAATCCCCTGATGCCCCATACCAGCATGCACAGCCTCAAGCACCTGGGTTTTCAAGTAGGTGGGGACTAACAGTTGGAAGCACTTTCCATGACGCACATCCTCCACAACACGGTACAACAATCCCTCATTTTCCCTTAGATGGTTCCACTGCTTCAGCAACGCTCGTACAGATTTTGACAGGTTTTTTACTTCCAAGCCTGCAGGTTTATGTTTCTGGTCCCAAAAGATCTTGAACTCCTTCAGCACTGGATCTTGAGTCTGAAACGTGGCCAACTGCTCTTTAGAATAACCAGGCCAAATAGCAGTACTCCCCTTTGCCTCAGTGCTCGCCACCACCCGTGTTTCCACGGCGCGCATTTGACGAACCTCGGACCTCTCTATTCCAGCTTGAATCAATTCAACATCAAGAGCAGTCCCACGTTGTGCCAGGCTACAAATAGTCACACAGTCATCATACTCGGCATCTTCCTGGTCTACCACAGGCTCCCCTGCCAAGGGCTGCCTAGACAATGCATCCGCGGCTTGATTACATCGACCAGGTCGGTATTGGACATCAAAATCAAATGCCGCTAACTGTGCTACCCATCTCTGTTCCAGGGCTCCTAATTTGGCAGTGTTTAGGTGACATAGTGGATTATTATCGGTAATTACGGTAAATTTGGAACCCAACAAGTAGCCCCTGAATTTATCAGTTACTGCCCACTTGAGGCTCAGCAGCTCCAACTTCATGCTGCTATAATTTTTGTCATTCCTTTCAGCATTCCGCAATCTTCGGCTCGCATAAGAGATCACTCTTTTCTTTCCCTCTTGCTGCTGCAGAAGAACAGCTCCTAAGCCCTGATTGCTTGCGTCAGTCTCAAGGATAAATGGGGCAGAGAAATCAGCAAATCCGAGCACCGGCGCACTAGTTAGTTTCTCCTTCAAAGCATCAAAGGATCCCTGACACTCAGGACTCCAACCATTGATGACCTTTTGGTTAAATTTAGCAGGAGATTATTCAGACACTGGTTGACTAAATCATGCAGCGGCCCTGCGATTTTTGAGAAGCCAGAGACAAATCTCCTATAGTACCCACAGAAACCGAGGAATGACCTCAGAGCTTTCAGAGTAGTGGGTACCGCCCACTACTTCACAGCAGAGATCTTGTTAGGGTCGGTGGCTATACCCTCAGCAGATATCTGATGTCCCAAAAACGTCACTGTAGACTGTAGGAAGTGACATTTCCCTACTTTGACTTTAAGTCCGGTCTCCTGCAGCCTTAACAACACAGTACGCAACCTCTCCAAATGCTCAGGAAACGTTTTTGAGAACACCAAGATGTCATCCAAATATACGAGCATAATCTGAAAAATTAGGTCACTCATGGTGGTTTGCATCAATCTTTGGAAAGTGGCGGGACCATTGCACACCTCCATCGGCATTCTCAGATGTTCGTACAGCCCAAATGGTGTAGTAAAGGCTGTCTTAGGCCGATCCTTTTCTGCAACAGCCACCTGGTGATAACCACTGGCTAGGTCGATTCTTGAGAAAAACTGAGCACCTCGTAACACAGCGAAACTCTCATCCACTCATGGCAGTGGAAAAGCGTCCCGTTTTGTTTTCAGATTTAGCTTGCGGTATTCCACGCACAACCTAATACTATGGTAAATGGACTGCATTTATATAGCGCTTTCACAGACCTATGGCCACCAAAGCGCTTTACATAGCCTCACATTCACCCATTCACACACCGACGGCGGTGTCAGCCATGCAAGGCGCCATCCAGCTCGTCGGGAGCAGCTGGGGTTAGGTGTCTTGCTCATGGACACCTCGACACTTGGTCAGGTGGAACCGAGGATTGAACCACCAACCTTTCGGTTTGTAGACAACCTACATGAACCACTGAGCCACTGCCGCCCCAATTATTTACCTAATACTACCGTCGGCGAGTAATGCTTTTAACTCGGCTTGCTGCTCTGCCGTACCTCCAATGTCCAGCTGGGATATCACTTTAGACCACTGCTCTTGCCTTGATGGTGATTTAGCCCCCATAGAGAGCTCTTCTGCATTCGCAGAAATACGTTGGAATGTTACCTCATGTCCTGGGTCATTATCTACCAAGTTCACTTTCGACAAAACTCCAATGCGAGTCCTAGGGTGCAACCACACATCTTCATTAGACAGGTTAATAACTTGGACTGAGCCCTCGTGATGGTGTGAGCTTACCACAGTCGGCATAACCAGCACACCTCCTGGCAAAGCTAAGTGTGCTGGCTCCAACAGCCACTCGCTTTCACCTTTCGCACTCACCGACCATCCTTTTGCCGTCACTGTCGATATAGAGCCCGCTGGCACATGCACAATACTTCTCCCTGCTACCCGGGCCAGCCGACTCTTAGGAACATCACAGGTCTGTGCTTGCTGGAACACGTTCCTCCAATCAGTCTCTAGCCCCCCTTCAAATGGAGCCTCAAATTCAGACTGCACTATCTGCCGGCACTGACTAATGATGTTCATCCCCACAATACAGGAAACAGCTTTTGAAGTGAGTGGAGGATCCTTTACCACTAAGAAACCGCAATTTGGAATTTTCCTGCCCATCGTTTCTACCTCTAACTCGAGGTATCCTAAGTACGGGATGTCCAGCCCGTTTGCTGCAGTAAGCTTGAGCCATCCAGCAGTTGAAAGCATGTCTTCATCATCACCCCCCAAATGCTGTCGAAAGAAACTTTCAGATATCGTACTCACTTGGCTGCCTGTGTCCAAGAGACAGGATACTTCTACGCCCAGAACCTTAATATTTACTTGAGGACATGTCCCCACTGCCCGCTTCAACAGTTGTTCTTGACTTGAGCCTACAGGTTGCCCCTGGATTGCTCGACTCACAGCAACCTGGGCGTCACGTTTCCCGACTCATTGGAACGGGATGCAGGTTTCTTAGAGTTCCGTTTCTGGGGACAATTTCTCGCAATATGCCCGGCTTCTTGACATTTCAGGCATATGGGCTTACCATCCTCAGTGAATCGTAACTGGGCTCGTGTGTTATTCACCCGCAGGCCCTCAGCCCCCTGTTGTTGTGTCATCAAGCTATTAACGGCCTGGGTTAACTCACGGATCTGCCTGCCCTGTTCAGTGACTACATCCATTACCTTGGATAAAGTGACTGGGTTGTGGTCCATGGCTTTCACTTCTGCACAGTAGGCACTTTCACTATAGGAGCCATAAGTACCACTTCGACTTTTAGTGGTCCGAACCCTCCCAGACTGCTCCTGCCAGCCCCAAGATAAGATAAGCTTAAGATAAGCTTCCTCCCTCACTTCTACCATAGAAGACTCAGGCTTGTCTCTTACATACCATCTAAGTTCCCGTCTGAGTGCGGGGTCTCGGATGCCCTCTACAAACTGGTCTCTTAACATCGTCTTTTCATCTCCCACGGACTCTGGGGCACGCTTAGAAATCTGACTGAGAGCTTGAGCGAGTGCATGAGAGAAATCACGAACCACCTCCCCCTCTTTCTGCTTACGACTATAAAAGTCCTGGAGGAGTTGGGCACTGCTACGCCTATCAGTGAAAGCCTCTCTAAGGTAAGTAAGTATATCAGTGGCTGCATCTGCGTCTACATCGCTTCGCAGTCGAACCTCTTCTAATGCAGCACCTCGCAGCAAAGACATAACAAAATCACACTCATCATTTGGTGTTAAGTTTCTGGCTCTTAAAGCACGCCCAACCTCATCTACAAACTCATCTACTGTTCTCCCATCTTTTTCAATGTCCCCTGTAAATGGGCTGATGTGACGTTCTCGAGGCACATACACATAAGTCTTATTAAGCCCACCCTTCAAAGACTCAAGTGTGGCCATTGCTTCATCGTGCTTTTGACTAAGTTCTCTTAACCTTAGACGAATGTCGTCCTCTTCCCCATCTGAATGGTCAGACATGTTGAAAGTCAAAGTCTTGAGCGTGGCAACTAAAAGGGACCGTCCGTGCCTACTTCAGAAATCCAAGGAAAACGCACGTCACCACTCCGTCTGCTCCGTCACGACCTGGCCAATTCCCACGACCTGTCACTATTCTGCGTCGAACACTCCGTCCTGTGATCGCTGGCTCCTTCTATGCAAGACGCTTCTCTTCACCACTACCGTGTTTGCTCACCCATGTGCCACTAACACTTAACTGACACTGGCAAATCGATTTATAAAAGGACCCCACTCCTGGTACCAAATTTTGTTGCCAGTTAACAAAATAAATTAATTGACACTGAACCACGTTTTAGATTGGCTTTATTATTCTCTATTAATTTAATCAATTTCCTTTAAGCTTTTCAATGCTCTGAACTGAATGATTCAACAAATAACAGGTGAAAATTCAGTATCACTCAACCTCAAATACTAATCACACTATTCAAGTGTAGAAACCCGAAATGAATAGTTAACAAAACAATATCTTTACAGAAATACCAGTAAAGCCTTATAAAGTGTCAATTCCTTGAATTGGGGAGGGGGGGGTCGTGACACCTCATGATTGTGTGGTTTGAAGGGATGTTTGTCTCCATGAGTTAGAGATGAGAGAATGTCTCCATTTCAAGGTTTTTAGCATCACAGGACGATGTTGTGAAGCAGTAATTTTCCAATGTTTTTTTCTTGATAATAGCAGCTTGATAGCAGCAGCTAATTTGCATTTAAAGAGACAAAAACAGCACATTTTTGCATTTACATTTACAGGATGAGATAATAAGCTAGATTTAAAAACTACATCGAGACAAACTTTGAAGTTGGCCTGAGAAAGCCTGACCAGAAGGTTTGAGGATATTTTAAATGCTTAAAGTTTGAAGTTTTTGAAGGCAATACAGTCTATCAGAAAAACAGACAAGATAGATAGATATATTGATTTTGGGGTATTGCTATGCGGTTGCTTGAGTACTTGGGGTGGTTGCTAGTGTGTTGCTATGCGGTTTCTTAGGATGGTTGCTAGGGTACTCAGGGTGGATCCTAAGGTGTTGGCTATTTGGTTGCTAGGGCATTCTTGGTGGTTGCTATGCGGTTTCTAGAAGACTTGGGATGGTTGTTTGGTTGTTAGGGTAATCAGGGTGGAAATTAGGGTGTAGCTATTTTGTTGCTATGGTATTCTGGATGGTTGCTTTCTCATTGCTAGCATGTTTCAGATAGATGCCATGCATAAAGGAGCATTATAGGACCCCTTTAACAGATGAGTTTGGATGAGAGTCCTGATTTGATCACAGCTTCATTTCATAATCCATATAACATTTGAGCACTTAGGTCAACATGTTAAGAGTGAAACTACTTCAGATCTTTTTCTTTTTATCCTGCAGCTGTGAATCTGTGAAGGACGATGGCGTCTGTTAAAGTTGAAGATCTGCTTGAAAAATCACTGAGTGATCTGGACAAAGCTAAATGGAAGAAGTTTAAGTGGCACTTAGAGAAAGATCATGAGTGTATACAAAAGAAAGACATGGAGAATGCAGATATCTTAGACACAGTGGATACGATGGTAGCATGTTTTGGACCAGAAGAAGCTGTGAAGATCACAGTGAAGATCCTGAAGAAGATGAACCAGAACAATCTGGCTGAGCAGCTGGAGAACAATCACAAGCAAAGTAACATTTAATTCACTCTGACTGTAATGTGATTGATTGTTTACCAATGTAAAGATTTGACTTAAACTTTTCTCTGCTGATGTGTTTGTGTGACTTATGATTCCCAGTGAGTGATCATCTCTCTCTCACACACTCAAGTCAGGCTGAAGGCAATATGAAGACATCTGCAGCTGTTGGAGCTCATTCAGAAGAGATCAGGGGTAAATAATCCCTGTCTGTACATGGAAACAAGAGAAAATATAACAGCAAGCAACAATTACAGGGCCAAGAAGAATAGCAGCAGATCTTATACAAGTACATTTATTAGAACAGACTGTCTAGTCATTTTTTATGAATGGTTAAATGGTTTACAAGAGTCTTAAACCCTGAATTAAAACTTCTACAAGCAACTTCTACATACGCAGGGTCATTGCAATAACCCCAACCTAACCCTAATACAGTCTCATGTCTTTCTTGGTCTGCTAGATGTCAATGGTTTGATCAAAAATCGTGTAATAATTTTGGTCAGCATGGCCTTAAAGGAATAGTTTACTTAAAAAGGATAATTCTGTCATTTGCTCACCCTCAAGTGGTTTCAAACCCATATGAATTTCTTTCTTCTGCTGAACACAAAGGAAGATATTTTGAAGATTGTCGGTAACTAAACAGTTGATGGGCCCCATTGACTTCCATAGTAGAAAAAAAAAATACGTTCATACAGGTTTGAAAAAACTTGAGGGTGAGAACTATTCCTTTAAGTTGGTCTGAGTCCAATAGTGACAATCCGATAAAAACAATTCCAATTGCATTCAAGTTTTAATCAAGGCATTTCTATGTTGTCAACTTCAGCATAATCAGTGTAATATGTGCATGTAAACACTATTGCAGTAAGAGTGTGATTCATCTGAATATAGTAGATGCAGGAATTTATGAAAAACACAATCGCTTAGTTTTTGCTGTCTTTTCCCCTCTTTCTTAAAGGTTCAACTGCAGATGATAGAGAAGCTACTCTTCATGAATACACAGAAACCAGCCGCAGACTGAAGGACAAATTAAAACAGGACTACGAGCAGATATTGGTTGGTAATTCAGAGACGGGTCATAAGGAATACCTGAGCGATGTCTACACTGATTTATATGTGGTGGAGAATGAGACTGGAGGAAGAGTGAATGACCATGAGGTGATACAGATCGAATCAAATCACAACCGATTGACTGCCAAGGAGAAGCCAATCGAGTGTAATGACATGTTTAAAGTCCAGTGTGACACGGGTCGACGAAGCAGAAAAGTCCTGACAACGGGAATCGCAGGAGTTGGAAAAACTGTCTCTGTCAATAAATTCATCTTTGACTGGGCTAAAGGAACAGAAAATCAGGATATAGTCTTCATATTTCCACTTCCATTCCGTAGACTGAATTTGATTAAAGGAGAGTGCAGTCTCATGGGACTGCTCAACAAATACTTCTTTAGTAGTCCTGAAGAATTGCCCTCTCTTCCTGAAGGTGATGGTAAAGTTATGTTCATCTTTGATGGGCTGGATGAATGTCGCTTTACTTTGAACTTTAAAAAAGATGACACATTTACAAATGTAAATGAAAAAACAACAGTGAGTAAGATAATAATAAACCTTTTCAAGAGACATCTGGTTCCCTCTGCTCTCATCTGGATCACATCCAGACCAGCAGCAGCCAGTCTGATACCCCGTGACTACATTGATCAAGTGACAGAGGTGCGAGGATTTAACGATGAGCAAAAAGAGCAATACTTCATCAAAAACAGCAGTCTTGAGGTTTCTGGAAACCTCATCAGTCACATCAAGAAATCCAGGAGTCTGTACATCATGTGCCACATCCCTGTCTTCTGCTGGATCTCTCTTATTGTTCTTGAGCCTCTACTGGCTCGAGAGAGCAATGACAAAACTCCCACAACTCTCACAGGGATGTACACAAGCTTCTTAATTTCTCAGAAGAAACAGATGGAAGAAAAATACAGTGATGAGTCCGAACCTAATTCCAACGATAATTCTTTTGATCAGATTATTCTGAAGCTTGGGAAACTGGCCTTTCAACAGCTGGAGAAAGGAAAGCTGATTTTCTACAAAGAAGATCTTGAGAAATGTGGACTAGATGTCAGAACAGGGTCGTTGTACTCTGGGTTATGCACTCGAATGTTTCAGGAGGAAAAGGTAGCAGCAATAAAAGTTTACAGCTTCGTACATCTCAGTGTACAGGAATTCCTTGCTGCTCTTTATGTGTTTATGATGGGCAAAGATGAGAAAGCTGACCTATTTCTTCAATCCTGGAGAAAACTGACATGGAAACTGTCCAAAAAGCCACTGTTTCAGCTTCATAATGCTGCAGTCAAGAAAGCTTTACAGAGTAAGAACGGACACCTGGACCTTTTCCTTCGGTTCCTCCTGGGTCTCTCACTGGAGTCCAATCAGAGTGACCTGAAGGGACTACTGCCAGGACTGGAACTCACAACAGGGGACATGAAAAACACTGCTGACTATATCAAAAAGAAAATAGAGAAGGAGAAATCAGTAGAGAAGACCATCAATCTCTTCCACTGTCTGAGTGAACTGAAAGATGACTTTGTGGAGGACATCCAGAAGAATCTGAGCTCAGGAAAACTTTCAGCACAGAATCTCTCCACTGCTCAATGGTCTGGTCTGGTGTTTGTGCTCCTGATGTCAGAAGAGGCTCAAGAGACGTTTGAACTGCAGAAATACAGAAGATCTGATGAAGCACTGATGAGACTGCTGCCGGTCATAAAAAACACCAGAACAGCACTGTAAGAGTCTCCTTTACATTTATTTTTATACATTTCAGTATTTTTTAATTGCCTTCATTTTAAATGGGTGACTTGCTGGCCTAGAATGTTCAGAAAAATGAATAAACGTAATGTGTGTGAAAATAAATGCTGGTTTGATGATTTATGAACAGATAATTGTTTTAGCTTTGCTTAATTCACTACAGTTAAAGGTTTTTTCAAGCTCCAGATTATATAATAAGCATTACTACTGATCTTTGTTTTATTCTCTACACAGGCTACACAGCTGTAATCTCACAGCTCAGTCCTGTGAGAGTTTATCATCAGCTCTACAATCCTCAAACTCCTTTCTGAGAGAGCTGGACCTGAGTAACAATGACCTGCAGGATTCTGGAGTGAAGCTTATTTCTGGTGGACTGAAGAGACCAAGCTGTCATCTGGAGATAATGAGGTGAATGGTTTTAAAATAATGAACTGTGCTATAATCAGAGGCTGACTTAACCAATAAGCAAGGTAAGCGGCCGCTTAGCACCCCCAAGTCAAGTCACCTTTATTTATATAGCGCGTTTTACAACACAGATTGTATTAAAGCAGCTTCACATTGATAACATGAAAATAATACAACAAAGTTTGTTTCTAGAAGAAAATTGCGTCATTGTCCACCCTAAGTAAGGCAGATCAATAATATTGTTGAATATTAAATGTCCCCAACTAAGCAAGCCAAAAGCCAAGGCAACAGTGGCAAGGAATCAAAACTCCATCAGTGACAGAATTGAGAAAAAAAACCTTGGGAGACCCCAGGCTCAGTCGGGGGCCAGTTCTCCTCTGGCCAACGAGCGAACAGTGTATGATTTTGATCCAGGCAGCATTACAGGTCAGAATTCAGATTGGTCGTGTCGATGAGGCCTTCACAGGGCTGATGAGGCTGGCACTTCAGGGATGTGTCATGGATGGGTCCAGGTGCGTAGACGCCATTCTTCTTATGATGTAACAAGTACATCAGGATTTATGGGAAGTGTTCCCGGTTCCGGCTGACCTAAACTATGCAGCCTAATATTGAATTATAGAAGTCTATAATGTGTTGTGTATTCTAGGTCAAAGAGATGTGTTTTTAGTCTAACTTTGAACTGACAAAGTGTTTCTGCTTCCCGGACAATGTTAGGAAGACTGTTCCAAAGTTTTGGTGCTAAATAGGAAAAGGATCTACCGCCAGCAGTCGATTTTGATATTCTAGGTATTATCAACTGGCCGGAATTTTGAGATTGCAATAGACGTGAAGGACTATAATGCGTTAAGAGCTCGCTCAAGTACTGGGGAGCTAAACCATTTAGTGCTTTGTAAGTAATCAGCAATATTTAAAAATTTATATGATGTTTAATAGGAAGCCAATGCAGTGTTGACAGAACAGGGATAATATAGTCATACTTCCTGGTTCTGGTAAGAACTCTAGCTGCTGCGTTTTGGACCAGCTGTAATTTGTTTATTAAGCATGCAGGGCAACCACCCATAATAGCATTACAATAATCTAGTGTAACGACACTGACCGTCTGTCCGGTCAGATGTTCTGAAGTAGCGAATCATGATTGTTCTTCTCATGCTGACTAAATATGAACACTACACGTTCATATTCAGAAAGCCCTAATTGACTAGCTTTCTGACACAAGTCTCTACAAGCAGGCCCTGGTTAATGTTTTACCCGACCTAATGAAATCAACGAACAGGCCCCTGTTTGTTTCTCATACTATCACGTGCTGCGACCACAATTCCCTTACTGTGTCTAACGTTTGTTCTTTGTGTACTGAAGGAAAATTGCAAGACTTACCCCATTCAGTTGTTTTGGGACAACTAGGACTATCTTGCTTCTCTCAGCAAAATTATATGACGCCTCAGGCTGTCAAGTTAGTCTGCCCACAGAACTACCTTTGTTTTTGCCGAGTAACACATTCTCAAATAGCCCCCAACCCCTCACGTGGTATGCACCACGAGATGCAACAGATGCCGACCTCACAGATATACACACACACATTGACATATATGGACTTCCACTAGTAAAATTTCATTTTACTAACTATTAAAAATGTACAAAGAGTGTTCCAGGTGATTTGCATGTTCACCAGTGTGATATTAGAATAGTTGTGTTTTTGAATTACAGTAATGTAATCTTTAAGTGCCTTTGTTCAACAAAAGAATGTATCTCTATGTTGCTATCTTTGTCAATATTCGTCCTTAGTATTGTTTTGATCCCCTTTGCACGACGAAGAAGATTTTTAATAAGAGACTGTGATAAACGTTATGGTTCCATGCGTTTTTAATTCCCTGAGCATAATATCATACTTCTGATTCGTGTGATTCCACACGAGGGTCGGGCTGCATTAACACACAAAGAAAATCTTCTGCTCAGAATGCTCGAAGAGGATTCGTCGACCACGAAAAAGGGGGCGGTACACGGGACACTGATAAAAGCCTAAACCTTCAGTTTCCTCGCTCTCTTCTCCCTCCTCAAAAACTTTGGAAACCCAAGTCCGGACCGGCTTCGGCCTGCTTCTCTTTTCTTCTCTTTTATTTCTTTTTATGTTTTTCTATAGTCTAGTTTCGTTTTCCTATTCGCCTCTGTTCATTCACGAGCTGAATGAACTTAGCCTGAATCATTCCCGGCAACTTCACCTCAAAGAAAGAGACTCTTTGAACCTCTCGCGCTTGCGCTCGCATGGAAGACACAGCACGCGCACGCCTCCCCTCAGACGACACGCAGGACCCTGTCTTCCTTCCTCATACAAAGAGAACCATATGCAATGCAAGTATCGATTATTGAATTGAACTTTTAATGTAATTTCTTTGTGGTCTCTCGAGGGTTACTGTCTGTGATTTTTGCCATAGCTTACTGCGATCTCTGATCGCAGATTTTTGCTTTCACTTCCGACCTCATCTCCCATCCTTCTCTCTCTCTCATCCGCTCTCTCATCCTTTTATGTCATTCTATCTTTCTCCAATTCTGATCATTTTATTCTCTCTCTCACTGTTATTCGTTATCTTGTATTGTTTAACTGTATTGTATGTACATAGACATATAATCTGTGTGTATTGTGTAGTTTGATATATTCCTTAGTTCGATGTATTAGTCCAATTATTAAATTCCATATATACTTGATTGATCCTGTCTATAATTCTCACATTACTAGTCCCTGAAATGTTTGATCTAGCTACAGGCTTTACAATTTGATTATGGTTTAGTAACCTAAATTTTATAAGGACAAAAAGAATGGTTTCATGGCCAGAAGCTATTCCTTTCTGAAATTATAAGAAGTGATAACTTTATTGAGAAGGTTGGTAAGTTAATCTTATGGTCGTTTGCGGGACAGACAACTGTTCGATAATTAAATTAATTTTCCATTAAGGGTTATCTCATAATCGATCTGAAATAGGATTTTTGATATATGAATGATGAATTATAATTCGTTGTGATTGATTATTCATATATACAAATCGATCTATTTTCAACTTCGAATAAATTAATGCAACTGTAAAATGCAAAATATTAATCATATTCATGATTAATTATTAAAATTCCCTATAGATCATTTGAGCTAATAGTAATATTAATGTACAACCCAGTGCGGTTACACTAGCTTTGATGTCATGAACGCATGAACTAATTGTTCCGCTTTTGTCAATGAGAGCATATGGCGTATTTTAGATTTTTGTAACGGGATATGTTGTTATGGGAAGAAGGAAGCGGGAAGCGGCAAACATTCACACATTTTAATAAATAAATAAACAAATACAAAAATTAAAGTATAAGCCAGCAGCCCCTCGCGGACGACTGCTGGCCACACAAAACAGAAACAAAACATAACATAAGTCCAGGCCTGTACCTCTCTCGATCACCACTGTCGTCGCTACTCCTTTTATGCTTCCGCTCCTCCGTGAGAGATATGAGACCGGTGCGTCGCGCACGTGTCGCTCATTATCAATCACGCCACCGGCCTCAAGCCGTCCTCCCACGGCGCTCGACCTCGTCGTGCTCACCACAATTTTTAAGATGGAAAAATGCGTTTTTACAGATACTAGACATGTGACTTTCAAATGAAAGATTGGTATCAAAGAGCACACCCAGGTTCCTAACTGGCAACGAAGACTTGACAGAGCAGCCATCAAGTGTTAGACAGTATTCTAGGTTATTACGTGAGGAAGTTTTTTGTCCAATAACTAGAATCTCTGTTTTTTTCTGAATTAACCCTCTGGGGTCTGAGCTGTTTTCTGGGCCCTGGAGGTGTTCTGACATGCTCTGACATTTCTGGTTATTTCTGTTACTTGTGACATTTTCATGGCTAAAGTCTAATTACACTGTATTCAGCACAAACTCTGCTACAATAATATATCAGCAACATGTATGTAAAAGTTTGTAGTTTTGAGATAATGACATTTATGCGTGGTTTGTGAAAATACAAAAAAAAATTCTCACTGAAATAAGCTCATGAAACCCATACTGATTATTTCTTCACAAGACTTTTGAAAATTGTATCACGTAGCCTAGAATATTTGCTGCAAAACTATGTGAAAATCACCCTGACTGCTCATTCAGATAAGACAATATATTGATTTAAATTTTTTACGACGTGTTTTGTGTTAGAAAGCCTTATGCGGGACCTCATTAATATGTAAGCTTTTCTCACCTGAGAAAGACAAAGAACCTCCCCAACGGCCCTATTAGGAGCTATCCTAATATAGCTCCTAATAGCCCTGTCATTCTGAGCAACCTTGCACAATACTGTAAATGAGGAGATTTAAAAAAGAATGGCTTTTAAATTGTTTGGATTTATTTACAACACAACATAACCCAAATAGACACAACAAATGCCAAAAAAACACTTCAAAGACAGACCTTTGTGCCATTCCTAAAAACATTGTACATACCTTTCATTTCCAAGGTGTTTGATTTTCACTTTACCATGTTCATGTTCCAGAGACTCATGTGAATGTTGAAGTCGGCAGGACTCAGTGGCATCTGGGCCCTGAAAAAAAAGTGAACATACTGATATCAAGAGAAAGGCCTGCACGATTTTGCAAATAAATATTAGATTTTTCTGGCTAAAATTGCTTTTTAAAATTCACAAAATACACACACACACACACACACACACACAAATGTTTCCAACAATATAGAATATAATAAACACCAGGTTTGTTGTGCCTTGTAGGCATAAGCTATGCGCAGTGCTGGGTAAAATAATAATAACAATTGATAGCAGTATAAATCTTCCAAAATATTTCAGTAACAACCAAGCTAGAGAAAAGTATATTGATTATCATGTTACTTCAAATGTTTCCATTCGTTATGATGATATGAAATGAGATAATAGTAAAAACATGAAGCCGTTTGGTGTGTTTTGCTTTTCAAATTTTCAAATGATAAACGCGATCGCGCTGCAAAATCTGATACATTCAAACGCGATCGCGCTGCAAAATCTGATACATTCAAACGCGATCGCGCTCAAATATAAAGCATTATGGTTACCATACATATCTACGTTTGACCAGATATCCACAAACACAGTAGGCTTAACAGTAAACACGGGTCTAAATATTATAATATTCCCCATATATCTAGCAACAGTTCAACTGCAATGTGACATTTATGCAACAATATCAAACTAATATGTAAAAATTTCTTACCTTAAATCTTTCTTGTCTTCAAATCGCGTCCTTCTTCTTCTGAGGTAGCCTAAATCCAATGTAAGCTCTGGCGCGTCTTTCAAACACAGTAAGGAGTAAGTTACGAAGTCTCTGCTTCTTTGTTTTGAGGTAATGAGGGCGTTACAGGTCTGCGTTTCTCCGCATGGATCATTTGCATGTCAATCGCTCATGCGCTCGTAGGCGTGTTCAAATTAAATTTAATGAGGGCGCGTTTGAGAAACTGTACATGCCGCTGCTTTCGTATGGATTACTTAAAAATAGAATATTTGTTTTTTATATAATTTACATACTTTAAAAATAGAGATTCCAAGCGTTGTATAGACATGCGTTTCAAGTCTGTGTGACAAACATTCGCTGAGTTACAGGTCATTTTCTGTCGCGTTTCAGAATGAGTTTCACATTGAGAGAAACGGCTGAACGCGCATCATGTTTATTTTCTTTGTTTTACGAAAAACACAACATTTTGTTTTTATTACGAGTGTACACAAATAAAAGAAGACATTTAAGAGTTTTGAATGATGTACAATACAAGTATGTAAAATCAAAATCAACAGAGTATTTTGCACTGATATAAAAAAAAACGAGCAGATCACGCCGGCGTGATTGCCGACCTCAGGGGGTTAAGTAGTAGGAAATTACTAGTCATCCAGTTTTTTATATAAACTATGCATTCCGTTAATTTTGTGAATTGGTAAGTTTCGTCAGGGCGTGAAGAAATATAGAGCTGAGTCTCATCAGCATAACAGTGAAAACTAATGCCATGCTCCCTAATGATATCTCCCAAGGGTAGCATTTACAGAGAGAAAAGCAACGGTCCTAGTACTGAGCCTTGTGGTACGCCATACTGAACTTGAATGAGACATCTCTTCATTTACTGCTACAAACTGATAACGGTCAGATAAGTATGATTTAAACCATGCTAATGCAATTCCTATTCGGTATAGGGTCTAACATACATGTTGTCGATTTAGATGATTTAACGAGTTTAGCGAATTCTTCCTCTTCTATAGCAATGAATGAATCAAATTTTTCCTTAGGGAGACTACAATGATGCGATACTGTAGTAGATGGTTGCATGGTTATAATTTTCTCCCTGATGTTATCAATCTTATAAGTGAAGAAGTTCATAAAGTCATTACTGCTGTACTGTTGGAAACTTCTAGGCTAGAAGCTTTCTTTTCAATCGGGCTCTCTTTCCATGAAATGCGAAATACCTCTAGTTTTGTTTTCTTCCAGTTGCGCTCCATTTTTCTGGCTGCTCTCTTAAGGGCCCGAGTGTGCTCGTTGTACCACGGCATTGGACTATTTTCTTTAATCTACTTTAAGCGCAACGGAGCAACTGTGTCTAAAGTGCTGGAAAAGAGAGAGTTAAAAGTTTCTGACGCAATATCGAGTTCTTCTAAGCTATCTGGGATGCTGAGATGATGAAACTGATCAGGAAGATTATTAATTAAGCAATCTTTAGTGGCAGAAGTGATAGGTCTAACATATTTGTAACACGGAGTTGGCTTTGCAGCCTTGGCTAAATGAAGTTTACACAAGACTAGATAATGATCTGAGATGTCTTCGCTCTGCTGCAGAATTTCAACAGAATCAACATTGATTGCATGTGATAATATTAGATCTAGATTATGATTATGACAATGAGTAGGTCCTGACACATGTTGTCTAACTCCAATAGAGTTCAGAATGTCTTTAAATGCCAATCCAAATGCATCTTTTTCGTTATCCACATGTATATTAAAATCACCAACAATTATGACTTTATCTGCAGCCAGTACTAACTCTGTTAGAAAGTCAGCAAATTCTTTGATAAAGTCTGTATGGTGCCCTGGTGGCCTGTATACAGTAGCCAGCACAAATCTCAAACGTGATATATCATTTACACTATATATTGCTATATTAAGCACCAACACTTCAAAAAATTATATTTGAAACTAGACTTCGTAGTAATTCTGAACATATGACTATAAATTACAGCAACACCTACCCCTATGCCTTTCAGATGAGGTTCATGTTTATAACAGTAATCTTGCGGGGTGGTCTCATTTAAAGTAATGTAATCGCTCGGTTTTAGCCAGGTTTCTGTCAAACAAAGCACATCTAGATTATAGTCTGTAATCATATCATCAACAATAAGTGCTTTTGAAGTAAGGGATCTTCAGTATTCAGTAGTATTCAGCAACCCAAGCGTTATCATTTGCTCATTTGTATTATATCTGTTTTTTATTTGTTGAACAATAAAATTTTTACCCTTAGATGGGTTTGGAAGCTATTTGTATGTCCTAATTCGGGGAACAAACACAGTCTGTATATGATGATATCTAGGTGAAAGAGGCTCTATGTGATTGGATTTATCTGACCTCAGTGACGTGAGACAGCTAGCAGACGGTCGGTTTAGCCAGTCTGTCTGCTTCCTGACCTGAGCCCCAGATTGTCATGTTTGAGCTCTAAGACTATGTGCCATATTACTAGAGAGAAGAGCAGCACCATCCCAGGAGGGATGAATACCATCTCTTTTCAACAGGTCAGGTCTGCCCCAAAAACTTTTCCAGTTGCCTATGAATTCTATATTATTTTGCGGACACCACTTAGACAACCAGCCATTGAGTGAGGACAATCTACTAAGTATCTCATCACTCCTGTGAACAGGAAGGGGGCCAGAGCAAATTACAGTGCCTGACATCGTACTTGCAAGTTCACACACCTCTTTAACATTAATTTCAGGGATCTCCGACTGGCGGAGTCGAACATCATTTGTGCCGACGTGAATAATAATCTTAGAAAATTTACGATTAGCTGAGCCAGCACTTTTAAATTTGCTTTGATGTCAGGTGCTCTGGCTCCCGGTAAACGTGACTATGGTGGCTGGTGTCTCTATTTTCACATTCCGTGTAATAGAATCGCCAATAACTAGGGCACATTCAACAGGATTCTCAGTGGGTGTTTCACTGAGTGGGGAGAATCTGTTTGAAGTTGTAATCGGAACGGAAGAGCGGTGTTTTGTCCCGCGACTACAGCGCCTCACCGTCACCCAGTTGCCCTGCTGCACGGGTTCTATTTCAGCAGGAACCGAACAATGTACAGAGTTCACTAAGCTAGTCGCACCCAAAGCAGTATCTAAAACCCTTACGCTCTTACAATTAACCTCGATTAAAGGTTGGATGTGTGTCTCTAGTTCTCAAATCTTCCCCATCAGCTTGACTATCTCCCTGCATTTATCATGTATGTAAATCCTGTGCTGACGGTGAAGGCACAGTGCTAAACATGTGGCATGAAGTGTAAGTAACAATAAGAGGAGAAGATGACATGACTCACCATGTTTGTTGACTGATCCTACTCACCTAAGTTGTTTGATGAACCCGTAAAAGGCGCAAGGAAAAAATAAAAAATTAAAATAAAGAGTGGACGGATGGCACACTAACAGGCTAGCAAATTACAAGCGTGTTGTGCTAGCAATAAGGATTTAAATTGAAGTTAGCGATGTCAGGTTAATGTGTGATGTTGATTAACCTGTTAACCGTTGCCAGTGCGTCGGCGCACTGAAGCGGTTTTATTTATATATAGTTCAAAGTTACTATCAGATTTAATGTTATACCTTGACAAACTATACATCATTAAAAAGATATAAGACTCAAGTTTCAGAATTTGACCACTATTGTATTCTGAGAAACTTATAGCGACAGTTATTTCTTAATTTGTGTCAGGAGTTATGAAATGAAAAAATTAGTCGATACCTTTGATATGAATTATGCGCGTCAGCCGCTTTCATTCATAAAAAAACTCCCGTGCCGTCGTCATGACAGCGATACACAAAACAACGTGCCTCAGGGCTTTAGCTCAAAAATGTGCAGATTTGGAGAAATATTGATATATTCTCATAGGTTTACATCAGATTTCTATAGACAGGAATAATATTTATTGAATTTATACCCAAATGCGTCGATGTAATCATTATGAGCGTTTGCATAACTCTGATACTGTGTTTTCAATTCATACCAATAGCCTGAGGGCGCCCTCGCCGCCCTGTGCACAGTATTAGAACATGAAGAAGTGCCATAATCATGTGACAATCCAGGAAGCCTCGAACACACACAAAGCTAACAAAAGATCGCGCTGTAACTATGGCTGTAACATGCAGTTTTGAAGACAATAAACATGTTTGCTATGATATTTGAGTTACCTGTGTTTTTCAATCCATGCCAGGTATTTCCATAATAATAGATTATATTTATAATGTAATGCTAATCTATATAGAATCGTTGTGCAGAACACTATCCAATAGTATATTTTCTGTCTGATTTTTTATCTGAAGCCAAATTAGATCACAAAAAATTATTTAAAATACTCGATTTGCTTTATAAAGTAAGTTTATAAGCACAAACATGGTTTTAATCTCATAAATTGTCGTGTATTGATGGTGTGCTAAGCTAACATGCTAGCTAGCCCTAGGTGCACCTGCCACCTAGAAGTTATATTTTTATTATTTTTTGAATGCTTACTGAAATGTTTCTTTATTCAAGAAATGCATTTGATACAGTTTAAAATGTAAGGGTGAACTTTAAGAAAAGAAATTAGTGACTGAAACCATATGAATAGCCTGTGAATAGCCAGTCGTTAGTAACTATAATGCAGACAAAAGAAATGCATATTTAGAGCCATAACCGGGCTGGAGAGGTGTGAATGTGTGCAGGGGGAGACTGAGACTGAATGGGGCTCGTTTGCACCACAAAACAATAAAGACAATATACTGGATAGATGGTTAGAAGATGACAATAAACATCAGTAGCATTTTAGCGTCAAATCAAAATAAAGTCACATGACATGGTCTTGAAAAACATTTCACTAAATACAGAGTTTTGGACTTATTATCTTAAGATTTTAAACATAAAATGTTTAGACATGTGGCATTAGCTGTAGTGCATTTCTAGATTGCTCCAGTGCCAACTTCAATTTTTTTTTCATGAGGATGTTTCATAAAAAATAATTTCTAATAACTTTACAAAACTTTGAAGCTATTTATAACAATTTTTGTCATTATGACAATAATTAATTCTACATTTACAATAAACTGCCAGGTGTCAGCTTTCAAATGAGATCATACTTGTGCTTTTAGTACAAAGGGTTCATGAACTGTATCTGTTTCAGTTTGGGTATGTCATTTCTTGGGATTTTTCAAAAGTGGGGTTGCAGCTTAACAGGTTAAGTTATATTTAGCAGTATAGACAACAAGGAATGATAGTAAATAATGAATCAAAACAGAAAAATATGCGAAGCTTACAGACGCAAACCAACGCAGAAGCAAGAGCAATGAGGCAGACAAGAGCAATTGAAGAGCCCAAGAGACAAAACATTTGCAGGAATGTGATATTTTTCCATATTTATACAGACATATGACACACATGGACTACATAAGTTTAAGAAAAATATTGTTTGGGGTGAGGGGAAGGGAATGGACTGTATGAAGATTGAATTTTCAAAATGGCTTTATTCAGTTACTAAAATTGTAAAATGCTTCTATTTCATATAAATATAAATTCTGACTGTAAGGAACAAGGTTAGAACTAGGATGTGAGGGCTGAATGTAGAAGGCTAATGATAAAGTTATTCCAAAACTGTAACACCAGTTGTTCCAAGGGGTCAATAGAAAAAGCCAAGAGGGTGAGTGTTTCCCAAAAAGGTCAATTAAAAACATCTAAAAATGTCAAAGAGAAAATATGAGTACAACAAAGGCAAATGTCAGAAAATTAAATAGAGCAAATAAATCCAAATAAAATCACGAGAGGCATTTACCAAAGACTGGAGAGGTTGTTCTCAACATATCAAACACGAAGCAAAAAACAGAGGAACAGAGCAACTTAATTACACTCAAAGGAAAGAACAAAAACACATGATACGATGTTGGGAAACTGAAATGAAACACAATGAGGGCCTCTAGTGCCCAAAACTAGTCAATAAACCTAACACTGACGCACTGTATTTATTTACAAATTAAAGACATTGAAACTTCGATGAACAGCGTGGATGAAAGGCTCGACATTTTAGAGCGCAAATGTCAGTCACTGGAAAGGGATAACGAGGAGTTAAAGAGTAAGACGGATGATCTTGAAAACCACTCGCGGCAGAACAATCTGTCACCGCTAGGGCCGAGGACAACCACCACTCCGGAGGAGCTACACCAAGAACACCAAAAGTAAGACAACGACGTGATGTAAAAGCTTGATTCTTTTTATTGAATATAAAAACACTTTAAAGGAATGTCACTGCCACAGAACTCTTCGTAAGGGCCACTCGCCGGAACGGGGCTTCAGTGGAGGAAAGCTCAGGACAGCCGCCAGTTGATCGCCTCCTTGCACGGAGCAATACAGGGGGAAGGGGAAGGGACAAGGGACGGATGCCTTCGGTTAAGCAACAGCGGTGACTGGGTAACTCTGCTCACCGGACCACAATAGAAGGGAGGGAGGAAGGGGCGAGGGACGGATTGGTCCAGGGGCCAGGGCCTTCAGATGGCAGACAGCAGACCAACGTAAGTAGTGGGCAGGACACAGGAGACTACAGGTAAGGATCGGCGGACGGTAGGTTTTCTCTTCTCACAGGACAGCATCAGATAACTGAGTGTCACCTCTCTTTCACAGGACAACAGGGATTGGATGGAGGACCAGGACCTTTTGGTGGGGAGCAATGAGCAGTATATGGTAGGCAGAAGGCAGTAACCATCAGAGGGTATGCAGTAGTCAGCAGTAGGTGGCAGGCAGGGCACAAGGGACTACAGGTGGGTGGCAGCAGACAGTGGGCTTTCTCTTTTCACAGGACAGCATCAGATACTGAGTGTCACCTTTCTTTCACAGGCCAACGGCAGTTGGGGTGCAGCGACGGATAATAGGATCCCTCACAGGGCAACGATGGCAGAGTGCAGTGGCAGATAACAGGTTCTCTATGTTCACAGAACAACAGTGGTGAGTACAGAATCCAGCAGGTAACAACTGAATCTTCTTACCACAGGACAGCGATGGCAGAATGCAGTGGCGGATAGCAGTTTCTCTATGTTCACAGAACAGCAATAGTGAGTACAGAATCCAGCAGTTAACAACTGAGTCTTCTTACCACGGGACAGCGATGGCAAAATGCAGTGGCGGATAGCAGTTTCTCTATGTTCACAGAACAGCAATAGTGAGTACAGAATCCAGCAGTTAACAACTGAGTCTTCTTACCACGGGACAGCGATGGCAAAATGCAGTGGCGGATAGCAGTTTCTCTATGTTCACAGAACAACAGTAGTGAGTACAGAATCCAACAGTTAACAACTGAGTCTTCTTACCACAGAACAGCGATGGCAGCATGCAACGGCGGATAGCAGTTTCTCTATGTTCACAGAACAGCAATAGTGAGTACAGAATCCAGCAGTTAACAACTGAGTCTTCTTACCACAGAACAGCGATGGCAGCATGCAGCGGCGGATAGCAGTTTCTCTATGTTCACAGAACAACAATAGTGAGTACAGAATCCAGCAGTTAACAACTGAGTCTTCTTACCATGGGACAGCGATGGCAAAATGCAGTGGCGAAGAGCAGTTTCTCTATGTTCACAGAACAACAGTAGTGAGTACAGAATCCAACAGTTAACAACTGAGTCTTTTTTCCACAGAACAGCGATGGCAGCATGCAGCGGCGGATAGCAGTTTCTCTATGTTCTCTTTAATTCTTGGTACTCCACCAGACTAGACGGTCTCCGACCAAGCTTTGCAGAGTGCTGGTAACATTAAACTTTCAAATACTCGTGCATGTATCGAACCACTTTAAATCTTCACACGTGCTCACTTCAATCGTCAGACACTGCAATGACACACCGCTTAACAGTGACAAGGGTACCTTCACTTCCGCTCATCGGGCCGGCAGATCCACTATGATGATACTTTCAAAGGGAGACACCAAGTTCGATCAACATTCAGAGCACACTCGTGTCTTCAAACTGCCGCCTCTGCCTCTCGTCTTTCTCGTAACCTCGACTTTGATCAAGACCGCTCTGCTTGCCTGCGCACTCGTCTCTTCAAAACTGCCGCTTCTCTCTTTTCAAACCGCCACGCACTGACGCTCACTCGTTCCCAACACACGCTCAAATAGCCACTTGATTATCCACTGCAGCTGTTGCTCATCAATATGGGCGGCCATGACAGGTCACCGGAACCGGCCTGGTGTTACACCGGAACTGTTTTCCCAAGGGAACTCGTTCCGTTTGTTATAGTTCCTATTCGTCACTCTGTGACAAATCTCTGTATATTAGGTATCCCCGAGAATGTTGAAATATCCAAGCCCTCTCACCAGGGTGGGAATTATACCGCGGCCATGGCCGCCGTTGCCCTACACTTTGGCCTTCATGCCCCGTGAAAAAAAAATCATCGTACGGCCACAGTGGCCTGTGTGCCCTGGCCCTGTCCAAGTTCCACCCAAGTAGTCTCTGAACTTCAATTAGTTTGTGGATTCGCGCAGCTGCAGTGTCATAATCACATCGATGATCTCACGCATCAAAACAGCAGTGCAAGAAGCATGTAACGTCAGCACCAACAGAAGAACGACACTCTGTTGTCGACACTGGTGCATAGATATATACACTAGATTTCGCCTTGGCTACGGCATTCGTTCATGAACTGCCGTAGCCAAGGTGAAATCTATATGTCTATCTATGCACCAGTCTGCGCACACGTCACACAGCAGGAAGCGCGGGCGCCCTCAGATCACTTGGACGTCGCTGTGTTACAAGAGGTAAAAACGATATAAATACTGTTCGTTTTCTCACACAAACCGCTCGTTTCGTGTCTTAGGCCATCAATGTGTACTTACGATGGGGAATTGTTTAATTTGGACGATGGGGAATTGTTTTAATTTGGACTCTGTGGATGCTCTTTGAGACCGTGACCATAGACCTGCATTATATGACTGACAGACAAGAACGGTTTGACCTAAAAATATCAAAATCTATTTGCTAGTAGATAAGTGCCCTTTTCAGAAAAGGGCCCTATGCAAGGTTCCAGAGGTAACGTTAACGGCGTCGGCGCACTGAAGCGTTTTTTTTTTTAATAGTTCAAAGTTACTATAAGATTTAATGTTATTACCTTGACAAACTATAACTTACATCATTAAAAAGATATACGATTCACGTTTCAGTATTTGACCACTATTGTATTCTGAGAAATTTATATTGACAGTTATGTCTTAATTTGTGTCAGGAGTTATGAAATGCAAAAATGAGTCGATACCTTTAATATGAATTATGAGCGTCAGACGCTCCCATTCATAAAAAACTCCTGTGCTGTCGTCAGGAAAGCGATTCACAAAACAACGTCCCTCAAGGCTTTTAGCTCAAAAGTGTGCAGATTTGGAGAAATATTGATATATTCTCAGTTTACATCAGATTTCTATTGACAGGAATAATATTTTATTGAATTTATAGCCAAATGCGTCGATGTAATCATTATGAGCGCTGTATACTGATGTGCTGTGTTTTCAATTCATACCAGCAGCCTGAGGGCGCTCTACTGAACATTATAGTCCATATTTGAAACACATGAAGAAGAGCGTTCGACACATAGGGTTCGACAATGCAGGAAATTATTAATTTATTGGCATTTGTGTTGTTTCTGAATGCTTTTATTGGCATTTGTGTTGTTTCTGAATGCTTTTATTGGCATTTGTGGTGTTTCTGAATGCTTTTATTGGCATTTATGTTGTTTCTATTGTTGTGTGAGGGTGTATACCTTCTGGATGTAATGGCGCTCTCTCTCTCTCTCATTAAAAAATGTTTTTTTTATTAAAAAAGTCATAATCCATGTCTTATTCCAAATTAGGATGTTATGCTATCAATCTGAATGGGAAAACCATCGAATTGTATGATGGCCTTTGTGCCCTGTCATATGGCCATGGCGCCCCTAAAAAAAAAAAAAAGGTGGAGGCCAAATGGCCTTGCCCCTAAAATTACATAATTCCCACCCTGCCTCTCACTTCATGATATCATTCTTCACAAAACTTTTCGGGGATAAACTACCTCAGACGCCGGAGATTGAGCGCGCACATCGGTCCATCGCACCCAAACCGGGATCCGGCGCACCACAGAGACCCGTGATCGTACGCTTTCTTTGCTTCCGAACCAGGGAAGAAATTTTACGTTTGTCACGCGAGCATGGAGAGTTGCACTATAAAGATTCCAAGATTTTGATCTTTCCAGACTTCTCTGCAGAACTCAAGAAACGGTGGGATCAGTTTAAATCTGAAGGCTGAACTACACGGAGCTGGTGTCAAATTTAGGATACTCCTTTCATTCAACAACGAATCGCAGTTTTGTGCACCGTTCCTTACCACCATGGTTAAACCCAAACAGTCAAGCGAGGTATAGCTGCTGTATTTGACGTAACAGCCTCTCTGACTGGCACCATTCCATCGTGCTTTTTATTTCCTAATGTTTGCTTTACACCACGTGTCTACAATGCTATAACAGCAAGAGGCTGTCTATATTGGATACATTGAAGCGACAGGACCATTAATTATTCCCTTTTGCGTTTTCTTTGTACTTTCACTTAATCTCAGAATCTCAGATATGTCAAAACAGAGGAAAGTCACACTATTCATGTTTTCGTCATTTATATTTTTGTTGTTTGAACAATTTCCTTATATTAGTGTAACCGCACTGGGTAGTACATTAACATTAGCTCAAATGATCTATAGGGAATTTTAATAATCAATCATGAATATGATTAATATATTGCATATTACAGTTACATTAAATTATCGAAGTTGAAAATAGATCGATTGTATATATGAATAATCAATCACAACGAATTATAATTCCTCATTCATATATCAATAGTCTTATTTCAGATCGATTCTCTGAGATAACCCTTAATGGAAATTAATGTAATTATCAAACAGTTGTTTGTCCAGCAAACGGCCGTAAGATTAACTTATCAACTTCTCAATAAAGTTATCACTTCTAAATGTTTATACATTTAAACTACTCAACGTAGTAAATAATAAAAGCTTTTTAGCTAGGATCAACATTTCATTGACTTCTTGATATGAGCATTTTAGACAGAAGCAATCAGGAATACATTGGATTTTAATACATGCAAAACTACAGATACATCGAACTACAATTCACACAGAGTAAATATGCGCATAACAATACAAACAGTAAAAACAATACAAGACAAAACGAATAACGAGAATGAGAGAGAGAGAGAGAGAGAGAGAGATCGGAAAATGAGAGAGATGAGAGAGAGAGAAAGTGAAAGCAAAATGTGCGATCAGAGATCTGTGATCAGTGCGATCTCTGCGATCAGTGTTGCTGAGGCAGGCGCGTGTATGGGCCTTTGTTCTCTCGTGTCTTCCGGGGCGAGCGCGGTCGCGGGAATTTAAAGGTTCACCGAATGTGAAGTTACCAAAGAAATTTTTCAGAGTTCATCTCCCTTGTGGAGGGAGAGGCGAATATGAAAATAAACTTAGTAAAGTAAAGAAAAGAAAAGAAAGGTCGGGAGTGACGCGGAGGTGCGCGTCCGGAGACGGTGGCCGAAGCCGAAGGTGGTGTTTCCCGAAGTTTGACCGGAGAGGAAGAGAAAATAACAGGAAAGTTCTGTAATCAATTACAGAGATATAAAACACGTCATCAGAAGATTATAGGAATACAAAGTTACATAAGATATGCATATTATAAGCATTTAAAGTTGGATTACACACGATAAACTTGTAAACGAAGTGAATATAACCTAGGAAACACACAGGAGTATATTAAAAATGACATGCTTATATTCTAAGTTTAATGTTCAAAGTTTGTGTATGTGTGTGTGTGTGTGTGTGTGTGTGTGTGTGTGTGTGATTTTTATGGTCGGCATCTGCTGCATCCCGTGTGCAACCACGTGAGGGGTTGGGGTAGGGCTGGGCGATATATTGATATAAAAAATATATCGATATATTTTTAAACGCGATATGGAATTAGACTATATCGCATATATTGATATAATTCAAATTTGCCCCGCGCCCCCGCCCCTCCTTTTCCACTTTGCGTGCGTGTTTAGAGCATGTTATGTTATGAGAGGCGAATCATGACTACTTCAGAAAACCCAGCACAATAGGAACTACCAGGCAGTGACATAAGTGTACGCTGAAATAAAGTCTTTCACCTCAGAAAAACAGACTTTTTTGTCCTGTCAGCCGTTATACTGTGCTCGGAGCGCACACTCTTCAATTGCACGCGCAAATGCGGCGGCGCACGCTGTTCGCTGTGTATCACCTCACTATCGCCAAACTACGAGCATGCAACGCCGTTACGTTGTAAATTACACGAAATAAAAGTAATGCAGGTATGATTTTCATTCTATTCACCAGGAGTAGTTTCCATGTTTCATTAACTGTTCTTGTTAGTATTGTGTATTCACCATGGTAACTGTCGTTTCCATATTAACCCCAAAATGCCACTTTATTTATTCTTTGTGTTATTTTTTATATTTTTTAAATGACTGTAGTGGCTCATACCAACATTGTATTAACAAAAACTAGTTTGGGACTATTTAATAGCTTTAGCATAGGCCTAATGTTTATTTATTAGTACTAGTCTTACTATAGTCATACAATTTATGTGTATGTTAAGTAAAGGGGGACAGTACTTGTGTGTGTGTGTGTGTTAAAACGTGTTATAATTTGCATATATATATATAGGCAAATTATAACACGTTTACACAAAATTTGTTTATATAGGCACTGAAATAGCTGGTTTCAATAAAACTACTTGTGACGTCATATTTGGCTTTGACTTTGACTGAACATTTGCTCTCACTTTGCGGAAAAAATATCGGGATATATATCGTATATCGATATTCAGCCTAAATATATCGGGATATGACTTTTGGTCCATATAGCCCAGCCCTAGGTTGGGGGTTTAATTTAAAAATGGCCCTCTCAGAGACAAAAGTAGTCCTGTGTTCAAATTCACTTATCAGCCTGAGGAGTTCTAAAAATTGATGAGGGAAGCAGTTAGTCCTAGACACTGAATGGAGCCAGTCTTTGTAATTTGCCTTCAGTTCACAAAGTCCAAAAGTTAGACACAGTAAGGGAATTGTTCAATCAATGCGTCGTAAAATGTTAACCAGCGGCCTGCTTGCAGACACTTATAGACATGGCACCAAGCCACATCATTTATAGCTTTCTGATTTTGAACATGTAGGTGCTCATATTTGTTTAAGCATGAGAAAAACAATCAGGATTCGCTAATTCAGAACATCTGGCCGGATACCCTGTCAGTGTGGTTACATTAGGTATTCCCGAAAATGTTGAAACGGCCAAGCCCTCTCACTTCATGACATCATTCTTCGCTGAACTTTCCGGGGATAAACCCTGATTGGTCATGTCATTAAAGGTCTACGTTGTATCAGTCTCTGTTGACTTTTTGCATTATGAAAATTTACAGACCATGAAACTTTGACTTTTTATTATTTACAATTTCATATGCGGTCTGTGAACTGTGGTTTGTTCACTATTTCTTAATATATGTACAATTTGTTATGGAGCTCTCTCCGGAAGTTCAGGAGAGAGAAAGTTTGTGTTGTGTGATAATGGTAATGTTCGTACTAATGTAGTACATGGTTTTTTTTTCTCTTTTTTTTTTTCTCTCCTTTTGCAATTTCTTTGTACTTTCACTTAATCTCAGAATCTCAGATATGTCAAGACAGAATAAAGTCACACTATTCATGTTTTCATAATTTATCTTTTTGTTGTTGTTGTAACTAATGTCCACTAGCTCACTCAGTGCTCAGTCAGGTGGTTCATGTGTTCATTTTACCAGTTGGAATGTCGAAGGTTTAAACAATGTAATCAAACGCAGAAAGATGATGTCACATTTAGAACATTTAAATACTCATATTGGGGTTTTTTTTTGCAAGAGACCCACTTAAAGATCATGCCAGATTTTGTAAGAAATGTATTGGACAAGTTTATCATTCTAAATTTGTCAGTAAATCTAGAGGGGTGCCAATTATTATCAACAAGTGTATTCCGTTTTCTCCTTCACAAACCTTAGTTGATTCCGGTGGTAGATATGTTATTGTTTCAGGCCTTCTTTATGGTTTAAACATGACTCTGGCTAATATATACGCACCAAACTTTTATTCAGAAAACATTCTCTCTACTCCCTGACCTAAACTCACACTATCTTATTATGGGAGGTGATTTTAATTGTTTTCTGAACCCTTCTCTAGACCGTTCATCCACTAAACCTGCCCAACCCTTTAAAACTGCAATTACACTTAAATCGTTTTTAACTACTTGTGGTCAAGCCGATGTATGGCGTTTTTCATATCCCACAGCACGACAATACTCATTTTTATCTCATGTCCACCTTAATTACTCTCGCAATGATTACTTTTTCTTAGACAAGAAATTGTTGTCTAAAGTGAGGGCCTGTTCATATGGCAGCATTCTTATATCTGACCATGCTCCACTTTCACTTTCTCTTCAGTTTCAGGATAAGATGTTTGGTTCTCGAAGTTGGAGATTTAATTCTTTACTGCTCTCTGAGAAAGAATTTTGTAATTCATTAAAAACCCAATTAGATATCTTTTTGGAGATAAATACCACCCCTGAGACCTCATCTTCCACAATTTGGGAATCTTTGAAAGCATATGCTCGGGGTCAAGTCATTTCATATTCAGACTGTGTAAATAGACAACGAAGGATGAAGCTAGAAGAATTATCTCTTGAAATTCTTCGGCTCGATTCGGCTTATGCAGCTTCTCAAGATCCTGAAATTTACAAAAAGAGACTCAAATTTCAATCTGATTTTAATGTTATCGACTCAATGTTATCAAAAAGTTATTGCTGAAGACTAAACATGCATTTTTTTGAGAATGGTGACAAGCCAAGTAAACTTCTTGCGCTTCAGTTAAAGGAAAAGTCAGCTAAACATTTTTTTAAAAACCTTTCCCCATACCTACAATAACAGACGCAACGAGTGAAGAGTTAGAATTACCATTTTCCACAGAGGAGATCTAGAAATCCAGAGTATGCAGAATGGCAAGACCCCTGGGCCCGATGGGTTCCCTGTGCAGAAAGATGTTTTCTCAAACACTTAAAACACCTTTCCTAAACATGTTATTAGCAGACATCCCAACCTGCAAAAGGTCATTTCAGGGAGGTATCCCGAAGAGACCCCTCCCCTCCCTATTTATGTAAACTGCTTTTTATTTATATTCCATTACAGCTTTAAACAGGTCTAAGGAGTTTGTTGTTTTCATGTATCCTTGGCAACTGGCCGGCCTGAATAATATGCACATGAAATTAAACTTGTTGAACTCACCTCAACATGTCTTTTACAATAATTTAACCTGCAATGCTGAAGTCACTGTTACAAACTGTACAGCGTGCAAGACTATCATTATGTTTTACTCTTATAAGACAGGGGTACTCTTTCGTGTAGTCTAGGGGTAAAATGTGTCTTATACTTTCATTTTTTGTGGCACTCTCCCTCTGCCATGGCACTCCTGTTTCTAGATACACTGAACTGATTAATCGGTTCAGTAGAAGAGATAAAAGCCCGCCCACACTGACAACTGATTGGTTGATTTACCGAAACAGGCCAATCAGATGCTCTCTATCTTACATGCACTGCTTGCCTGCTTCATGAGGCACACACACGCAAGGTCTCTCGCTCCCTCTCCCTCTCTGCTGTGCACGCGCTACACGGTTTTTGGAGCACAGTCTCTGTCTCCCATGCGTGCTCTTGCTCGCTCGCTCTAGATTCCAGGAGATTTTAACTCATTTGCGGGCATCATATCAATATGCGGGAGACTCCCGGAACTTCCGGGAGACTTGGGATGTCTGTATTAGACTCCATTAATAATGGCTGCCTGACTCCAACCCTTCGTCAGTCTTGTATTTCTTTGATTTTTAAAAAAGACAAAGACCCACACGATTGTGGTTTGTACAGGCCAATCAGTCTTTTGAACATAGATGTAAAGATACTGGGTAAAATGCTTGTAAAGCGTCTTGAGTTCATTTTACTGGCAATCATACACAACTACCAAACTGGTTTTATTCAAAACAGACTACGGTCTCATAATATAAGAAGGGCATTGAATATAATTTATTCCTCTAATTCTCACCCATCAGAGGCTCTTCTGGACGCAGAGAAAGGCTTTGATCGAGTGGAATGGGATTACCTTTTCTGTGTGCTACAGAATTTCAGTTTTGGCAACACGTTCATATCCTGGATAAAACTTTTATATTCCTCCCCAATATGTTCAGTATCTAATATTAGCGTAGACACCATCCTTCTTATGATGTAAGAAGCACATCAGGATTTATGGGAAGTGTTCACGGTTTCGGATGACCTAATCTATGCAGCCTAACATTGAATTATAGAAGTCTATAATTTGTTATGTGTATACTAGGCCAAAGATATGTGTTTTTAGTCTAGATTAGACTCCATTAATAATGGCTGCCTGCCTCCAACCCTTCATCAGTCTTGTATTTCTTTGATTTTGACAAATGCTTTTTGCATTGGTAATTGAACCCTTGGTAATTGCCATTCGTAGTGAGCAGGCCATACAGAGAATTTGGAGAGCTGGTGCTGTTCACAACATTTCTTTATACGGCGATGATGTGTTGCTCTATATCTCTGATCCGGATGTTTCTTTACCCAAAGTTTTGAGAATTATTAATTCCTTTAGCCTCTTCTCCTGTTATAAATTGAATATAAATAAAAGTGAGTTATATCCAATAAATTTTCCAATTTCTGATTTACCAACGGGTGCTTCAATGTTTAACCCTCTGGGATCTGAGGTGTCTTTGGGGCCCTTGAGATGTTTTGACATGCCCTGACATTTGTGCTTATTTCAGCTACTTACAACATACCATTGGCCAACATGTAATTTTTCTGTATTCACCACAAACTCTGCTACAATAATATGTGAGCAAAATGGATGTACATGTTTGCATTTTATAGAAAAAAAAAAATTATGCGTGGTTAGTACGTTTTGGAAAAAACATTGGCCATAAGGCCATTTAACACATACTGAATAGTTGTCCATAAGACTTTTGAATTACTATTCTTGTAGGCTAGAATGTTTTCTACAAAATGATGTGAAAATCATTCTGATCACTCTTTCACAAACAGCAATATAACGATTTTAATTTTGCATGTCAGTTTTTGTGTCAGCACTGCTGTATGTGTGGTCCATGAATATTAATGTGATTCACACCAGGGGTGTGACTAAAGACACTCCCCCAATGGCTAACATCAAGGTACTGTGAGGCAGCCTGAACAAAGAATGAGGAACTAAGAATGATTCACTGATGAATAAAATAAAAGAACAGCATTTATTCAAAATAGAAATCTTTCCCAACAATGGAGAACAAAGAAAGAAAAAGAGACCAAACTTTTTTCTTTTTTTTTATAAAAATTTTATTCAAAGAATCCTGAAAAAAACTATCACAGGTTATACAAAAATATATTAAACAGCACAACGGTTTCCAACATTGATTTAAAAAAAATAATCATCATATCAGAATGATTTCTGAAGGCTGATGGTTAGTGGAAGGTGGTCAGCAGAGCACACACATCTGAACACAGTCACACATTTTTATGCCACTCTTGAAAACAGTTCCTGTTCAACTGAAGACATAAGTGAACATTGCATGCCTGGCATTTCCATGGTGTTAATTGTTTTTTATCACGCACTGTTGTGCACTGCACACAATTGCGGCGACCAACTGTGGCAACATCCCTGTCATCTGATGTCAGCTCAGCTCCTGGAACCGGTACATGGTCACTATTGGTCCGTTTTGGTGCCGTTTTCTGTGACACACCACAGAGCTCTGTTATAAGTTGCTCCATAAACTCTTTATGGGACAAGTTACCATGTAGCTCTTTGTGCACAATGAAAGAGTTGGTGGAAGCAATGTCCAAGAAGTGCAGAAAGATCTTTCTGTACCACTTCATGGTTTTGTGCTGTGCAGTGTAGTACTGTAACAGCTGATCAGACAGGTCAACACCCCCCATGTGTTTGTAGTATGCAGTCACAGGTGCAGGACATGGAAATGTCTTTGTCCTCCATGTATCTTGTGTTTTCACCCTCCTCTGCGCAGTGTCTCCTGTATAAGCAGGATGGATGGTAGAACAGACAGATACCTCTCGTGTGTCCATCCACTTCACAAATACAAGAGGTCCATCCCGAATCCACCTGATGGATCCCCAGGCAGATTTTTTAGAGATTGAATTAGCTGCATTCCGAGGGCAGTCCTTCCTGTTGTCCCTGCAAGTCCCACATGCACCAAACTTCATTGCAAACAAGTCTTTGAGGAGCTTTGGACTTGTATAAAAATTGTCCATGTACACATGGTACCCAGAACCCCAAAATGTGAGGTCTAAAAGAGATGTTACAGCATCATATGACAGTCCATGTCCTGTGGGAAAGTTGTTCTTTCCTGTGTACACAGAAAAGTCCACAGTGTATTGTTACGACCATCTAGGGGTCTGTGTCGTAACTAAAAAAAAGAGTGAAATGAGTCTCACTACCAGAGAGATTAGGAAAACGTATTTACTTTTATTTACGGGCAAAAGGAAACAAATTCCAACTTCAGAGGATGACAAGGCCAAAATAATAAACAAAATCACCTTCGTGTTAGATAAACTAAATTCCTAAACCAAAGAAAAGAAAATGAAATACACAATCCTTCCCTAACTCCCTAAATAAAAAACAGAGTGCAAAATATGTACATCAAAAGAAATGGCGTCAAACCTCCTACAACCCTTAATACGTTGACAGTACAAATCACCAAATATTTACATAAGGTAATTTAGACAATACAGATTCATATCAATAGCAGGACATAGCATTAAACGAACTCTTTCTCTCTGGCAAGATACTCAATCCTACGAAGAGCGAATTAAAAGGCAGCGACGCAAGCACGCGGTGGCACAAAGGGCATCTGGAAGGTGTTTGGGGTGGTCCTTTTATTCTGGCTGGTTGTGGAGACGAACCAATCGCCGCGTCCGGTGAATTATCTGGAGGAACACCCATCTGAAAAGCAAGCAAATACCCAGAAGGGACACCAGAGGGCAGAATAACACACAAACTCCTAACAGTATCCATTCAATGAGTCTGCAAGAACAAACAACTTGAAACCCCACCTGGTTGGCTTGGCTTTCATGTACTGCGTCATACCTGTTTGTGCTTTGCATGCCACCAAGATAAAAGGAGTGCATTGTCTACGATATACAGGCTGATTTCCTCCATCTCCACTTCCTCTCTCTCTTCTATTAGACAATCGTGGGAGTCGGATATATGCCTCACATTTGATGATGAGACTTGGAACCAGATCCTGTCCCGTGTTCATAACTCTTCTATTTGTGCTCGTCACATTTTATCCAATTAAAATGTATTTATTGTATTAACTGGACAAAAGTGAGTGTGGCAAAAATTAAGCCTGGTGTTGATCCTCTCTGTCATTGTTGCCATCAGGCCCCTACTGATTTATTACATATTTGGGTTATGTTTTGTCACGGACACACACGGGAAACAGGAAGATCCAGTAGCAGTATGTTTATTTAAGTGTAATCCAAAATCGTAGGGTCAAAATCCAAATAAGCAGTCCAAAACAATAAACAAAACTAGAACAAACCAGGAAACAGACATCAGAAGTGTAGTGACAAACCATAAGGACTCTGTGACAAACACTAACCAGAAAGGGTATAAATACACAGAAACTAACAAAGTAATAGGGAACAGCTGCGTGCAATGATGAGTGATGAGAACAGATAAGGATCGTGGGAAATGCAGTTCCAGAAGTAATGGTGACAGCATACCTGCCAACCTTGAAGAAATTTTATGAGTACTACAACCCCCGACCCCCCCCCCCACGAGAACCTGACAGCCCACACCTGTGAGAAACCTATGAGATACCTAACACTATAATACATTTTATACACATAATATACTTTCACCAATTAAGATTTATTAGTTACTCCATAACCATATACAAGTAGACCATAAATGTTTTTCAATTACTGCAATCACTCCGAACATTTTGTACAGGAGGCATAGCCCATGGAAACTTCTTCCACCTGAAAATCTTGTCAGAAATAAAAGTAAACTGAGGACATTCTTTGTAAATAAATAAATCAAAACATTAAATAAATGTGCAAAACTAGCAGTTATCAATATCAAAATCAGATTACTAAAAACAAACAACAAAAACTATAATTTTCCATGCATAGTTTAAACTTTTGCATCATTTAACTTGTTAAAGGTTGCAGATTTGGCTTTTTTAAGTAGTGCGTCAGTGAAAGTCTCTTTGTAACAAATGCTGCCTTTGGAGGCAATCATGACTTTTCTTGTCACCAGAGAACTAAGCATCTCTGTGCTCAAGCTAGCACGACATTGTGTTTTGTTTTTAGTGACCAAGCTGAAAATCCTTTCACAGTCTGCATTGCTGTGAAAAATCACACACACCCCAAGCATAACTGTGGAGAGGTTTGCAAAAAGTTTCTTCCCTCCTGATTCCATCACACCTAATTCTCTCCAAGCTTCATCAGCCCGTTTGGTAAGAAAACCATCATTCAAGGTGGAGGACTGAAAGAGCCGAAACTCCTCCTCCACTTCATCCACTGTAACACCATTTCCCAAGAAGCAGGGGAACCTGTCTATGAAGTATGTCAGTGAGGAGAATTTAGCTGTTTGTCGTCTGCTTATATCAGCTACGGCAGCATGACGCAGCAATTCGTCCCCATAGGGGAATTTAGAGAGCATGTACTCAACAGCTGCAGTGAAATATTTCCTTACATCCCTGAAGAAAGCTCCAAGAGGTAAGTTAGCTTGACTTTTGATGAATGTCTTTGTGTCATGTCCAATTGACAGCTCATCATCAGGTAGCTGGTGTTCACTGGATTTGTACAGAGTGGGTTGGCATCCTCTCTTTACTTCTTCCATCATTTCCACAACACAGTCAGGTTTACAGAATGCCAAAAGCATTTTTTGCAACTGTAGCTCCAATATCTGCAGCAATATGGGCACACATGGCTCTTCTTTCTGCAGGTTCTGATTTGCAGTTTCAAATAAAGGTATAGCTCTCTTTAAAAAAAGAGCATACAGCTTGGACTGTGGGTCAGTCAAGAAAGCATACAACTTCTGTGGTTTTGTGACCTCTGTTTTTTCTATCTCCTTTTCCTTTTCTTCTGTTTTCTTTTTGGACAGATCCCTCTGTTTTTTGCCCATTTCTTTTTGTTTAAAAACAAATTGGTTTAAGTCAAACCCCTTAGGTGGTTGAGCTGACTGCTGTGGAGTGCTTGGTCCTGCCGGCAGCTGCTTGGTTGTAGGTCCTGTCTGCTGCCGTGGAGGGCTTGGTCCTGCCGGCAGCTGTTTGGTTGTAGGTCCTGTCTGCTGCCGTGGAGGGCTTGGTCCTGCCGGCAGCTGCTTGGTTGTAGGTCCTGTCTGCTGCCGTGGAGTGCTTGGTCCTGCCGGCAGCTGTTTGGTTGTAGGTCCTGTCTGCTGCCGTGGAGTGCTTGGTCCTGCCGGCAGCTGTTTGGTTGTAGGTCCTGTCTGCTGCCGTGGAGTGCTTGGTCCTGCCGGCAGCTGTTTGGTTGTAGGTCCTGTCTGCTGCCGTTGTTGCTGTGAAGAGCTTGGTCCGGTCTTGGACTTTCTCTGGTGGACTTTGGTCTTCAAAAAGCTGGAGGCCAAAGTCTTTGAGATGGCAAGCTTACCTGAGGTAGGTGTGAGAGTTGAGGGCTTAGAGGCAGCTGGGCTCTTCAGAGAGGGATGAGCTGAGGATGTGAGACGTTTAGCTGCCTTCTTCCCTGCTGCCTCTTCAGCAAAAAACAGAGTCAGAGGTTCCCACTGCTGGAGGAGTCGATTGACACATTTGCCAAGAGCCAGCCATCTGGTCGAGGATAATTTCAAAATCTTCCTGACATCAGTGTCGCACAGCATTTGTAGGTCACGCAGCAAAGCTTTCCTCTTGCTACTCTTGTCAAGGTAGTAGTAGATCAAGATGAGCATGTCTTCAATGTCAATACATAGACTTCTTGAAGCTTTTTCCGCAGCTAAATGCATTAGGTGGCATGCACAGCCGACCATGTAAATGTGGGGATTCTGTGACTTAATGAATGCTGCGACACCTTTTCTTATCCCCCTGCATGACAGAGGCGTTGTCAGCAGAAAAGCTTACACAATTGCCCCATGGTATTTACCTTTTGTTTAGTTCCTGGTCAATGAGATTGTATATCCCTTTGCCAGTAGACTCTCTACACTCAACAATTTTCAGGAGTACTACAACTATTTTTCCAACACTGGGATCATAGACACGGACAACCAAAGGATAAAGCTTGACATCATCCATGTCTGTGCTACCATCGGTTGCAATGCTGAATGGGGAACGGCACATAAGGTCACTGATGGCCTGTTCATCATTTGAGGAAAGTGTGTTCAATATAGCTGCTGTCTTGGTTCGGGCACAGCCGTACTGCTGGGCAATTTGACTGGAAAACATCTTCTTAAATAATGGTCCAGCATGGTCAGCTATAGACACTGGCACATTGTGCTCGGCAATAAAGTTGGAGAAAAGTGTTTCTGCCCTGATGGTCCGTAGATCTTGATCTCCAAAAAACTTTGTGGTGATCTTAGGGACTGAGGCAATGGCACTTTCCAATTTCTTGTGTTTTGTTCCTTCCACATGGCGTCTGCAATCTGAAAATAGAGGGGGAATTATATTCCTGCATGTTGTTACAAATACTATGAATTACGTCACACACACACACACACACACACACACACACACACACACACGCACACACACAATTCATTGAAAGGATACTAGGAATTTACATTAAAATACATTGTTTGGCTCATCACTAGTACCTTCTAGATTACAATAAATTATTATTACTGTGTAGAGGAATGGCATGGATGAATGGCTTTACATGTATTGAAACTACACAAATGTTGTCTTATATCCTGTCCAATATTTTGTGCCCATATTTTTGTTAGTCTAACCAATAGGAGGTGGAGTGAGCTAATAAATAGGCCTAAGTAGTAATGTGTTAAAGATGAGAGTCAGACCAGGTTACAAGTAGCCTTCTGAATTACACTGCGCAAACCAAAAGTAATACTACCCACTGGAGGAAGAAGGGTTGGTTCTCCACAAAACATAAAATATTAAAATTATTTTATTTTTAGTGTTCGCATTTATGAGGAAAAAACAATGTTAGGGGCGTGACAGTTCTCCGTTACGGACATGGCCGCTCTGAAAAGCGGCACTAGTAACTGCTTTAAAACTTTCACAAAGACCTCAAACAGAAAGCACAAAGCCTTTCTTTAAAATGAATTTCGTTTTGTATAAATTTTATCTTAATTTTAATCAATGTTTCATCGAGCAATTGTCTGGATTCAATAAATAAAGAAGTAAATATAGAAGACGAGATAATCACGACACAGAGGCGCCGGCGTGAACTAGAGCTCGCCTCATAAATTAACCGAAATTCAGCGCCTACTTGACTCACAGACCTGTCTACTTTTAAACAGAACAATTCAAAACGAAAGAAAACAGACTGCTCTCTGCTAATGTTATCTGTATGAAATGTGCATTTCTCTCTGGCGCGTTCACTACTGCGAAGATCGCGAGACAGCATCATCAACATCATCTTTGCAGTCGACACGACAATGATACAGGAAACACTTGTTTATTAATAAACAATTAAAATTTCTCCTTTCTATATTTGACATTATTTATAATCATTACTTTTCCCGGTTCTTTGCGACAGCTTTTACATGTTAGCCTAAGTTACATGAACGCGTGAACTGAACTGAGCTCGTCACAGCTGGACTGCCTGTTATGATGTCAAGGTCATTTTTAATGTTCATAAATTCAATTAGGCTAAAAATAGCCCAACTGTTACCATTATCTTACGTTAATCAGCACCTGGCCTATCTAAAACCTTCTAGATTTCTAGCCATTCCACCACTTTTCTATTCTAACTGCCAAATAATTTCCCCAACTAATGAGAAGGATGGCGGGTTTGATAAGCTATCGTTAGTCTATTGACACTATTAACGTTTATTACTCAAAGTCATCATCCTTTTATTTTTAATATAATTATGTTTTGGGATAGGGAGCATTTGTGTGTGAGACTGTGTTCGTTAACTTACCTGTTGCCCCTTGGTGACTGATGTCGACGTCCGTCTTGCAGACGGTGCAGAACGCATGATGAGGTAGCCTGGACATCTGGAGGCAAGGCCATCTCTCACGATAGCGGTCTAAAAATCTTTGTGTTTTCCGAACCTTTTTTTGTGGCGGTTCAGCCATGGCATGAAAGCCTAGGTATCTTATCCATATAGATCTTATCCGGCTAGTCTGGCAGCTGGCTTGCTTGAGGCACTGAATTGAATTGAGCGCGAAGCATATGGATAGGAGGGGCATGGGCGGCGGCCCGGCGGGTTAACATGCAGCGCTCTGATTGGCCGTAAGCTTTTCACTCCACTTAAACGCTGTGGCTCAGTGGCAGAATCAGCGTCATAGATTGCATAGAAACTGAAATCGGCGAAATGCGAGAAGCAACAAAATGCGTACCTAGAGAGCAGCGAATCGTACAAGCGTACGTATGGGTCAAAATGCGTGCCGAGTACGAAAAATGCGTACATGTTGGCAGGTATGTGACAGTATGGGGAAGAGACCTCTAGTGGACACCCGGGGAAACACAAACCAGACACTGTGACATGTTTGGGTTTACATGTTTGGGTTATGTCCATCCTTAACTTCTTTTTGGCTATCAATCTTTAATTGTTTTTCTTTAGTGACAAAGAGACAGATTGAGCCTTGTCCTTTGGTTGCACTTTTTGGACTTTCTTCAAATGTCACTGGCTTGTCTGGAAATTCTGCAAAGGCTTTTGCCTTCTCAACATTATTAGCTAGACGGCGCATTCTTCTGCTATGGAAACAAAATATCCCTCTATCTTTTGATGACTGGCTGAGAGATGTTATGAGCTGCATATATTTTTCACTATTATCCTGTATATGTATCCTGGTATTATTCTAAAAGTTCAATAAACAGATTTAATAAAAAATGTTTTTAAGATGTTTAAGGGAAATTAAGAATTTATTAGCAACTATAATTCATTGTAAATTAATGCATTTGAAATACTTGCAAATAATAATTTATTTTGAAATATGCACACATTCACTGTTATTTTTATAAGTGTTAATGTTTCTTGTCTAAATGTAAATGATATATTTTCAATTCAAAACAATATAATTTTCTTTATCTTGAGAATCTTAGATTCTTTTGGGAAACGCAGCCAAGTCAAGTCAAGTAAATTTGTATAGCGCTTTTCACAATACAGATTGTATCAAAGCAGCTTCACAGTATTAAATTAAAATAATACAACAAGGTTTGTTTCTAGTGGAATTTATTGATTGATAAAATCTAATTAATATTCCCAAAATATCAGTCAAGATCAGTGTGTGATAGTAACGTCTGATTGCCAAACTGACTGTTGCTGTATGTCTTTGTAGATTGTCTGGCTGTATGGTGACAGAGGAAGGCTGTGGTTATGTGTCTTCAGCGCTGAGTTCAAACCCCTCACACCTGAGAGAGCTGGATCTGAGCTACAATCACCCAGGAGATTCAGGAGTCAAGCTGCTCACTGATAAACTGGAGGATCCAAACTACAGACTGGATAAACTCAAGTATGTAGAGCATGAAGAGTTGATTAAACAACTCCAAAAACAGCAGACTTTTCCCTCCACAGACGCACGTCAGTAAACTAGGAAATGTATTTGCGCTCCCGGGGGCGGTTCAGCACAAAGAGGAGGCGTGTTCCGGCGCAAACGTTCCCTGGTGCTATTTTGCAGGTTTAGAAAACAATTCTGCCACTGACCAGGAAAAACCTAGTCTAAAGTCAGTGGCGCGTTGTGCATGTTATTCATATGCTATTTTAAGGGTGCATTAAGGCTTGGCCATAATCAATGTAGCGTGTGCACAACGCGCATGCACTTTGCTTCTCTCATCTACACACAGACGCAGCAGTTCTCATTTTTAGAAAACCATACATTATTACAAGGAACATTATTATTTAACACACGAAGGAAATCATTGT
>NC_139966.1:10455240-10575240 GCF_963993115.1 Abramis brama
GTCAGAACATCTCAAGGACCCCAAAACACCCTAGACCTCAGAGGGTTAAACAAAGATAATTTATTTTATTAATCTATCATATGAAGGAGGGCACGCATGTTTCCACTTAAAGAGAATGAGCCTCCTGGCCAATAGTGTAGTGAAATAGTGTAGTCTAGTGTAGTTGGTGTAGTGTATTCTATGAAGAATCTTGCTATGCATAAAACTGTGCTGGGTGCATATAGAGGAAGAATGTACTAAATCTATTTTATAATCCCACTCTATTTCAAGTATAGTGAACCCCAGCTCTTGTTCCCAAGTATTTTTAAGTCAAATAGAGGGGTCAAGATTTAATAAATCTATTAATTCATTAATTACAGAGATTAGCCCTTTTCTGCCTAACTAAGATAAAGAAGGGTGTCCATTTTATAATCAGGAGGAAGATTAGAAACTGATTTTGTACTAAAACGTCTGATCTAAAAGAAGCGAAAAAGATGTGTTTTAGGAAGATCAAACTTTTCTGACAGTTCTGAAAAGGATAAAAATAATCCTTTATCATAAAGGTCCTTGATGATACTGAGACGCCTAGAATTAACAAAAAAGGAAGAGGACCACTTCTCTATACTGCCTTATAAACATCAATTAAAGAATAATAATAATAAAAAACATTCTAAAGATATCTGTGTTTTTAATGCTGAATACGCCTAGATATCTGAATCCTTCCTGAGCCCACTTAAAGGGAAAATTATTTTGGGAAAGTGTCTCAGTTGCTAAATTGATAGGGAACAATTAGCTCTTTTGAAGATACAATTTGTAACCAGATGTGGCGGGGTAGTGGAAGGACAAAAGTTACACTTATGGACAAAAGAGCAAAATAAAGAGCAGACTACACCACCCAGTTCTGTGAACGGGGAAATTTCATACGACACACAGGTTCGCTACCACAGAGGACAAGAGATGTGGATCTGAATACAAAATACTTTTATTTTCACAACAATTATTATTTTAAATATATAAAAACTGTTGACTCAGGGGGCAAGAGTTTACACCACTTCGGTGTGCACCAGACCAAAAATAAAGAAAACAAACAAACAAACAAACAAAGACTTTCAGGCTGAGGCTTACCAGTAGGGAGCTAGCTGGGCAGTGAGTATCCTAATACCACACCACTCATCAAATTCTACTCCACACAAACACTCTCACTCTCACACTCGCTAAGTGAAGGAAACGCAGGTGCCAACGGCAAGACACTCTGTGAAGGAAACATCACCACCAAAAGGGCAAGGACAGCTAGCTTCCCTACATATTTCACAATTAGCCGCAGACACATGCATCAAGAAGTTATAGTAGAACAAGTTCAAACTATAAAAGAGGTCAACACTTGACAAATTACTGGCCACAGAAGTTAAACAGGCTGGTGTGACCTAAGGAGTTTACATCAAATTGCCATTGAAGCCTAGAGAACCATTGGAGCAGCCAACTGCTATAAACAAGAACAGAACAAAACACAACAAAATAAAGTCAAACAATACAAAATGAAAACAATTAATTGGACAAACAGATTAAATCACAGAAAACAAATCCAAAAGTAATTAAAGGGGTCATATAATGCCATTTTTGTACAATCTAATATGATTCTTTAGGGTATAAATTAAAAGTTTGTAATACACTTTAATTAAAAATTCTCATTAGTATTGTAAGAAACCACTCATTTTACCTGGTCAAAAACAGCTCTGTTTTCAGCACGCCGTTTAAGTGCATGTGTCTTTAAATGATAATGAGCTTTGCTCACCCCGCCCCTCTGTTCTGTGCGTACACCGTTTGTAACACAATAACACAATAACCATAACGCGTTGTTCATTATAAACGTGGAATTATGAATTATATTGAGAATGTAGAAAACATGCCGTAATGTACCCTGAGTGTAAACAGCCGCGTTCATCGTGAAGCGTGTAGCAAGCGATTTGCAAAGATTAATATAAATATTAATATAAAGGTTAATAAAACGTTACACTCACTTCTTCTTCTGGAGGTGAAGCAGGAACACGAATAGTTGGTACTGATCCTTTTTTCAGGAGCAAAAAGCTGTCTGGTGTGAAATGATTTGCACAAACATGAAAGCATGGTTGATCATTGGGAATCCCCGCGAGGGAATCCTGCATCAATGCTTTGGGAATATTCCTTCGAAAACAAAACTCAGCCACTGCGTCTTCAGCGGTGCGGATTTAGGAACATCAAAATGACTGCTGTGTGTGTTCCTTATTACACCCAAGAAAAGAACACCACAATCGCTTAGACGCCATTCTGCTCCAGCATATCAACAATGCACTATGATGACAGACAGCTCGCTTGAGGGCGGGTCTGCGTTAAAACGCTGCTGTCAATCAACAATCGCGGGAGGGGCGTCGATTTTGTGACGTCACAAAATCGATCGGCTTGATTTCAGAGAGTGTAAAACATAAGGAGATTTTAAAAAAAACACTGGATGGATTTTTATCATTTTATGATGGTTGTGTACAGGCACTGCCAACACACATTTCAGTACAATCAACTTGTAAAAGTGCATGTATCGTTATATGACCCCTTTAATGAAAACAGAAACTTATTGCTGGGCTTCCACTAAATACTCAAATCAAAACGTTTAGACAAAAGAGATTTGCTATTCTTAGGTACAGAATGTAACTCACTTTTCCACAGTCCCTAGGAAAAGCACTGACCAAAGAGAGCTAAAATAATAAACAAACAAACTGCTGGTGACGTTATAAGAAAAGGTGGGGCTAAATTACACCATTAAATGACGGCTCTGAGATTAGCCACTCATCACTTAGGCCACCAGCATTAGCGTTAAGCAATCTACAAATACTAAATAAACTAAAGAAAAACAAATCAGAGGGGACGTGTCAAAACAATACCGAAACGGTCACATCATAGTATAAATGGCAGCAGAACAAACAGTGCAGTCTAACAACGTTGTCTAGGGAGCATTTGTCCCGCAGGACTTTGTAACAGCTGGGAAAGTTATAGTCAAACTTTTCCGCCCCCTTTGGTGTGTGTACCCAGCCTATATGAATACCGATTTTTGTTTCGGGGCCGTGGTAACCCCAAGAGGAGACGAAGGAGAAGGGGTTGCAGAGCTGGCGTTCAGGTCGGGATGAGGCTGGCTTCGTGGATGGGGGTGCCCAAGCTTTTTTGCGGGTGGCGGCCACAGTGGCTGCTGCCGGTTTTTCCCCGGGATATAGGTGCTGGGGTTGCCTTCGGCTTGTTCTGCCCGTTGAACGAGATCCCCTTCGGTCATCATGGGGCGGTGGTGGAGACGCAGTCAGGAAATTGCAATTTGTGGCCGACCTGCCTGACCAGTGATTGACCGCACGGCACCACTGCAAAATCACGTGATTGTACCAGGTGTTTGCGCCCACTACAACTTGACATTAAGGAGGCCGGCCTGCCATCATCGCTCCATTTAGCGCTGCTAAATGCTCGTTCCATCACTAATAAGGCGCATGCCATCAATGATCTGTTCACCAAGGATAAGATGGATTTTATGTTTCTCACAGAAACGTGGCAAAAGGATAAGGAAGCTGTACATTTAAATGAGCTCTGCCCTGCAGGCTGCTCTGTGATTGGGACACCTCGAACGGCACGCCGAGGTGGCGGCCTTGCTGTTGTGTATCGTGACAGATTCTTATGCAGACCACTGCATAAGATGAAACCACTCTGCTAGATAAGATGAAACCACCTTCTTGTCACAGTGATGTTCTCCCAATTATGCTGTTTAAGCAAGTTTTTAATAGTATTGGCCCCTGTGTTATAGAAATGATCAATACTTCTCTTTTAACTGGTGTGGTTCCTAACTTTTTTAAACATGCTATTGTTGAACCTGTTCTTAAACAGCCCATTTTAGACCCATCGCAACCCATGAATTATAGGCCTATATCTAAACTGTGGTAGCAGAGCAGCTTACTACTTTCTTAGAGATAAATTATATTTTTGACAAATATCAGTCAGGTTTCCATAAAAAACATTCTACGGAAACTGCACTAATTAAAGTTTTGAGTGATATTTTGATGTCAGCTGATTCTGGGAAGCATACAGTGTTAGTTTTATTGGACCTTACATCTGCCTTTGACACTATTGATCATAATATTTTGATTAATATATTGCTATTATATTACGCTAAATTATCCAAATTGACAGAGTGTGTTAAAGATATAAAAGATTGGATGACTCGTAATTTTCTTTTATTAAATCCATACAAGACAGAGGTAATACTTATCGGTTCAAAAAACCGCCCACAGAACCTCTCACAATACAACTTTGACATCGTAGGATGTCCTGTTACTTTATCCTCTACAGTAAAAGACCTGGGTGTTATACTCGATTGTAACCTGTCATTTTGCAGCATGAACATCTACAGAAAAGGAAGAGAGGAGAGATTGATACATACCCAGGTCAGATGCGTCTTTTGATTTGCGCCATTTCCTCTCCGCTGCCCTGAGTTCAGTCCGGTGTTCACGAAGAACCTCAGATAACCAGGGGTTAGAGGGAGTAGCGCGTGCTGGCCTGGAGGAGAGAGGGCAGATAGTGTCTAGAGAAGAGGTTAGAGTGGAGCATAAGGTATCCGTTGCGGTATTCACATCCAGAGATGAGAATTGTGAGGGTGGGGGAAGAGAAGATGACACGGCAGAGGAAAGGTGTGAGGGAGAGAGTGAGCGCAGGTTTCGCCTGAAAGTGACTGGAGGTGGGGTTGGAGGTGCAGGGGTAGAGAGTTTTAGACTGAAAGTAATGAGGAAATGATCTGAAACATGGAGAGGTCTCACCAAGATGTTCTCTGTGGTGCAGTTGCGTGTGTAAACCAGGTCCAGTTGGTTGCCTGATTTGTGAGTACCTGTGGTGATGAGTCGTGTGAGATCGAAGGAGGCTAGGAGGGAGATGAAGTCTGCTGCATGCGGCTTTTCGAGATGGATGTTGAAGTCACCGAAGACTAGGAGTGGGGTGCCGTCCTCAGGGAAAGTGGACAGCAGCACATCCAGCTCATCCACAAAGTTACCCAGCTGACCTGGGGGACGATAAATGACTACAATATGGATCTTAATGGGAGTTGTAAGTGTAATAGCATGATATTCAAATGAGTTGTTGTTGCATAGAGAAGAGAGCGTGGAGTATTTGTAATTGTTAGAAACGAGGAGCCCTGTACCCCCACCCCTCCCAGACTGGCGAGGGGAGTGAGAGAAGGAGAAATTGTTAGAGAGAGCAGCGGGGGTTGCTGAGTCTTCTGGCCGGATCCAGGTCTCAGTCAAGCCTAAGATATTAAGAGAAGAATGAGATGCAAAGGCTGGAATGAAGTCAGCTTTATTGACTGCTGACTGACAATTCCATAGACCCACGGAAAGAGAGAGAGGAGTGTGTGAGGATGAGAGAATGGGACGCAGATTGGCAGTATTGCGCTGCCTTTTGCACGTGATGAAAGGGCGTTGCCGAGAGATAACAGGAATGTATTGAAGGCACATGTTGATTAAGGTGAACAATAAGATAAAAAGAGTGAAGGAAAAGGGAAAAGGAGATACTTAAGTGCCTTTCTGGTGTCCTTGCTCGGTGGAGTCGCGCAGGTAGAGTCGCTGGTCTTTACCCGAGTCGGTCTGAACACGAGGAGGCTGAACACGAGAGCTGAACGCTTCCGCTGACGCTTCCGCGACAGCGCGCAAATTACACAGATATACAGATAAAGCTTTCACCGCTTGAGTGAGATCATGGTTTTTCCACCTTAGAAACATTGCTAAGCTACGTAATATGCTATCAGTTTCTGATGCAGAAAAGTTAGTTCATGCATTCATGACCTCGAGACTAGATTACTGTAATGCTTTATTAGCCGGTTGTCCTGCATCCTCAATAAACAAGCTACAGTTAGTCCAAAATGCCGCCGCTAGAGTTCTTACTAGATCAAGAAAATATGATCATATAACACCGATTTTATCATCACTACATTGGCTACCTATAAAGTTCCGTATTAATTATAAGGTATTGCTACTGACTTATAAAGCCCTAAACGGCTTAGCTCCAGTCTATTTAACGGATCTTCTATCACCCTATAATCCATCGCGCTCTTTAAGATCAATAAATTCAAGGCTTTTGGTCATACCTAGGATATCCGGAGCAACCAAAGGAGGGAGAGCATTTTTACATTTGGCTCCAAAACTCTGGAATAGCCTTCCTGATACTGTTCGTTGCTCGGACTCACTCTCCCAGTTTAAAACTAGATTAAAGACGCATCTTTTCAGCCAGGCATTCATATAATATTGTTAATCTCACAGTTTCAAACTACAATCCGGCCTCTAGTTCATAAATGCCAGAGGAGAACTGGCCCCCGACTGAGCCTGGGTTCTCCCAAGGTTTTTTTTTCTCCATTAGGTCACCTGATGGAGTTTTAGGACACCATTAGGTTACTTGGAGTTTTTCGGTTCCTTGCCTCAGTTGGGGATATTTTGGGGATATTTAATTTTATTCTATCAATCAATAAATTCCACTAGAAACAAACTTTGTTGTATTATTTTATTTTAATACTGTGAAGCTGCTTTGATACAATCTGTATTGTGAAAAGCGCTATACAAATATACTTGATTTGATTTGATTTGATTTAATAAACTTAAGGATCTAATAGGGATATCTGGATCAGCTTTAAAATGGTTTTCTTCTTACCTTTCCGGTAGAAGTTTTAGTGTTTTTATTAATCAGATCATGTCAGATATTGCAGAATGCGCTTTAAAATTTTGGTTCTTACTTTTAGAGCCCTACAAGGACAGGCGCCCCCTTACATCTCTGACCTGATACTGCTGCGTACGTCCTCACGTAGTCTGAGATCAACAGGTCAGAGATTTTTAGTTGCCCCCCACACACATTTTAAAACTAGAGGGGACCGTTCGTTTCAAGCTGTGGCACCTCGGCTGTGGAATGCATTGCCTCCTTCCATACGCTGCTTTGATTCAATGGAAAATTTTAAAACACAGTTAAAAACTCTTCTATTTAAAGAGGCTTTTAGCTAGACTGTAGGGTGGTTAGGCCGGTCTTATGGGTATTTCTGTTTATTTCTGTTTTATTTTTTTGCTTTTGTTATTCATTTTTGGTTATTCATTTTTGATAATGTATTGAAATGTATTTATAAATGTTGTGTATTCCTCCATTTGTTGTGAAGCACTTTGTGATTTTTATCTGTGAAAAGTGCTTTACAAATAAATTTTACTTAATTACTTACCAATCCAGACCCTAACCTGGCTAAAACAAATACATCCCCACTTTAATAGTGCATGTGTACTAGCAGCAACATTAGCCACACAGTTAGGTACATACCTCCCGCAGAGCTGCGCGCGCACCCACACAGAAACGACCGTGACAATGACGCATACCCAGGTGGCCTGAACTCCGCCTTAAATAGGCCAGGGATGGCTGCCAATAGGCTCAGGTGACAACCACAAATAATAGGGTGGGATCTAACCCGCCTTGCCACACAGAGTTTGTCAAATTATTGCCAAATAACAATGAAATTGGGTTAATTATAAATAAAAGAAGGTTGTCTGCATAACGGGACAGATTATAAGAGGTTCCAAACTGGGTAATGCCCTCAAACTTTTCCTCACTTCGCAACCAAATTGCCAGTGGCTCAATAGCCAAGGCAAATAATAGAGGCGAAAGGGGGAAACCTTGGTGTGTGCCTCGATGAAAGGGAAAGGCTTTAGAAAGTGTTGCATTGGTTTGCACAGATGCTACAGGGGAGGAGTATAGTAATCAAATTCATGATATAAAATTGGAGCTGAAACCAAATTTATTTAAACTCAAAAACAAAAACTCCCACTCTACCCTGTCGAATGCCTTCTCAGCATCAAGAATGGTATTAAAAAGTCTTCTGGTATTATAAAATGATAGTCTCCCAGTCATGAAACCTGTCTGGTCAGGGGAAATAACAGCAGGCAATGTTTGCTGAAGGCGAAGGGCAAGAACCTTAGATAGAATTTTAAAGAATATAAAGGATAAATATTCTGAATGTTCTGATCCAATCTGACTTCTGACCAGTAATGCTGCCTGAATCATAATCACACACTGTTCGTTCATTGGTCAGAGGAGAACTGAGCGACTGAGCCTGGGTTCTCCCAAGGATTTTTTCTCCATTCTGTCATTGATGGAGTTTTGGTTCCTTGCCACTGTTGCCTTGGCTTTTGGCTTGCTTAGTTGGGGACATTTAATATTCAACAATATTATTGATCTGCCTTACTTAAGGTGGACGATGACACAATTTTCTTCTAGAAACAAACTTTGTTGTATTATTTTCATGTTATCACAGTGAAGCTGCGTTGATACAATCTGTATTGTAAAAAGCGCTATATAAATAAATGTGACTTGACTTGACTAAAGTCCACATTTAACAATGAAATTGGTCTGTAGCTACTGCAAAGCAATGGATCTTTATCTTTCTTAAGCAACAATGAAATGGATGCCTCAGACATGGTTGTTGGGAGCCGGGACAATGGTAAAGGCATCAGGGCCAGGAGATTTGCCATTCTGAAGTGAATTAATTGCCTCTTGTACTTCTGTGGTAGACACAGGCCTGCCCAAATCATTTGTGGAGCCATCGTTAACGTAGGGGAATTGGCAGCGTTTGTCACGCGCAGCTGAACCGCAGCTTGTGTACGTTTAAGTTTTAGTTTTTGAGGTTGTGGTCAACTAAGTAGGCTATGGAGTCTGTGGAAAATCTTACTAAATCTTACTAAAACATGGTGAAAGGTTATGGTAGGACAACAGTTAAATGCACTGATTATGATTTGAATGTAAAATAGTGTATGTACTTAAAAAATATATCACCTCTATATAAAATAAAAATAAAATAAAGTTGTCCTCCGAAGAGGGGGGGTGGAGGTGAAAAAAAAAAAACTTTGACAGATTTTGTATATTTTTTTTAATAAATAAATATTGATAGGTAATTGACACCTGAATTATCTTTTTTATTATATATTATCTGTATATTTATTACATATTAGCACTCATCTCCATGAAAAGCATTCTGCAAAAGAGAAAAACTTTACGAAATCATTTAGATTGTTGAAATATCTGATACACATCTAATTTACAAATATTACCCATCATAAACATTGTTAATACAGACGTATTGTAAATGAGCAAATTCCGAAAAAAAAGGTAAAAAATACAACAAAATCATGCACATCATAGATGTATATGCTGTATGTGTGCTATATATTAATCTGTCTATTACCTTTCTATATTGAGTTGAGTTGTTTGCTCGTGGGCCAGGAAAAGGTTGTCAAAAGCATTTTTAAATGACTTGCCATCGGCACCAAGAGCCACTGCAACTTCATCCCATGCTTTTTCCTTTGCCTGCAAGTCTTTATAAAGCACATTATCAAGTCAAGTCAAGTATATTTGTATAGCGCTTTTCACAATACAGATTGTATCAAAGCAGCTTCACAGTATTAAATTAAAATAATACAACAAGGTTTGTTTCTAGTGGAATTTAATGATTGATAAAATCTAATTAAATATCCCCAAAATATCCCCAACTGAGCAAGCCAAAGGCAACAGTGGCAAGGAACCGAAAAACTCCATCAAGTGACCTAATGGTGTCCTAAAACTCCATCAGGTGACCTAATGGAGAAAAAAAAACCTTGGGAGAACCCAGGCTCAGTCGGGGGCCAGTTCTCCTCTGGCGTTTATGAACTAGAGGCCGGATTGTAGTTTGAACTGTAAGATTAAAATATTATATGAATGCCTGGCTGAAGAGATGCGACTTTAATCTAGTTTTAAACTGGGAGAGCGAGTCTGAGCAATGAACAGTATCAGGAAGACTATTCCAGAGTTTTGGAGCTAAATGTGAAAATGCTCTCCCTCCTTTGGTGGTTCTGGATATCCTAGGTATGACCAAAAGCCTTGAATTTAGTGATCTTAAAGAGCGCGATGGATCATAGGGCGCTAGAAGATCCGTTAAATAGACTGGAGCTAAGCCGTTTAGGGCTTTATAAGTCAGTAGCAATACCTTGTAATTAATACGGAACTTTATAGGTAACCAATGCAGTGATGATAAAATTGGTGTTATATGATCATATTTTCTTGATCTAGTAAGAACTCTAGCGGCGGCATTTTGGACTAACTGTAGCTTGTTTATTGAGGATGCAGGACAACCGGCTAATAAAGCATTACAGTAATCTAGTCTCGAGGTCATGAATGCATGAACTAACTTTTCTGCATCAGAAACTGATAGCATATTACGTAGCTTAGCAATGTTTCTAAGGTGGAAAAAGGCTGTTTTTGTAACATATGAAATATGATTTTCGAAAGACAGGTTGCAGTCTAGTATAACACCCAGGTCTTTTACTGTAGAGGATAAAGTAACAGGACATCCTACGATGTTAAAGTTGTATTGTGAGAGGTTTTGTGGGCGGTTTTTTGAACCGATAAGTATTACCTCTGTTTTGTCTGGATTTAATAAAAGAAAATTACGCGTCATCCAATCTTTTATATCTTTAACACACTCTGTCAATTTGGATAATTTAGCGTTTTCATCTGGCCGTGATGAAATATATACTTGAGTGTCATCAGCATAACAATGGAAACTAATTCCATGTTTCCTTATAATATTTCCAAGTGGCATCATATATACTGAGAATAACAGAGGGCCTAACACAGATCCCTGCGGCACTCCATAGTTTACTGGAGTTATGATCGATTTTTCTCCATTTAAATGGAGCGGTCTGATAAGTATGATCTGAACCAGCTTAATGCTTGTCCTTGGAACACCAGTATAATTTTGTAGTCGATCTAAGAGTATTGTGTGATCTATAGTATCGAACGCAGCACTAAGATCAAGTGAAACTAGTATTGAGATACAGCCTTGGTCAGAAACTAAAAGTAAATCATTTGTGATTTTAACGAGCGCAGTTTCAGTGCTATGATGCGGCCTGAATCCTGACTGAAACTTTTCATAGATATCATTTTCTTGCAAGAAAGAGCCCAGTTGAGCGGACACCACTTTTTCTAATATTTTAGACATAAATGGAAGATTTGAAATGGGTCTATAATTTGCTAGGTTATTATGATCTAATTGTGGTTTCTTAATGAGAGGTTTTATAACTGCCAGTTTAAATGTTCTTGGAACATGACCTAAAGATAAAGACGAGTTAATAATATTGAGGAGAGGCTCTTCCACTACAGGTAACACTTCTTTCAGTAGTTTAGTGGGTATAGGATCTAATAAACATGTTGTTGTTTTAGATGAAGTGATAAGTTTATTTAACTCTTTTTGTTCTATAGTTGTAAAGCACTGTAATTGTTCTTGCGGGGTGATAATTGAGGCTGAATTATAAGGCGCAATTGAAGATTGAACGTTTACAATTGTGGTTCTGATGCTTTCTATTTTCTCAGTGAAGAACTTCATGAAATCATTACTACTGAACTGTAACGGGATATTTTGTTCGGGTGACGTCTGTTTATTTGTTAGTCTAGCCACGGTGTTAAATAAAAACCTTGGATTATTTTGGTTATTTTCTATTAGTTTGCGGAGGTGCTCAGCCCTGGCCGCTTTTAGGGCCTTTTTATAACTTGACATACTGTCTTTCCACGCGATTCTAAAGACCTCTAAATTAGTTTGTTTCCATTTACGCTCTAAAATACGGGTTTCTCTCTTTAGAACATGCGTATTGTTGTACCATGGTGCTTTAATTTTTTCTCTGACCTTTTTTAATTCAATAGGTGCAACAACATCCAATGTTCTAGAGAGAATGGTGCTCATAGTGCTAGTTAGTTCTTCTAGTTCATCTGTTTGTTTGGGTTCAGGCAGCAGCTGAGACAGATCAGATAAGCAATTTGAGAAATTATCTATGGTGGATGGAAGGATTGTTCTGCCTGGTTGATAACGCGGCGCCGCATGACATATTACAGCAGTACGTAATATGCAAGTTACCATGTAATGGTCAGTGACTTCATCACTTTGCGGTATAATATCTATATCGGTTGGATCGGTTCCATGTGATATAATTAAATCGAGTGTATGATTAAGACGATGAGTTGGTCCGGTGACGTTTTGCTTGACCCCAAATGAATTTAATAAATCTGTAAACGCAGCCCCTAACGCATCATTTGGATTATCTACGTGTATGTTAAAATCTCCAACAATTAATGTTTTATCGACATTGACTAATAGGTCTGAGAGAAAATCTGCAAACTCTTTTAGGAAATCAGCGTAAGGCCCAGGCGGTCTATATACGGTAGCCTAGGGATAATATATAGAGATAATAGGGATGTTTTTCTAACATCTAAGAGCGTAACATTTAGTACAAGTACTTAAAACGTAATAAACTTATAACCCGTTTTCTGAGTAACATTGAGAATATCTCTATAGATTGTTGCAACACCGCCGCCACGACCAATCAGACGGGGCTCGTGCTTATAACAGTATCCAGGAGGAGTAGACTCATTAAGACCGAAATAATCATTTGGTTTAAGCCAGGTTTCAGTAAGGCAAAGTACATCGAAGCTATTATCTGTGACTATTTCATTTACAATAACTGCCTTAGGTGTGAGTGATCTAATGTTTAGAAGACCTAGCTTTAGAAATTGTTTTTGTTTACTAATAGCAACATTTTCTGTTTTAATAACAATTACATTTTTCCTAGATCCTGCAGTAGATTTATTATTTGATCTCACTAAACGAGGAATAGACACGGTTTCTATGCAATGCACTAGTATTTATATCAGTTAAATTGGTGCAGCAGAGACTATGATTTGGACTTTTGGTTACTAGTCATTATGTGGATCATAAATAACTTTATGCTTTATGGAGTGTCGTCCATTATTTTCATCTTTTCAGGTGCACTCTGAAGACCACCATGCTTTTGTTTATGATTGTTAGCATGACATCTGTTCTTATGCCAATATATATTAGCATTACCTAGTTCCCTTCAACGGGTATCTTAAAGGATTCAAAGAGAGGGAGAAAGAGACTGGTATACAAAAATAATCTCAGTTTCTTTCTATTTGTATTGTCCTTCCCTGGGTTACAAAATAGTGTTTCACACTGTATAATATCCCACTTACAACATACCACACAGCATAAATATATAAAATAAAGTTTTACCCACAGCAATAATTCAACACATTTAAGCAGGGAAGACACAAACAAATAGCACAGTACATCCCACATTAATGAACTAAATCATTACATAAATACATTAATGAATAGCTACCTTGCACTAAGGATCCCCGCTCTTAGTTGCATTAACTACTGGTGCCCTGCTCGGCTTCTAGGCTTCCCGTTTGAGACCAAGGAGGCTGAGAATGAGGAGGATAGCTCTATTAAAGTGCGTCCTCGGTTACCGAGCTTCCTAAATTGCACGCAACAGTCAATAAACAGATGCTTACCATTCCTGTTTACAGCTACAAACAGCAATACGTCGCCACTGTGAATGAAAAGCTCTCGTTGCTCCAGCTCACAGCTGAGAACAAGGAGAGAGACGTTAACGTGTGACTTCACTTCATCAGTTCAAGGCATCATATTTTGTGTATTAAATGCTGCCAATAATAGGCGCTTACCATCCCTGCTTTCGTCTGAGAACAAAGGCGATGCGCCAACCAGTATCAATGAACCACTCTCGTCCAACTTTTAACAAGCTGTGCTTGACGCAGAAGATGAGAATTCTAATTCCTGTGTGAATAGCTTTCACCAGCTCGCACTTGACGCACGTTAACCGGGCCAACCAAACAATTCATCAACCCTGCACGCTGCTTTTATCTACTTCCTAGTTCCAACCACACCCTATAGTACCTGAGTGGAAAACTAAGCAAAGGAGGTTAGCCTGCAACAGACGCCCTCTGTAGGAAGGGAGCAGGTATAGATAGCCTACATAGGCGTCTAGCTCTTAACAAAATACACTTCATCCGGTCATATATATATATATATATATATATATATATATATATATATATATACAATGAGGAAAATAAGTATTTGAACACCCTGCTATTTTGCAAGTTCTCCCACTTAGAAATCATGGAGGGGTCTGAAATTGTCATCGTAGGTGCATGTCCACTGTGAGAGACATAATCTAAAAAAAAAAATCCAGAAATCACAATGTATGATTTTTTAACTATTTATTTGTATGATACAGCTGCAAATAAGTATTTGAACACCTGAGAAAATCAATGTTAATATTTGGTACAGTAGCCTTTGTTTGCAATTACAGAGGTCAAACGTTTCCTGTAGTTTTTCACCAGGTTTGCACACACTGCAGGAGGGATTTTGGCCCACTCCTCCACACAGATCTTCTCTAGATCAGTCAGGTTTTGAGCAGAGTTTGAGCTCCCTCCAAAGATTCTCTATTGGGTTTAGGTCTGGAGACTGGCTAGGCCACGCCAGAACCTTGATATGCTTCTTACAGAGCCACTCCTTGGTTATCCTGGCTGTGTGCTTTGGGTCATTGTCATGTTGGAAGACCCAGCCTCGACCCATCTTCAATGCTCTAACTGAGGGAAGGAGGTTGTTCCCCAAAATCTTGCAATACATGGCCCCGGTCATCCTTTCCTTAACCCCCAGAGGTCGACGGTATCGCCGGCGATACCAGCTCGCTTTTTTTTATCAGTGTAAAAGAAACTCATAAATACTCTGTTGACTTTGATTTTCCATAGGAGTTTCATACATCAATCGATTCTGTTAAATGTGTATTATTTTTGTGTATACTCACAATAAAAACAAAGTGTGGTGCTTTTTGCCAAATAAAGAAAAATAAACACGAAGCGAGTTCTGCCTTCTCTCTGTCCGTGTAGTCCATTCTGAAACACGTCCGAAAATGAATCATAACTCAGCGAATACTTCTCACACAGGCATGTGAGTTATGTCTTTATGAAGCTTGAAATCTCTTCTTTTAAATGAAGTAATTTATATAAAAAACAAATGTTTTCAACTCATGTAATCCGTTTGAAAGCAAGGAGAGGTACCGTTTTTCCTTCTGCCTCATTATCTCTATAATCAGCTGCGGCCGCCCCGCCCCCGGCGCGATTCACATGTAAATAGTTTAGGTGATCTAGTATGCATCGCATACGCCCCCCGATCAATGCCATAAAAACACAGTTTCTATCAGACTTACTGATAGTTCATCGCGTTTTGAGTATGGCACGCTTCTCCGGTAATGAAGACGCCATTCAGATGATTCTGGACAGCGAGGAAGAATGCATGATACCGGGTTGTTTCCTCAGAGGAAGATTGTAACTCAGACGACGAACGGCAGCATATTGAAGAGCGAATTCCGCCGAGGACACAATTTCGGAGTAAGTTTTACTTAAAAGTCTTTTGTCTTTTATTTTTCGTGTTCGCATTTATGAGGAAAAAAACAATATTACGTGACAGTTCTCCATTATGGACGCGAGCGCTCTAAGCACTAAAAGACTTTCAAACATTCACAGAGACCTCAAAACAGAAAGTACAAATCCTTTCTTTAAAACGAATTTCGTTTTGTATCAATTGTATCTTCATTTTAATAATTTTTTCATTAACAAATTTCCTGGATTTAAAGTAAATATAGGCTAGCTAGCAATCACAACATAAGGTCTGAACTGGAGATCATCATGAACCAGACCGTAGCCTACTCGCCTCACATGTCTAAAAAAATTTGAAATATATTTACAGAAAGCTGGTTCTAAACAAAACCATCCAAAACAAAAAAACTATGTAGCCTAATAAATGTGCATTTCTCCGGTGCGTTCACTAGCCTACTGCGAAGATCGCGAGTCAATAGCCTATCGTCAACTTCATCTTTGCCAGAAGTTAAATTTAAATCGCGTGTGTGAATGAATGATGATGTTTTAGCAAACTGTATTGCTATACTGAGATGAGTAAAAATCGACTGAAATATGTTGAAATAAAATGTAGGCTATTTGTATAAGCAACGTATTAAACGGCAAATTAACAATATGCACTAATATTTCATGAAAACAACGTTACAGTCAGGCGAAATATGAAAGACAACATTTTGTTTAGTAGATTTGGGTACAGTTTTTACTGTAGAATATTCTGCCTCGTCAAATAAGCTTTTGTTTAGCAATTTCTATATATAAAATAGCCTACTATTTTTGTCAAAAATAAAGTCATCAACTAAGATGTTAGCTGTTCCAATGTTGGCTATATTCAAAGTAATGAATACATAGATAAAATGTAGGCCTATAATCTTTTTTTTTTACAAAGAAAGAGTACACTTGAAATATTGTTGAAATTGTAATTATTGTTGTTGTAACCTTTTTAATAAAATAGCAAAACATATTTACAAGATAGATGTAAGCAAAATCTTAAATGGTCAATATAAGTCTTCTTCTAAATATATCTTTTGTCCTTGCATTGTGGCTCAGTCAGTTTCACACCTGAGTGAATGGCTCATCATTATGCAGAGTGGGTGGGACATTGTATTTCTCAGGTGTAAACCACTCCTCGTTCACGCCCCCTCGCATATTGGCTTTCCAAGCAAAACCTGTTTTACATCAATTCAAATCAATGTATGGTTTTATGTGAACGATAAAGCAAGACTATTTTCACATAATTTTGAAGAAAAAACTATAGGCGACCACATCCATTAGTCAAAAGTCTTATTGCCACATATTTAGTATGTGTTTTGTGGCCTTATTTCTGCAACTTTCATTTTTATTTTTTCCAATAACCATGCATAAACATTATTCTCTTAAAAATTCAAACATATACATGCATGTTGATCAGATATTTTGGTAGCCCTGTTTGTGCTATATAGAGTGAATTTACACCTTTGCCATTAACATGTTTATAAATAACTGAAAAAAGCACAAATGTCAGAGCATGTCAGAACACCTCCAGGGCCCAGAAAACAGCTCAGACTCTAATACAGTGCAGTCGCCCTGTCCCATGTGCAGAAAAACACCCCCAAAGCATGATGCTACCACCCCCATGCTTCACAGTAGGGATGGTGTTCTTGGGATGGTACTCATCATTCTTCTTCCTCCAAACACGTTTAGTGGAATTATGACCAAAAAGTTCTATTTTGGTCTCATCTGACCACATGACTTTCTCCCATGACTCCTCTGGATCATCCAAATGGTCATTGGCAAACTTAAGACGGGCCTTGACATGTGCTGGTTTAAGCAGGGGAACCTTTCGTGCCATGCATGATTTCAAACCATGACGTCTTAGTGTATTACCAACAGTAACCTTGGAAACGGTGGTCCCAGCTCTTTTCAGGTCATTGACCAGCTCCTTCCGTGTAGTTCTGGGCTGATTTCTCACCTTTCTTAGGATCATTGAGACCCCACGAGGTGAGATCTTGCATGGAGCCCCAGTCCGAGGGAGATTGACAGTCATGTTTAGCTTCTTCCATTTTCTAATGATTGCTCCAACAGTGGATCCCGAAAGAAGTCTTTGTATAAATTGTAGACGAAAAGCTGCTGTTCTGCTTTGCAAGTTTATCAGACCCTGTCCACCTTCTTCTTTAGGCAAAAATAAAATGCTCTTTGTAATCCAATGTAATTTATCCCAGAAAAAATCCACCAGTAAGGCTTGAATTTCATTCAACATTTTCACAGGTGGATCTATACATGCCAACTTATGCCAGAGAGAAGATGCAATTAAGTTATTGATAATTAAAGTACGCCCTTTATAGGACATGTTTGGGGCCAGCCATTTCCATTTGGCTAATCGACCTTTATTTTTTTTCAACAATCCCTTCCCAGTTTTTCTGTACAGTGTCCTCATCTCCTAAAAAGACCCCTAAGTATTTTAAACCTCCTTTACTCCAAAATAAACCATCAGGAATGTTTAGTTCCTCTCCAGTCCAATTTCCACATATTAAAGCTTCACTTTTGTCCCAGTTTATTTTAGCAGAAGATAAAACTCTAAAATCTTCAAGTAATTTCTTTAATATCTCTATATCTTTTCTGACTGTTGACTATTACAATCACATCATCAGCATAAGCGGATAAATGAATGTTACAGTTAAAACCAGGTATATTTAAACCAGTCAAATTTGCTATTATCTGCTGCAATAATGGTTCTATGGCTAATGAGTAAAGCATTCCTGATAGCGAACATCCTTGCCTGACACCTCTACCAACCTTGAAAGGAGTGCATAAGCCACCGTTCACTTTCAGCACACTCTCAACATCAGTATACAGCATCTTTACCATTTCCACATAATCTTGGCAGAAACCAAAAGCTGCTAAGGTTTTCCATAGGTAATTATGTTCAACTCGATCGAAAGCTTTCTCTTGATCCAGAGAAAGCAACGCACAATCTAAATTAAACAACTTGGAGACTTCTAGAATATCCCGCACTAAAGAAATATTATCAAAAATGACCCTACCAGGTATGCAGTAGCTCTGGTCCGGATGAACAACTTGCTCCATTACCTCTGCCATTCTATTTGCCAAACTTTTTGAGAGCAGTTTGTAATCTGTGCAAAGAAGCGACACAGGGCGCCAGTTCTTAATCTCCGTCAGGTCTCCTTTTTTCGGGAGGAGTGTAAGAACTGCTCTACGGCAGCTCAACGGCAGCCGCCCTTCAGCCAAGCTTTCATTGAGCACCGCAAGCAAATCCTCCCCCAACACTGTCCAGAACGACTTATAAAAGTCTACTGGAAGACCATCGATGCCAGGAGCCTTCCCGGACTCCATGCCCTGAAGGGCCTTGTTCAACTCCTCTAGGCTCATGGCCTTACGGAGTTTCGTATTGGCATCCTCAGACACCTGTGCCAAGTTTCAAAAAAAACATTGTCAGTGTCAGGGTCTGCAGCACATTCACAGCTGTACAGCTTTTCATAAAAACAAACTGCTCTCTTTCTAATATAAATAGGGTCAGATAATAACATGCCAGATTCGGAGCGCAGCGCGTGAATTAATCTTTTCTGCCCATTCTTTTTTCCCCAAATTAAAGAAAAATTTTGTTGGAGCATCCATTTGGTCAATATTCTGAAAACGGGACCTAACCAGAGCTCCTTGCACCTTAACCGCTAAAAGATCACCAAATTGAGTTTTTTTCATTGTAAGAGCTTCCAAAACATCCTCCCCCCCAGTTGATTCAGCTAACTCCTGTAATTTGACTATTGATGTCTCCAAGTTCTTCATGGATTTAGATAACTGTACAGTAATATTTCGAGTATGCTGTTGACAAAATTGTTTCATTTGAACTTTACCAAAATCCCACCACTGAGAGAGAGAGAGAGAGAGAGAGTGATTGTGTGTGTGTGTGTGTGTGTGTGTCTGAGAGTGTGTGCGTGTGTGAGTGTGTTTACTGATTAACTGTGTGTGTTTTGTAGTGTGGATCATGGAGGAGAGATCAGGTTTACAGCAGGACCACGAAAATGTACGTCTACACACACACACACACACACACACACACACACACTCACATTACACACACACACACACACACACACACACACACACACACACACACACATATTCATTCACACTCTCACATACAGACACACAAACTCACACACGCACGTACACAAATTCTCTATCACACACACACTCTCACTCTCTCTCTCTCTCACACACACACACACACACACACACACACAGTCACACACTCTCTCACACACACACACACACACACACACACACACACACAGTCACACATTCACACACACACACACACACTTCTGATGATCTGTTGTGATATTAGTACGAAGAGTTTTGAAAATGTAATTCTTGCTTGTGAAAATTGTGGCAAAGTAATTAAAAAAACTGTAAAAGATCAGACAGTTTCATAATTCCTGATTACAGAAATATTTGAACATAAGAATCCTATCTTTTCTGTTTGGTAACCGTGGCGATTTCAGTCAGATCCTCATTCAGGACAAAAGCTGTTACAGAATGATATTTCTTTAGTGCTTTATTATCATCGGTTGCTTACAATCCTAAATGAACGAGTCAGATCTGAAATGAAGACTCAAGATAGAAAGTTTCTGTAATTAAGTTGGCTTGAGAAAGCCAACTTCCTGATATTGTATTTAAACTTCCTCTTCTTCTTCTTCTTGTTCTTCTTATTTTTCTGACCGCAAATTTTTAGACATTAACTCCTCCTAGACCGTTCAAGCTACATACTCCAAACTCGGGTCAGACCTTCATACTGTTCTGACTTAGTGTGCTATATCTTTTCAGGCTGGTTTGGTGTTACAGTTTTTTTTTTTAAATTAATATTAAAAATCCTAAAAATCCCATAGACTTTCATTGACCAAAAGTCCATGTCTGTTTGAACTATGTTTTATGTAAACTGCTAGAAGCCATTGATACTCAATTAAGCTTTAAGCTATCTATGTTCTTTCTAACTAATAACTAATCTATCTATCTATCTATCTATCTATCTATCTATCTATCTATCTTCAAAACCTTTCCATCTATATATCGATCTATCTATCTTCAAACCTTTTCTTTCTATCTATCTATCTATCTATCTATCTATCTATCTATCTATCTATCTATCTATCTATCTATCTCAGGGAACTACACTAACCTTTTCCACTGGTGGCACTTGCGCTACTAACTTTTTCAGTTACTGGCGCAAAACATGATTTGGTCGCACAAATTATTTATAGTAAGCCGCTCTGGATAATAATGAACAATAATGAAACTGTATTGCATACAGATGTGCTTTTTATTTTACTTGCCATCTTTTAAACCACATGCCTTGTTGTTTTTGTTTTCTTTAACATTGGTTGGGATAGATTTTCTGCATTAGAAAATACAGTACACAATAAAGTGCAATATGGATTTCAACATGCTATGGTTGGCACAGATGGGCAGACTCCTGAACTCTTAAGTAGTGATGCGATATTAATATTGCCGTTATGGCATAACACAGTAAAAAAAAACAAAAAAAAAACAGGAACATTGTGTACAATTAAGATAGGCTACTTAATTTATTATTCCAATTAGGGGTGGGCGATATGGCAAAAATATCATATCACAATTTTTTTCAGGAAAATCACGATTTTATCACGATTCTTTTTTATGTTGGTTTTACTATTTGTATTTTGTGACTGAGCATTACAGCCAAACTAATGTCCAGATTTTAAAAACAAAGCCTTAGGTAAAAAAAAAAAAAAAAAAAAATGGCAGACAGGGGCGAAGATAAAAATATTTGTCATTATTTGTTATTAAATATTAAGATCAAAGATACACATTACACATACACAACTTAATATACAAAGTGTATTAAGTGTATTAAAATGTTTTCAGCTTCAGTAGGTGTATTTAACAGTAGCATTGAAGAAAGTAATTAAATGAACAAATATGAAAATAAAACAAAACAGACTTCACTGTATAAATTATACGTTGATACTTATTAAAGCTACTATTAAAGTTATCAGTCAATAGCAGTGAGTGATTTTCTCTTTGCATTGTGTTGTTTTATTAACATTAAAGGAATAGTTCTCTTAAAAATTCAAATTGTCATAATTTACTCTCTCAAGTTGTTTTAAACTCGAATAAGTTTCTTTCTTCAGTTGAAAATAAAAGTTATTTGGAAGAATGTGGGTAACCAAACAGTTGATGTACCCCAGTGACTTAGTATATTTTTCTCCTATGTAAGTCAATGGGCTACTGTTTGGATAGCCACATTCTTCAAAATATTAATATTAGAAAAATATTAGAAAATATTAGAAGGAAATTAATAAAGGTTTGGAACAACATTAGAGTGCGTAAATGATGAGATAATTTTTATTTTTGGGTGAACTATCCCTTTAAGGACAAGCGGCAGCGTGTTTACTATTGCTACTGTCTCTTTAAGAGTTGCGCGCGACGCGTCTAATATACACGCATTTGACAAGCAGATTTACTCAATTTTCTCAAGTTTGCTTTCACTTTAGACATAACCGACTTTGTTTATGTAAACATTGTGTGTATTTAACAGTATAAGCACAATAAGACTCGAAAGATAACTTAGTCCAGTATCCAGGCGCTGGTACTAGACAGGCTTTTAGTGCATGTGAGCTTCACATGTACGCGCTGAGGAACGCACACGTTAGAACACGTTAAAATATTAAACGTATTAAATAATAAATGTTAAACTATAGCCCGTCAATTTTCATTTTACAATTCTCTTCTCTCTCTGTGTGCGCGTGTCCGTGTTTGTGTGAGAGAGAGCTCGCGCAGCACTGAATGGTAGGCTACGTTTTAATCTAAGTAACGGTCGCGGAGCTGAAGCCAACTTGATGTTTTAAATGCTCAGAGCACGTTATAAAACGTATTCTTAAAATACACATTTCTGTTTTAATAAACGCTCATAGTAAATCATAGCATAGGCTATTGCCTAAAACATAGGTACAAAAATAATCAGTGATACATTTGCGACCCATTAAAAATTAGGGTCGCAATGGCATTTCAAAAGGTCGCAGTGTAGTTCCCTGTATCTATCTATCTATCTATCTATCTTCAAACTGTTTTTATCTATCTTACTTTCTTTCCAACTAATTTTTCTTCCTTTTTTCTTTCTTTCTAACTGATCTTTCTTTCTTCTCTTTCTTCCTAACCTATGAATCTATCTTTCTAACTATTCTTTCTTTCTTTCTAACTAATCTTTCTTTTTTCTTTCTATCTTTCTTTCTAACTAATCTTTCTTTCTTTCTTTCTTTCTTTCTACCTAATCTTTCTTTCTAACTAATCTTCCTTTCTTTCTAACTAATCTATCTTTCTTTCTTTCTAACAATCTTTCTTTCTACCTACTCTTTACTTCTTATTTCTATCTATCTATCTATCTTTCTATCTATCTATCTTCAAACTTTTTTATCTATCTATCTATATTTTTCTGTCTTTTTCTTTTTCTTTCTTTCTTTCTTTCTAACTATATCTATCTTTCTCTCTAACTTATTTTCCTTTATTTCTAACTAATCTATCTTTCTTTCTTTCTTTCTAACTAATCTATCTATCTTTCTCTCTAACTTATCTTTCTTTATTTCTAACTAATCTTTCTTTCTTTCTTTCTAACTAATCTATCTATCTTTCTTTCTTTCTAACTAATCCATTTTTATTTATTTATTTCTAACTAATCCATATTTCTTTCTTTCTTTTTTACTAATCTATCTTTCTAACTAATCTATCTTTCTAACTAATCTATCTTTCTAACTAATTTATCTTTCTTTCTAACTAATTTATCTTTCTTAATCTATCTTTCTTTCTAACTAGTCTATCTTTTTTTCTAACTAATCTTTCTTTCTTTCTAACTAATCTATCTTTTTTTCTTTCTTTCTTTCTTTCTTTCTTTCTTACCCATCTTTCTTTCTAACTAATATATCTTTCTTTCTATCTAACTAATCCATATTTCTTTCTTTCTTTTTTACTAATCTATCTTTCTAACTAATCTATCTTTCTTTCTAACTAATTTATCTTTCTTTCTTAATCTATCTTTCTTTCTAACTAGTCTATCATTTTTTCTAACTAATCTTTCTTTCTTTCTAACTAATATATCTTTCTTTCTTTCTTTCTAAATAATCTATCTTTCTATCTAACTAATCCATATTTTTTTCTTTCTTTTTTTACTAATCTATCTTTCTTTCTAACTAATTTATCTTTCTTTCTTTCTAAATAATCTATCTTTCTTTCTATCTAACTAATCCATATTTATTTTTCTTTTTTACTAATCTATCTTTCTAACTAATCTATCTTTCTTTCTAACTAATTTATCTTTCTTTCTAACTAATTTATCTTTCTTTCTAAATAATCTATCTTTCTTTCTAACTAGTCTATCTTTTTTTCTAACTAATCTTTCTTTCTTTCTTTCTTTCTTTCTTTCTAACTAATATATCTTTCTTTCTTTCTTTCTAAATAATCTATCTTTCTATCTAACTAATCCATATTTTTTTCTTTCTTTTTTTACTAATCTATCTTTCTTTCTAACTAATTTATCTTTCTTTCTTTCTAAATAATCTATCTTTCTTTCTATCTAACTAATCCATATTTATTTTTCTTTTTTACTAATCTATCTTTCTAACTAATCGATCTTTCTTTCTAACTAATCTTTCTTTCTAACTTATCTTTCTTTCTAACTTATCTTTCTTTCTAACTATTCTTTCTTTCTATTTCTTTTTTCTTACTTTTTCCCTTTCTTTCTTTCTTTTTCTTTCTTTCTTTCTTTCTTTCTTTCTTTCTTTCTTTCTTCCTAATCTTTCTTTCTTTCTTACTATCTTTGTTTCTTTTTTCTTTCTTTCAAACTAATCTTTCTTTTTTCTTTCTACCTAATCTTTCTTTCTAACTAATCTTTTTCTTTCTAACTTATCTTTCTTTCTTTCTTTCTAACTAATCTATCTTTCTTTATCTTTCTTTCTAACTAATCTTTCATTCTCACTAATCTTTCGTTCTAACTAACCTTTCTTTCTTTCTAAATAATCTTTTTTCTTTCTAATCTATCTTTCTAACTAATCTTTCTTTTTAACTTATCTTTCTTTCTTTCTAACTAATCTATCTTTCTTTCTTTCCTTCTCTCTAAATAATCTTTTTTTCTTTCTTTTCTAAGTAATCTTTCTTTCTTTCTAACTATTATTTATTTCTAACTAATTTATCAATCAAAATTTAAACTACTTTAAACTTCTAACTACTTTAAACTTTCTCAAACTATCTGGTCCGGCTTTCTCAAGCCAACTTAAAGTTTGTCTCAACAAACTTTTTTTTCTAGTTCACCGATGTGTTTTCTCTCCATCAGATTCTCATCAGTTCACTCTGGATCTGAACACAGTGAATACACGCCTCCGTCTGTCTGAGGAGAACAGAGAGATTACTGAAACTGACAGTGTCCAGTCGTATCCTGATCATCCAGACAGATTTGATGTGTATCCTCAGGTGTTGTGTAGAGAGAGTGTGTGTGGACGCTGTTACTGGGAGATTGAGTGGAGTGGGAGAGGTGTGTTTATATCAGTGTCATATAAGAGCATCAGCAGGAAGGGATCGGGTATTGAGTGTGTGTTTGGATCTAATGATCAGTCCTGGAGTTTGTTCTGCACTTCCTCCAGTTACTCATTCACACACAATAACATTAAGACTGAACTCCCTGTAAAGCCCATCATCAGGAGAACAGGAGTGTGTAGAACAGGAGTGTGTGTGGATCACAGTGCAGGAACTCTGTCCTTCTACAGCGTCTCTGACACACCGAGCCTCATACACACAGTCCAGACCACATTCACACACACACTCTATCCTGGGTTTTGGGTTTGGTCTGGATCATCAGTGAAACTGTGTTGATGAATGAGAATAGACTGATGAGAGATTCTACCCATAATGCTTTGAGCTGCATGATAAATCAGTAACAGTGAGATGTTCTAGAGTCTCTTATTGTCTCTTCATTACATTAATAGCACAGCTGAACTTCTGTCAGTGAAATACAGAGAAACAGACAATGATACACAGAGAAGAGAGAGGAAATATGAGACACAATGAGACTCACTGAAACATGTCTGGATGATACGAGCAAAACTAGACTTTCAACTCTAAACATTCAGAGATGTTTAATCTGAACTTCTCGGATCTGTTCAAAACATGATTCCTCTGCTTTGGGTTATGTGTGTATTATTAAAGACGCTTCTGCTGTAATATATTGTGTACTGTACTAACCCTGTTAGTGGGGGGTTCTGGACTGATCTTTATCTTTTTATTATTTGTTTTATTTTTGATGTGTGATTGTTTATTAATTTTACTTTTCTGATTGTTTTTCTCTGTTGCTGTGAAAATTCAATAAATAAATCATAAAACAGAGACATTTAAAGATGTGTGTGTGTGTGTGTGTGTGTGTAGTGATCATGTGATGTACAGCATTTATCATATTATTATAGTTGTTGTCAGGGTTGTGTTTAGTTTTGCTGTTTTTGTTCATATTTGAGTTTCCTCTTGATCTTTATTCCTCTGTTTCTGATTATTGTTCTGTGTGTTTATTTACACTCCTGCGTGTGTGTGTGTAGTGATCATGTGATGTACAGCATTTATCATGTTATTATTATAGTTGTTGTCAGGGTTGTGTTTAGTTTTGCTGTTTTTGTTCATATTTGAGTTTCCTCTTGATCTTTATTCCTCTGTTTCTGATTATTGTTCTGTGTGTTTATTTACACTCCTGCTTCTGTTCAGTTCATCACACACACACACACACACACACACACAGTCCTTCATTAATGTTGGTCAAAAAAAAAAAAGTGAATCAACATGCACCAATGCTACAATTTTCTAAATGTCATAATCATTTGTTAATAAGCAAGTATTCATTACTTCAATGATATCATTGTATTCTACCTTTAATTATTACATTGTTTAAATTAATACATCTTTCGCAAACTGTGTGATTTTGAATATGTACATTTCTGAAATGCATAACTTAGACAGTTTCCTCTGATAACAGACTCTAGATTATAGTAGTGTAGTGTTTTGAGTTTTGTGATTATTCCAGCAAACTTTGTCCTCCCTCCCAGAAATAAATTTAATCTATTTCTATTTTATTTGTGTGTGTCTGTGTTTTTTTTGTTTTTTTTTTAAATATTGTATTGAGTTTTATGGCTGCTTTTTTTAGTTGTCCAATCGCGTCCCGCTCAAAGCTTAGAACAGCTTTGGATTTGAGCGAGACAGGTATGTTGCAAATGAGCTCCGAAATAAAATGTGTAAATATAATAGATTAAGTTAAGATTTTGATCAATATCGGTGGATGACATGTTTTAATGCTGGATTGAGTTACTTGATGTGTTTGAATGTCGTTATTTTTGTGGATATTCTGGGTTTTGTGTTAATGAGTTACTCGATGTGTTGGTTCAAGTTGACGCCCGCGCGCCATTTTGAACAGCGGGTTTCTATAGTAATATGGTTCTTAAATATAATTAAAAAGGGTGGATTACGCTCATAAAATATCATGCAGTTAATTTTGTCAAAGTATATTGTCTTTATATGTCAAAGATGGTGTATTTGTAGTCACGTGTGTACTTGAAATAGTGAATAGCAGATGCAGTTACAGTGTTAATGGGGGCAGGGGTTCACTTTTCTATCTTCTCACACTCCTCACAGAGACCACAGAACTGAGAGTGTGTTATTGATGAATAATTCCTGTCCTATCTTTAATAAACTGCAGGTATGTCATATTGCAACAAAATTATTACCACTATACGATCATATGTCATTGTAATGATAGATTGAAACATACTTATATATATATATATATATATATATATATATATATATATATATATATACCGTAAATCCTCTAATATAGGCCCGGGCCTTTATTTTACTCAAGCACATCGCGGCCCAGGCCCTTATTGGAAGGAGGCCAGAATTAGAGACAGGCCTTTATTTCTATTTGAGCAAAACGGACTACCAGTAGAAATGAATAAAAACAAGATTTTGTGTCTATTTGAATCTATAAAATAGCCTACTAGGTTAATTTATTGAAAACGTACAGTTACCATATAACATTGTATGCATACAGAACATTAACAACAAATACCGGTAATTCAGGCTAAATTATATTTTTTGTGCTATTTTATTAAAAAGGTTATACAATTACAACAACAATTAAAATTGTAACAATATTTCCAGTGTAATCTTTCTTTGTAAAAACTAAAGTATACATTTTATCATACGTAATTCAAAGTTAAGGATTCATTAGTTTGAATATAGCCTACATTGGAACAAACAAACACTATGGGCCCTATCTTGCACCCAGAGCAATTGACTTTGTACACAGACGCATGTATCATTCCTATTTTGCACCCGCGCAAAGCGCGCTTTTCCCTCCACAGACGCACGTCGCTAAACTAGGGAATGAACTTGCGCTCCCTGGGCGGTTCAGCGCAAAAAAGGAGGCGTGTTCCAGCGCAAACGTTCCTTCATGCTATTTTGCTTTAGAAAACAATTGCGCCACTAACCAGGAAAAAATAGTTTAAAGTCAGTGGCGCGTTGCGCATGTTATTCATATGCTATTTTAGGGGCGCATGCTTGGCCATAATCAATGTAGCGTGTGCACAACGCGCATTGATTTGATTCTCTCATATACACACAGTTATCATTTTTGCAAATCATACATTATTACGATAGATAGATAGATAGATAGATAGATAGATAGACAGACAGATAGATAGATAGATAGATAGTTTATTATAAAAGCATACATCTAGCTTACACATTTACCCAAATTATCATAAGCTGTTTAACCAAAGTTAATTTGGGTGTGTTTCTCCATCCCCAACGTCCCTGACAAGAACGTCGGTCTCCTCGGCTGTGAACCGCTCCTGTCGCGCGCCTGGCAAATCCGCCGTTATAATAGGAATCCGCTTTAGAACAAGTGCGCCTGCTATTAAAGGGAATGTGAGATGTCGCTCTGATTGGTTTATTTCACGTTACGCCCAAACCACACCTATGAATAATTAAGCTACTTCAGACCAACCCCTTTTAGATTTGCGCCAGGCGCAAGAGTCATTTATCCCGCCGGGAAAATAGCAACAGCGCCAAGATCCGCCAACAAAGTTACTTGCGCTTTGCACTTTGACACTTGCGTTTCAGATCGTTAAAATAGGGCCCTATAACATCTTAGTTGATTAACTTGTTTTTAACAAAACATATTTAACATATGAGCAGATATTGGCAACATTATAAGCTTATTTGATGTGGCAGTATTTTACTGTAGTATTTTATTTTCCACCAACCATTTGCACTAGGCCAGAGTCTATTGATAAGGACCTGAGTTCTTTTATTTCTAAATGATCTTTTAACCCTGTCTTCTAATATAAATTAACCTCCAGGGAATCACTTTTAACCCTCTGGGGTCTGAGCTGTTTTCTGGGCCCTGGAGGTGTTCTGACATGCTCTGACATTTGTGCTTATTTCTGTTACTTGTGACATTTTCATGGCTAAAGTCTAATTACACTGTATTCAGCACAAACTCTGCTACAATAATATATCAGCAGCATGTATATAAAAGTTTGTAGTTTTGAGATAATGACATTTATGCATGGTTTGTGAAAATACAAAAAAAAATTCTCACTGAAATAAGGCCATGAAACCCATACTGATTATTTCTTCACAAGACTTTTGAAAATTGTATGACGTAGCCTAGAATATTTGCTCTAAAACGATGTGAAAATCACCCTGACTCCTCATTCAGATAAGACAATATATTGATTTAAAATTTTTACGACGTGTTTTGTGCCACAAAGCTTTATGCGGGAGCTCATTAATATGTAAGCTTTTCACACCTGAGAAAGACAAAGACCCTCCTCTAACTGCCCTATTAGGAGCTATCAGGCCCCTATCATTCTGAGCAACCTTGCACAAAGAATGAGGAGATTTAAAAAAGAATGACTTTTAGATTGTTTGGATTTATTTACAACACAACATAATCCAAAGATAACCAATGATCCAAAGACAGAGACCTTTGTGCCATTCCTAAAAACATTGTACATACCTTTCATTTCCAAGGTGTTTGATTTTCACTTTACCATGTTCATGTACAGAGACTCGTGTGAATGTTGAAGTCAGCAGGACTCAGTGGCATCTGGGCCCTGAAAGAAAAAAAAAGTGAACATACTGATATCAAGAGAAAGGCCTGCACAATTTTGGGAATACATTTTAGATTTTTCTGGTTAAAATTGCTTTTTAAAATTCACAGAATACACACACACACACAAATGTTTCCAACAATAATATAATGAACGCCAGGTTTGTTGTGCCTTGTAGGCAGGCTATGCGCAGTGCTGCATAAAATAATAATAACAATAACCATAGCAGCCTATAAATCTTCCAAAATATTTCAGTAACAACTAAGCTAGAGAAAAATATATTGATTATCATGTTACTTCAAATGTTTCCATTCGTTATGATGATATGAAATGAGATAATAGTAAAAACATGAAGCCGTTTGGTGCGTTTTGCTTTTCGAATGTATCAAATATGATGCATTCAAACGCGATCACGCTCAAATATAAAACATTATGGTTACCATATACATATCTACGTTTGAGCAGATATCCACAAACACAGTAACAGTAAACACGGGTCTAAATATTACAATATTCACCATATATCTAGCAACAGTTCAACTGCAATGTGAAATTTATGCAACAATAACAAACTAATATGTAAGAATTTCTTACCTTACATCTTTCTTGTCTTCAAATCGCATTCTTCTTCTTCTGAGGTAGCCTAAATCCAATGTAAGCTCACGGTGCGCCTTTCAAACTCGACGAAAAGCAGAGACTTGTGAAGTGTTTTGGTGTTTTGTTTTTGAGGTAATGAGCGCGATCGCGTTCCATGTGGAGATTTGCATGTGAATATCTTTTGCGCGAGTGGCCGTGTTCAAATTAAAAGTAATTAGGAAGCGTTTGAGAAGCTGGACATCTTGTTGGTTTTATACAAATTACTTAAACAGAGAATATTTGTTTTCAGTTTGAATCCGATCATTTAAAAGTACACACTTAAATGTTTATAAAGGTATATGGCTCATAAATGTGTGACAAGTATTCGCTGAGTTTTGTTTCAGTTTATAGACGTGCTCAAGAAAAAAAAGTTCACCGCGACGGAGAGGCAGAACGCACACCCTGTTTATTTTCTTTATTTTACAAAAGCACAATGTTTTGATTTGATTGTAAGTGGACACATACAAAAGTAGAAATATCACAGATTCTTTTTTTATATTTCTTTTTTCTGTATGACCATAAATGACCATAAATGAGTAATTTAAGTTTACAGTTCTACAATGTGAAGAAAATCCAGCAAAACGCGCGGGCGCGTTTGCCGACCTCAGAGGGTTAAACTGCAAAAACACACACACTCACAAAATAACGTTTAAACCAATATATATTGTATCAAATGTCAATTAAATTGAGACTTTGTATTTAAATGAAATGAAATAGATAAATTATTTGAATTTGACAATGTAAATGAAAATAAAACCAAATACAATATGCCAAAACAAAATAAAACCAATACAACCCTCTGTGATTGCCTTACTTTTAACAGTAACTAAGCACTTTTTTACAGTATCACGGCAGGATCATCAATATTAAGTCACTGTCTAAATGTATTTAACCTACTAGAGTTAACCGTATAGGCATAAATCCTTTCTAATTTCTGTTTAACGTTAAGTTATACTATCGAATTAACTTATAACTCTGTATAACTTTTATAAACTCTAATAACCCTTTTAAATTTTTAACACATCCAAAAATACACTCAAAATGAAAAAGAAAAGACCGGTCACAATAGCATTAGTGCACTTGAATGTTTACATATCCCACCCAGTTGCAGGCCTGATACGGAGCTTGAGTGCGTAGTGGCCGAGAAAACGAAAATGGCCCCTTTGCTCGAGGGAGCAAACAAAAAACAATAGTATGGTTACCTCAATCTGGTTGCTAGGGTGCGTTGAAACACGTCCGCAATTCATCACATTGAGATGGTCCTGTGTCCCATGTGTTGCAATGTCTCCGTGTACAACAGATGGAGAGGTTGTTTGAGCGTCAGATCCTCATGAAATTACTGAATGATGCTCACCGACATGTTCATCCCAGGGGAACGAAAGTCTACGTAGTTATCCTGAAGCTCGGCTCGGTTTAAGCAGATGACGACAACAGTTTCAGTCTACAAAGTATGCCAACACGCACAGCGTTCAACTCTGGCCGAGCCAAACATGCAAAGACGGCAAACTCACATGAAACAATCCGAAGAAATAACGAGCCACCTCCTTAGTGAAGAAATACGAGCAGTACTTCTGATTACAGGAAAGATTCTCGTTCTACACACTCAAAGAAATAACTCAAATCGCGTCTTTTCTCCCCATAACTTTCTCTCGTCTCTCCTCTGTTTTCTCTCGAACTTTCTCTCTCGAACTTTTTTCTGAACCCCCCAAAAAAACTCTCCCATAGGAAAATCTAATTGTCTCACAAACTTGTCAGTCTCTTATTTGGCCAATGCACCTCAACTAACAACCCAAGTTGATGTTAGACACGTTTTTCACATGTACACCCCAACCAAACTCTAATATAGGAAAGAAAAAAAACAACAATACATATTGAACATAAAAATGTTTCAAATTACAAAAACATATATAAAGCATCTTAGCATAATTTCACCCTCAGTAAATATAGAAAAGGACAAATATGTACATCAGGGTTACATTACAGTAAAAACTTTATAATCTATCCGATCTTTGTAGTCGATTTTACTCATCTCAGTATAGCAATAGAGTTTGGTAAAAGCTGTTCATTTATTCACACACAAAAACAATGATTCATTTTGAAACAGTATTTGTGCCAGTTGTAGTAGCTCCACAACAGCGCGCATATGTGCGTTCATTCATTCACACACACTAACGCGATTAATATTTAAACAGTCTTTTTGCGTGTACAGACATTATTGCGATTAGAACAAAGCAAATATAGAACTGACCTATTCCTCAGCCGGATCCGTTGCTCCTTGAAATAAAACTTCCAGCACTTCTGAGGTAAATTTTCCAGGATTATTATTAAGATAGTATTATTCCTCACAGCGTTGTAAAGTACATGAGTCTGAAAGTGAACTCGCAGTGTGCGTGTTATCCAGCTGATTGTGGGCGTTCACAGGTTTGCGTGGATCGCCTCAGATTATTTGCGTTTGAATAACGCGCGCTCTCCGTAATTAAGATCAAAGTCAACAGAGTATTTTGAATCTCTTTTGCACTTATAAGAAAAAAAGCGAGCCTATCGCCGGCGCGATTGTCGACCCCAGGGGGTTAAAAAATAGATTTTCGCCAAAAATCCTCTTTGGCTCCGCAGCTGCCATGGTAAACAACGTTAGCCTACCGGTTACTGAAGTCTCACGTGCGAGTCAAAAGCGAAGTGATTGACATGACCAGGCTACCGTAGCTATGGCTTGGATTCGTTAGCAAACATTGCCCCCCTGTGGTATTTACATGTTACTATCACAAGAATAATGTTGTGGCCTGCCCAGAAAAACATTGGTTCTAATAATAGCCCCGGCCTTTATTTACCTCCGCCGACAGCGAGACCGTCCAATGTTAGAGACCCGGCCGCTAATGGAATACAGGCCAATATTAGAGGATTTACGGTATACATATATATTGAACATTTATTATATATATTTATCTGATTGAATGTGTGTTTAAGATGTGTTGTATGTAATTTGTGATGCATGTTGTGAAAGGAAACGAACAAAAAGAGACATTGTAAAGTTTTATTAGTAAATGTTGTTAAGAACAGCTTTGGATTTGAGCGAGACAGAGACCACAGAACTGAGAGTGTGTTATTGATGAATAATTCCTGTCCTGCGTTACGTCCCCGGCTTGTCTAGAGGTGTGGGACTAACAAACAGATATACCCAGGGTGGAAAAACCAAGGATGACTCAAAACATGTGTCAAGTTCATATATTTATTTTAGCCTTATGAAAATTAAACTACAAGAAACTAAACTAAACTAAACTACAAGGGGGGGACGACTCAGCAGATCGCGCTACAAACCACACAGAAGTTCACACAGTCTGACGCGAGCCGCCCAGGAAAAATGACAGCCTCGAGAGCACTTCACTGGCTCAACTTATACACCCCACTAATTGCCACTGATCCGCTTCAGCTGCGGGATTCTCACCGCGCCAAACTCAAGACACAGGACACCTGCAGAGGAGAGACAGAAAACACCCACAGCAACACACACAAAACACGCACACAGACCTCACGGGTCGTAACACCTGTCTTTAATAAACTGCAGTGATCCCCCGAAGAGCCTGGTGTCTGTGGTTTATTTGTGGTGCTGGGTGAGATCTGCTACAATATGGACTCATGTATTTTCTGTAAAGCTGCTTTGAAATTATGTGTATTGTGAAAAACGTTGTACAAATAAATGTGAATTGAATTAAACGAGTTTTATCTTATAAATCTGTTACTTCTTCCACACACAGTTTCACACTGTCACACTCTCACACCACATGGACTCTTGGGCTGCGTCCCAAACCGCATACTCAATGAGGAGGGACTTCATTTCAATAAGTACTTACTGAACGAGCGCTAAAAGAGTAGGTACTATATAGCCAGATCTCGTTAAGTATGAATGCGATCCGGACATCATCTAGTCTAGATGGAAGTAGGGGTCCACGCGCACCCCCCGGCTTTTTTTATGCCAACTGATTTTTTTAAATCTTTAAATGGTTTACTTGCCCAACTGGATCTTACCTTTATCGGAACACTTGTCATCTTTTCAAAAGTCCTTGGAGAGGCAAAATTCCTTGCAGACTAATAGCAGCCTGAAATGGGGTTTATTTTAACCTTTTATTGCAACCTGACGAAATTGAAAAAAGATTGCAGAGCAGGGCCCCCCCAAAAAAAGGTCCAAAAAGTTGACTAACTGCCAGTTTGGGAATGTTGGGGCTTTGCAGTTGGCAGTTGGTGGTCGTTGGTTGGTACCTGCAGATCGCCATTTCCCACTGCTCTCTCTTTTGGAAAAATTTCAGTAAGTATTTGAAACTATAATTAAGATATACCTTTGTAGTCAACTAAGTCATGAGTAATTTTTCAACAGTTTTTACTATAATCACAGGCTTTCGGAAAAAGAGAAGCTATCATATCTACACAGTATCCGAGATATGAGACTCTGTGAAGCAGCCAGTTCACCACGATGTATATTTGTGAACAGATTCCATTAACATTAGAGGACTTGCCTTTGGATACAATTGGCTATCACCAATACTGCTATAAAAGCTTTACAGGGAAAATAGATTGTTTACAAGTGTCAAAGGCTTCTACATCTGGAGAATCATCATCATTGAAAAAGGACTCTCTGCGCCATGTCAGATCTCTGTCAATCTGAAGGAGCTCCAACTGGATACACACACTTACTGCTTTGTTTGTTTGGGGAAAGAACATGCTGCCCTTGCATTTGAGCATGGTGATTGCGAGCACAGTGGAATGTTCACAGTTAAAGTGCTTCACGTTCGCTTTGCTTATTTCAAAGGGATAGCGCCCACAATGATTGTGGGGCTCGCGTGTCGATCTGGCTCAGAAGCGAGAGACGGTGCGTCCCTATCGCTCGCTCTCTCTCCAGATCCCGATGTCCTTTTGCCTGACTACCGAAGCGTGCCTCGGCGCTTCTTCGGCTCGGGCAGAGGACATTGAATCTCGTGAGTTTGCCGCCTCCGAGCGTTTCTCCCATGATGATAAAAGGAGAACTGCTCGGGGCGATCGCTCGTGCAGTGGCCAGATTAATCTGATCACAACAAAAAGAGTCCCATAAAACACTCACAGTCTATAAATAAAGATTGTAAATATTTGTGTCTTGTGTCCTCGACATCGAGCCATTCTACTATCGCGAGTGCAAGGGCACGCGATTAGGCTGGTACTGCGTTGTACACCATGGCTGTGTTAAAGGCATACCAGGCTGATCTTATGAAAGATTTAAACACAGCCTATCATCCAGACCGTGTTTGCTTGTCTGATTGGGATGTGTTTATTGCTGAGGAACTGATATGTATTGTGTGTATATATATAATATTTTATATAATATAATTATATATATATGTATGTATTATATATATAGTATAATATTGTCTGGCTGTTCTTTGGCCACATTTAATTCTGAGGAATTAAATCTGCCTCCAAACACTTCTCTCGTTATGATAAAACGTTTGAGAGGTTCTCGAGGTGGTGACTCGTGTAATGGCCGGATTACAGCTAGACTACCCTCCTTGAGGATCTCCATGACGTTAACTCATTCATGGGGAAAACCTTATTCTTCGTGCATCTTTGTGCCCTCGACGTATTAAGACTATCAAGGGTGCATCGGTGTGTGGTTACGATGATGGGCCAGTCCGAAGAGACACTTGCTGCTCTTCTTTTTGCTCATCGTCATTTTAGGAGGGTTCAAAAGCAGAGTGTAGCGGGTTGCGCTCCCCCTCAAAAACACTGGGGACCTGCTCGTTGCACTCAGCAGCCGCATAATAGACCTAAGACAAAATCCTGAGGGTTGTTTTGTCCCAGGTCTGTGGGGGTGTGCCCCGACGGAACGAGGCATGTAAATCAAACAGCTCCTACCTGACACCCTCACAAAACCACTGTACTTTCTCGCCACCTCTGGTGATTCGGGGGGCAGCGGTTTCCAGCGAAATGTTAGATGTTCTGTTGCTTCCTGCTGTCATCCAGGACACGGAACATCTAACATCCCCTCAAAAGGAAGTGTTAAATTGATACCACTCTCAAGAGAGTCTGGCAGCGTGGAAACTTCTGCCAGGTTTTTCTGCGTGGGTATTAACCCTCTGGGGTCTAAGGTGTTTTTGGGGCCCTTGGGATGTTTTGACATGCCCTGACATTTGTGCTTTTTTCAGTTATTTATAAACATGATAATGGCAAAGGTGTAAATTCACTCTATATAGCACAAACAGGGCAACCATAATATGTGAGCAACATGAATGTAGATGTTTGTATTTTTAAGAGAATAATGTTTATCCGTGGTTATAAAAAAAAAAAAAAAAAAAAATTGCTGAAATAAGACCACAAACTCATACTAAATATGTGTCAATAATACTTTTGACTAATGGATGTTGTCGCTTCGAGTTCTGGCTTCAAAATTAAGTGAAAATAGTCTTGCTTTATCGTTCACATAAAACAATACATTGATTTAAATTGTGTAAAACAGGTTTTGCTTGGAAAGCCAATATGCGAGGGGGGTGTAAAGGGGGAGTAGTTTACACCTGAGAATACAATGTCCCACCCACTCTGCATAATAAGCCATTCATTCAGGTGTGACACTGACTGAGCCACAATGCAAAGACAAAAGATATATTTAGAAGAAGACTTATATTGACCATTTAAGATTTTGCTTACATCTATCTTGCCTCAGTCATTTGCGTTTGAATAGCGCGCGCTCTCCGGGGCGTGGTCACATTACATTTGAATGAGCTCTAATGAGCTCGACTGGAATCGCTCTCTTTTAATACAGATTTCACAAGATGAGAATATTTGTTTTTTATATAAATTACTTAATTTAAAAGAAGAGAATTCAAGCTTCATGCCTGTGTGTCTGTATGTCTGTTTGACTGAGTATTCGCTGAGTTACAGTTCATTTTCGGACGCGTTTCAGAATGGACTTAACTGACAGAGAGAAGGCAGAACTCGCATCACGTTTATTTTTCTTTATTTGGCAAAAAGCACAACACTTTGTTTTTATTGTGAGTATACACAAAAATAATACACATTTAACAGAATCGATTGATGTATGAAACTTGTTTGTAATATCAAAGTCAACAGAGCAAAATTAATCTCTTTTGAACTGATAAAAAAAAAAGCGAGCTGGTATCGCCGGCGATACCGCCGACCCCAGTACAGTACAAATAGGATACAGAATCCAATTTATGAATCGTCCTCCGTGTTTCAACGGCGTGGTATCCACTTCTGTGAGACCGGAACTGGCGCATGTACTGTCACAAGAGCTACAATCTCTGCTGAGCAAAGAGGCCATAGAACATGTTCCTCTTCCAGAGAGAGAGTCAGGCTATTACAGCAGATACTTCCTGGTCCCCAAGAAGGATGGGGGGTTGCGTCCAATCTCCGATCTTCGAGGCTTAAAACGTACAGTTAAAGCGCTCAAGTTCAAGATGTTAACTGTAAAGACGATCGTGTCGTAAATTCAACATCACGTTTGGTTCGTCATGATCGATCTGAAGGACGTATACTTTCATATAGAAATATTGCCACAACACAGGAGGTTCCCAAGTTTGCTTTTGGGGGCAAAGCTTACCAATATCGGTTCCCTCCATTCGACCTAGCCATGTTACATATAGACGATTGGCTGATACTGGCCCAGTCTTAAGAGCTTGCACTTCAACACTGAGATCGATCTACGCTCATCTTCTCTCTAGGGGCCTGAGATCAACGCCAAGAAGGGCGTACTCTTTCCCATCCTGAGGGTAACATGCTTGGGGTTAAATGGGACTCTGTTACCATCGGGGGCACAATTGTCTCCCGCTCGTGTCAAGACCAATTTTAACACCCTAAGCAACATCTGGCTAGGTCAGGACATTACATAGGTCTCATGGCAGCTGCGTCCACAGTGATTCCTCTGGGCCTTTTTGCGCATGAGACCAATTCTTTTGTGGCTCAAAACAGGGGATTTCAACTATACAATCTCCAAGGGCAAATAAAGGCAAGAGCACTCGCTGAGTGCTTCGTGTCCTTTCTGAAAATCCATGTTTATGGTAAGTCACGTGCTGAACGCTTCGTGCACTTTCTAAAATCCATGTTTATGGTAAGGGTTACGCGCTCAGGCTTCGTTCCCTTTCTATGTGGTTCAGACCCCAGTTCCTTGCTTTGGGTCCCACTTTAGGTGCGTCTTGCTGTCGCAAAATGCTAACGGCAGACGCCTCCCTGATGGGCTGGGGAGCGGTCTTAAGTGGTCGTCCAGCTCAAGGGGAATGGGAGGGTCATCAGCTCAATTGGCACATCAACTGCCTCAAACTGATGACTGTATTTCTGGCCCTGAAATACTATCTCCCTCAGTTGAGAAACTGTCATGTCCTAGTGCGGCACAGCGGCAGTCTCTTACATAAATCGCCAGGGAGGTTTGTGCTCACGCAATCTGAACAGAATAGCGAGGCAGATCTTTCTCTGGGCCCAGGAAAAGTTCCTGTTACTCAGGGCAGTGTACATCTCAGGGCACCTGAATGGGGGAGCGGATTTACTGTTCAGACATAAACTACCGATAGGGGAATGGAAAATCCACCCAGAAGTAGTCAAACAGATTTGGACCAGATTTTACGAAGCAGAGGTGGACCTTTTCGCCTCTTATCTGAAAGTGTAATGTCCCCTCTACTTATCTCTGAGTCACCCAGCCCCACTGGGTCTGGATGCGATGGCGTACACATGGCCCAGAATGTGCCTGTATGCGTTTCCTCCAGTTTTCTCTGCTCCCAGGAGTTCTAGCCAGAGTTTGGTTCTCCGAGATAATATCTCTCCTCAACGGCTCGCCATGGACGATTCCAGAGAGGAGGGACCTTCTGTCTCAGATGGAGGGCACGATATTCCATCCCAGGCCCGACCTATGGAACCTTCATGTTTGGCCCCTGATGGGTACCAACTGAGGGACACTGGGCTTTCGCCTGCCGTTGTTGAGACCATTCTAAGTGCTAGGGCCTCCTCCACTAGAAAGAGTTATGCCAACAAATGGGGTGTCTTTGAAAGATGGTGTGTCTTAAATAATGCATATCCGGTCAACTGCCAGATTGCTTCAGTTCTGGAATTCCTGCAGGAAAAATTATCAACAGGCACATGCCCCGCCACTCTCAAGGTTTATGTGGCCGCTCTTTTGGCTTGCTTGGTTGATGGGGTACCACTCGGGAGACATCCTCTGCTCGCTCACTTCATTCATGGGGCTAGACAACTGAGACCTCCCGTAAGAACCAAGATCCCTTCATGGGACTTAGATATAGTCCTCGAGGGTCTGGTTGAGACCCCCTTTGAACCTCTAGAGCAGCGGTTTTCAATAGGTGAGGCGCAGGGGAGGCACAGGGGAGGCGCGACACGCAAAGAAAAAAAATAACTGTATGCAGCTCTATTGTATGGAGCCTGGGAAGTCACCTGTGTGAGTAAAAAAAAACAATCTGTGGCGATGGTTTTGCAATCCGTCCGCTCAGTTTATAAACAGTAGCTACTCACGAATTCTCAAACTGTTCCCTCGGTTTAACAAATCGTGCCCACAGATTAAAAAACCGTACCCACGAGTTTCTAATCCGCGCTCTCAGACTTAAACCGTGCCTTCAGTTTTTGCAATCTGTACCCACAAATTCATAAACCGTGGCCCTTTCGCAATCCGTTCCCACGGGTTTGTAAACAGTAATGTTACTCACGGATTTGTGTCTCGCATTCATTTTAGAAGAACACCAGGAGGTAGCCTACGTTGTTAACGAATCTTATTGTATAGGCTTTTGTTTTATTGTGTGAACATCAAATTGTCTTAATGGCGTCTGCATGTTTAAAGTGATTCTCAATTGTAGCGGGTATGGGGTGGAATATATACTATTTAATATGATTACATTTTTTAATAATAATTATAATTGCGTGACGAGTTCATAATGCTGTGAATTCCCGCTCCCATTTACTTCACAATCTCATTATAGAGTCGCGTCACGATCTGTGCACTGCCGCGTCTCGCGCTCATCTCGCCGCCAGATTCAGTATCAGTGCACCTTATTAACCATGGCGTTAACTTAAACTGCATTTCTGTCAGTGCGTGACTACAGCTTGTTAACCCTCTGGGGTCTAAGGTGTTTTTGGGGTCCTTGAGATGTTCTGACATGCCCTGACATCTGTGCTTTTTTCAGTTGCTTATAAACATATTAATGGCAAAAACAAAATAGCATCTCAATTCTTTTTTATTTTTCCACAAATTGTGCTTGCAAATTGGCCTATAATATCCAAGGAAAACATGTCTAGTAATTGTGCAGTTAATTCTCATACTGTATTTTCAGTTTTGGAATATTTATCCTCTCCCCAAATTTGTCACTAATAAAACACAATAAAAATTATTTAAAGAAAAGGCTTATATTTACCTTTTAATAGTTTGTTTACATCTACCTTGTAAATATCTTTTTTTTAATTAAAAAGGTTACAATTACAACAACAATTCAAGTGTAATCTTTCTTTGTAAAAACTAAAGTATACATTTTATCATACATATTTCAAAGTTAAGGATTTGATTGATTATTTGATTACTTTATTTTTGACAAAACATACTATATTTAACATATGAGCAAAAATTGGCAAACAAAAGCTTATTTGAGGTGGCAGATATTTTACAGTAAAAATGTATAATCTATCCAAAACTAATCAACGAAATGTTGTCTTTCATATGTCTGTAACATAGGTCTTTCATTTTTATTATAAGAAATATAAATGTTAATTTGCAGTTTAATACGTTGCTTATACAAATACATTTTATTTCAACATATTTCAGTCGATTTTTACTCAGCAATACAGTTTGCTAAAACCGAAACATTCATTCACACACAGAAACGCCTGACTGTAACGTTGTTTTTATGAAATATTAGGGCATATAAATGTTAATTTGCAGTTTAATACGTTGCTTATACAAATAGCCTACATTTTATTTCAACATATTTCAGTCGATTTTTACTCATCTCAGTATAGCAATACATTTTGCTAAAACATCATCATTCATTCACACACAGAAAGGCGATTTAAATTTAAACTGTCTTTTTGCGAGCTGTGGTAAACAGCGCGCATCTCTGCGGCTGCCGTTCATTCATTCACACAGAAACGCGATTAACTTGAGAAGAAAAAAAAAATTACTACAGTTTTCCTCACTCAGTCGGATCCTCGCTCCTCGCAATACCCGAACTCTGAGGTAGATTCTCCATTATTATTATTCCTCACAGCGCTGCCAGATGGTGTAAACACGTAGGCTACAATGATATGATTAAACTTGTGTTTTTTCGAGCTGATATGGGGGGCGTTCACAGGTTTGCCTCAGTAATTTGCGTTTGAATAGCACGCGCTCTCCGTGGGCGGGTTCACATTACATTTGAATTAGCTCTAATGAGCTCGACTGGAATCGCTCTCTTTTAATACAGATTTCACAAGATGAGAATATTTGTTTTTTATATAAATTACCTCATTTAAAAGAAGAGAATTCAAGCTTCATGCCTGTGTGTCTGTATGCCTGTTTGACTGAGTATTCGCTGAGTTACAGTTCATTTTCGGACGCGTTTCAGAATGGATTTAACTGACAGAGAGAAGGCAGAACTCGCATCACGTTTATTTTTCTTTATTTGGCAAAAAGCACAACACTTTGTTTTTATTGTGAGTATACACAAAAATAATACACATTTAACAGAATCGATTGATGTATGAAACTTGCTTGTAATATCAAAGTCAACAGAGCAAAATTAATTTCTTTTGAACTGAACTGAAAAAAAGCGAGCCTATCGCGCCGGCGCGATTGTCGACCTCAGGGGGTTAATAAACAACTTTTTTTATTTGTATTGATCCATTTCATGCAATCCGTCTTCATTTGGCAAGTGCACTTGCGCAAAAACATTTTTCATGTTCAACTTTTGTTTTTTTGCGTGTGGATGCTGCTGATAAAACAGCTTCGCCGAGACTACAAAGAGACATGCATTTGTGTGTGTGTATGTGTGTGTGTGTTTCTTTTGTAAAAGTTTCCCGGATATAACTTCCCTATTTAATGCACAGTTTTCCTTACAAATTATATTATCAGCATTACAATGTGAGTAAATGTGTAAAATGTAAGGGATAATGCCACCCCTTCTAGAACAATGTGTCGCCAACGGCGAACGCAAACAGCAAAACCGAGTTTGGGGGAGAGTAGTTCATAGAACTGTTTAGAAGTGGACAGTTCCTATAACTAAGTTCCTGTAACTACTTGGTCGGAAAGCGGCTAAAGTCATGCGCAACAAGGCAGCGGTACTGTATTAAATCAGATGCACGGAGATTCCATTTCGTTCATTGAACGTAATCGACAGCATGTCAAAGTTGTGCTGGATGTTGTCATGTAGTGTGCCAAAAGAGGGCACCTGGAAACTCAGGAAGCGTCAGGAAGAATTTTTTGGAGCTATTCAAGTTTATATCGAAGTACGACCCAGAAATAAAATAAAAAACTTGTTGAACTGCCACGAAATGCTACACTCATGTCCCACCAAATTCAGGACGAGCTGCTTGAGGCTGCTGCTTCACTTCTACTCGGAGATGCAAGAACAGCCTAGGCCCACATATTTTGCCATACTTGCAGATGAGTTTAACCCACTGAGGTCTGAGCTGTTTTCTGGGCCCTGGAGGTGTTCTGACATGCTCTGACATTTCTGGTTATTTCTGTTACTTGTGACATTTTCATGGCTAAAGTCTAATTACACTGTATTCAGCACAAACTCTGCTACAATAATATATCAGCAGCATGTATGTAAAAGTTTGTAGTTTTGAGATAATGACATTTATGCGTGGTTTGTGAAAATACAAAAAAAAATCTCACTGAAATAAGGCCATGAAACCCATACTGATTATTTCTTCACAAGACTTTTGAAAATTGTATGACGTAGCCTAGAATATTTGCTGCAAAACTATGTGAAAATCACCCTGACTGCTCATTCAGATAAGACAATATATTGATTTAAAAATTTTACGACGTGTTTTGTGTTAGAAAGCTTTATGCGCAAGCTCATTAATATGTAAGCTTTTCTCACCTGAGAAAGACAAAGAACCTCCCCTAACGGCCCTATTAGGAGCTATCAGGCCCTGCCATTCTGAGCAACCTTGCACAATACTGTAAATGAGGAGATTTAAAAAAGAATGGCTTTTAAATTGTTTGGATTTATTTACAACACAACATAGTCCAAAGATACACAACAAATGCCAAAAAAGCACTTCAAAGACAGAGACATTGTACATACCTTTCATTTCCAATAATTTCTTTTTACCGTTTTTACATACAGAGACTCATGTGAATGTTGAAGTCCTCAGTGGCATCTGGGCCCTGAAAAAAAAAAAGTGAACATACTGATATCAAGAGAAAGGCCTGCACGATTTTGGAAATAAATATTAGATTTTTCTGGTTAAAATTGCTTTTTAAAATTCACAGAATACACACACACACAAATGTTTCCAACAATATATAATATAATGATGAACACCAGGTTTGTTGTGCCTGTAGGCATAAGGTATATGCGCAGTGCCAGATAAAATAATAATAACAATAAATAACCTATAGCAGTATAAATCTTCCAAAAGATTTCAGTAACAACTAAGCTAGAGAAAAATATATTGATTATCATGTTACTTCAAATGTTTCCATCCGTTATGATGATATGAAATGAGATAATAATAAAAACATGAAGCCGTTTGGTGCGTTTTGCTTTCATCCAAAATATGATGTGTACATTCAAACGCGATCGCGCAGGAAAATATGATACATTCAAACGCGATCGCTATCAAAAATATGATACATTCAAACGCGATCGCTATCAAAAATATGATACATTCAAACGCGATCGCGCTCAAATATAAAACATTATGGTTACATATCTACGTTTGAGCAGATATCCACAAACACAGTAACAGTAAACACGGGTCTAAATATTATAATATTCCCCATATATCTAGCAACAGTTCAACTGCAACGTGACATTTATGCAACAATAACAAACTAATATGTAAGAATTTCTTACCTTACACCTTTCTTGTCTTCAAATCGCGTTCTTTTTCTTCTGAGGTAGCCTAAATCCAATGTAAGCTCAGGCACGTCTTTCAAACTCGACGAAAAGTGAAGTGAAGTGTTTTGTTGTTGAGGTAATGAGCGAGACGCGGTCCATGTGGAGATTTGCATGTGAATATCTTTTGCGCGAGTGGGCGTGGCCAAATTAACTGTAATGAGGAAGCGTTTGAGAAGCTGGACATCTTGTTGGTTTTATACAAATTACTTAAACAGAGAATATTTGTTTTCGTTTTGAATCCGATCATTTAAAAGTACACACTTAAATGTTTATAAAGGTATATGGCTCATAAATGTGTGACAAGTATTCACTGAGTTTTGTTTCAGTTTATAGACGTGCTCAAGAAAAAAAAGTTCACTGCGACGGAGAGGCAGAACGCACACCCTGTTTATTTTCTTTATTTTACAAAAGCACAATGTTTTGGTTTGATTGTAAGTGGACACATACAAAAGGAGAAATATCACAGATTCTTTTTTTATATTTCTTTTTTCTGTATGACTATAAATGACTGAGTAATTTAAGTTTATAGTGCTACAATGTGGAGAAAATCCAGCAAAACGCGCCCGCGCGTTTGTCGACCTCAGAGGGTTAAAGATCTTTCGAAACGCGAGCTTGTTGCTGTCTGTGTTCGATTTATCCATAGTGGGACAATCAAAGAACGAGCGCTGGGCTTTGTCAAAACAGCTGACCTGTCTGCTCAAGGAATATCGCAGAGGATCCTTTAAATTCTAGAACCACTTGGTTTGGACTCTTCTCTCTGTGTCGGGTTTTGATGGGGCATCGGTCATGTCTGGGCACAGAGGAGGCGTTCAATCTATCTTGAAAGAGACATTTCCCAAAAGCTGTGTATGTACACTGTAATTCCCACAGACTGAAATTAGTGCTTTGTGCTGCTGCGGAATCATCTGGACACGTCAGTACTTTTTTCACTGTCATCAATCAGATACACATTTTCTTCACTGAGGCCCAGAGGCACGCTCGGTTTGTGGAACTTCAGAAGGAAATGCATCCAGAACGCCCATGCAAGGAACTGGAAAGGTCATGTGACACCAAGTGGAGCTCTAAATCAGGATCTGTTCATAAAGTTTTAGAAATGCTAGACGTGTTACTTGAGACTCTTGCTGAGTATTCTGAGACAAGCGGACAGACAAAACTAGATGCAGATAACCTATTACAACAGATGCAAACAAAAAAGTTCATTTTCATGCTTGTTGTGTTTTGCAAGTTGTTTCAGTGCAGCGATTTTGCCACAAAGGGGCTGCAAAGTCTAGCAATCTGCATGACAGACTGCATCTCCTTAATTGAAACATTGAAAGCCACCCTTGCCACTTTTCGAGATGATTCAGATGGTGACTTTGACAAAGTTCTCAGATTGATGGAGGAGTTGATGGATAAATACGAGATAGCATGCTGGGATCTGATAATGTCTCGTGAGTGAAAGCTGCCTGCAAAGTTTAGTCAGTCTATTGTCACCACAACATTGGGAAAAACATCCACTATCAAGAATAATGGTGATCTGAGAGCACTCTGGAACTGTATTCTGGATAACGAGATGGCTGAATTGAAAAGCCGATTTAAAGACGACACCTACGGAATAATGCGAGCTTCAGTTCCCCTCATCCCAGGATCCACCACTTTTGGCACACAAGAACTGATCAAATCTCCTTGCAGCTTGTATGGGATAACAGTCTGTCATGTGGAATTTGCCTTTTTTACCCTATTAATCAAGGGCAAAGCTGACAAAGACAAAATGCCCTCACTAATTGAATTGTTGGATGCCTGCGCTGCTGATATTTTCCCCGGAATGAACCGTCTGTTAAGGGCCATCATCACACTACCCATGACGTCCTGCAGTGTTGAAAGACTTTTCTCCGCTACTCACAGGATCAACACTCGCTTGAGAGCATCAATGGTGACTGAACACTTGAACAATTTGACCCTGTTATCTTTCGAAAGAGAACTGACAAAACACTGGATTATGACGAGATCATAAGCATCTTTAATTCAAAACCCAGGCGACTCTGCCTTGTGTAGCCGGGTAAGGTATAGGCCATAGTTTTCTTTACATGTAGGCCGTGGCCTGATGGCAGGATGAGACTATAAGTTGGCTACTTTGAGCCTCTGAGCTCAAATAATGTTGCTTTTTTAGAAAGCTAAACGTGTACGTGGGGGTTGACCTCAGCCTCTTGTTCAGGGCCTAAATATTCATTCAGTTAACATGTCATTAGTTTAAATGTTCACTGAATAGAGTGTTATGTTGTGGTTGTTTTTTTTGTTATTTTGTTAGAGACGGTGAAATTATTTTGTGAATGATATGTTCCTGGCTCGGTAGCCATAGCCTATGTTATACAGTGGGGCAAAAAAGTATTTAGTCAGCCACCAATTGTGCAAGTTTTCCCACTTAAAAAGATGAGAGAGGCCTGTAATTTTCATCATAGGTATACCTCAACTATGACATTGTCTGATTTTTAATCCAGGCAATTGGTTCATGAAACATTGATTAAAATTAACACACAATTAATACAAAACGAAATTCACTTTAAAGAAAGGCTTTGTGCTTTCTGTTTGAGGTCTCTGTGAAAGTTTTAAAGCAGTCTTTTAGCATTTTATAAATGCGACCACGAAAAATTTAATAAAATGAATATTTTATGTTCTGTGGAGAGCCAACCCTTCTTCATCTGGTGGGTATTAACCTACTTTTGGTTTGCAGTATTGCCAGGGGCGGCGCCAGAGAATTTTTAACGCAGGTGCCACTTAGGCTTGCTAAATGGCTAGCTAACTTCAACATAAGCTAACTCTAGTTATCTAGATGATGTAATTTTCTCTCGATCATCGTGGTTCACCCACAACGTCACTGTAATGTGTCAGTAATAACAATATTATCACTTGGTCTAACGTTATACTGCACATAACGCTGCCGTTAAATCTGGGATGACGAACCCCAGACACGTTACGCGCCTTAAAAAAAAAAAAAAATGTTACGCGCCTTTTAACAGTCGCACAGGAAATAGGAACAACGTGAATCTGTATTTATTTATCTTAAGTATTTATAAGAAAATGGGAATCACTCACTATTAGGGTACACTTTTTAAATCTTATATCAACATAACACTACATAAGTAACATTTTCTGTTGTTCTCCCTGCAGATCCAGTCAAACACATCACCTGTCCGAACCGATAGCCACACCTGATTTACAACACCCAAAGGCACTTTTAAGAGCCAACCCCTATCTCTTCTTTATTTTCTATATCTCACATCCTCTCTGTTCTCAATATCTATATTTCTGTCCATCTCTCCAATCTATATCTTTATCTATCTCACAGTCTTTATCTATTGCTAGTTCTTTCCTCTCTGTCTGTCTTTGTCGACTTGTCTGTCTTATCCATCTTTGTCAGTCAGTCTGTCTGTCTGTATCTGACTGTGTGTTATCATGCCAGGGGGGTCTACAAAAAAGATCTGCCCCTTTTGTCAGGGCATTTTATTTTGCGCACAAAAGATCTCTGAAAAGACCTCTGAAGCAGCGCCTCGAGAAGAAGCTTCAGAGGTTTGAGGAGAAGCGAGAGGAATGGATGGTTGATCATAAGAAGAACCACAACATTGCATCCATCAAGGATGAAGCCATTGTCATGGTACGTACAATTTCATCCATGACATTAAACTGTCCAGATCATCTAGGAAGTACATTCAGTGGTACCATTTGTTATTAAGTGAGCATGCTAGCGCAAGGTCAGAAAGGCATTATTTTTTGCCAATATACACTCACCTAAAGGATTATTAGGAACACCATACTAATACTGTGTTTGACCCCCTTTCGCCTTCAGAACTGCCTTAATTCTACGTGGCATTGATTCAACAAGGTGCTGAAAGCATTCTTTAGAAATGTTGGCCCATATTGATAGGATTAGCATCTTGCAGTTGATGGAGATTTGTGGGATGCACATCCAGGGCACGAAGCTCCCCGTTCCACCACATCCCAAAGATGCTCTATTGGGTTGAGATCTGGTGACTGTGGGGGCCATTTTAGTACAGTGAACTCATTGTCATGTTCAAGAAACCAATTTGAAATGATTTGAGCTTTGTGACATGGTGCATTATCCTGCTGGAAGTAGCCATCAGAGGATGGGTACATGGTGGTCATAAAGGGATGGACATGGTCAGAAACAATGCTCAGGTAGGCCGTGGCATTTAAACGATGCCCAATTGGCAATAAAGTGTGCCAAGAAAACATCCCCCACACCATTACACCACCACCACCAGCCTGCACAGTGGTAACAAGGCATGATGGATCCATGTTCTCATTCTTTTTACGCCAAATTCTGACTCTACCATCTGAATGTCTCAACAGAAATCGAGACTCATCAGACCAGGCAACATTTTTCCAGTCTTCAACTGTCCAATTTTGGTGAGCTCGTGCAAATTGTAGCCTCTTTTTCCTATTTGTAGTGGCGATGAGTGGTACCCGGTGGGGTCTTCTGCTGTTGAAGCCCATCCGCCTCAAGGTTGTGCATGTTGTGGCTTCACAAATGCTTTGCTGCATACCTCGGTTGTAACGAGTGGTTATTTCAGTCAAAGTTGCTCTTCTATCAGCTTGAATCAGTCGGCCCATTCTCCTCTGACCTCTAGCATCAACAAGGCATTTTCGCCCACAGGACTGCCGCATACTGGATGTTTTTCCCTTTTCACACCATTCTTTGTAAACCCTAGAAATGGTTGTGCGTGAAAATCCCAGTAACTGAGCAGATTGTGAAATACTCAGACCGGCCCGTCTGGCACCAACAACCATGCCACGCTCAAAAGTGCTTAAATCACCTTTCTCATTCTGACATTCAGTTTGGAGTTCAGGAGATTGTCTTGACCAGGACCACACCCCTAAATGCATTGAAGCAACTGCCATGTGATTGGTTGATTAGATAATTGCATTAATGAGAAATTGAACAGGTGTTCCTAATAATCCTTTAGGTGAGTGTAGATAAAGTTGAATAATTTTTTTCAATGATACTTTGTCCTCCCTGTGTCATCAGAACTCATTTAAAAGTACAATTTAACTATCAACTTTGAAGGCAGATGTAATTGTGATTTGTAGTTTTTATTTTAGTGGTAATACCCTTAAGTAATCACATCTTCACTGTAACACATCACAGACCTAAATTATCTACCAGAGCAAAATCTGAACACACAGCAAATATAAGTGATACTCAGGAATTCTTGAGTTCATAAATACAGGCATGCATTATGACAGAATCACAGGTGCAATATAATAATCAAACTTTCTTATCGAGTGGATGAGAAATAACAAATGAACTGCATTCATACTGTACTACTCAAAGCACTTTACAATGTGCACGCGTCAACTGTAAATATGTGCAGCATTCACCCATTTGGTCATGTAATCACACAGGTTCTGCCTTTATTTTTATTAAATCTGTAGATTGTCACTGTCCAGTTGCACAATGGTTACATAATCTTATCAACGTAGGTGCAAAACCCGAGCTACTAATGTTACAAAAAGTTATATTGTACCCTCCTGGTGTCAGATTCATCTTTTTGCTGTTTTTCTATATAGAAGAATTAGTTTTTGCTTCTACTGCTTGAGTCTTTCCTGTTTGCACATTGGTTATACAAAAGCTGAACTCACCATGAAGTTTAAAATCCTGATGGCATTAACCTGGATGTTGTCATCAATAATGTTATATTTTATTAATAATTAATATAGTTATTTTTTATGTTGTTTTTCTATTACTTTAAACAGAAAATACACAATGTTGTCATTGCAGCTTGTTTTCAGCACGCCGTTTAAGTGCATGTGTCTTTAAATGATAATGAGCTTTGCTCACCCCGCCCCTCTGTTCTGTGTGTACACCGTTTCTAACACAATAACACAATAACCATAACGCGTTGTTCATTATAAACGTGGGATTATGAATTATATTGAGAACGTCGTACATAGAAAACATGCCGTAATGTACCCTGAGTGTAAACAGCCGCATTCATCGTGAAGCGAGCAGCAAGCGATTTGTAAAGATTAATATAAATATTAATATAAAGGTTAATAAAACGTTACACTCACTTCTTCTTCTGGAGGTGCAGCAGGAACACGAATAGTTGGTGCCGATCCTATTTTCAGGAACAGCTTCTTAGCAAAACCAGCTTTACTGACCCTCGTTTGTAAAACTGGTCTGGTGTGAAATGATTTGTGCAAACATGAAAGCATGGACGTTGATCGTGGGGAATCCCCGCGAGGGAACCCCGCGTCAATGCTTTGGGAATATTCCATCAAAACGACTGCTGTGTTCCTTATTACACCCAAGAACAGGACGCCACAATCGATTAGACGCCATTCTTCTCCAGCATATCAACAATGCACTATGATGACGGACAGCTCGCTCACGAGCGAGGGCGGGTCTGTGTTGAAACGCTGCTGTCAATCACAATCGTGGGAGGGGCGTCCGACCCTGTGACGTCACAAAATCGAACGGCTTGATTTCAGAGAGGGTCAAACATATAAGGAGATTTAAAAAAAAACACTGGATGGATTTTTATAATTTTATGATGGGTGTGTACAGGCACTGCCAACACACATTTCAGTACAATCAACTTGTAAAAGTGCATGTATCGTTATATGACCCCTTTAAAGTCACAGTTCACATCTTGTGTTGAGTTCGCAAAAGATTTTATTAATGTTTAAATCTTAAAGGGATGGTCACCTCTAAAACTTATTTTTTTCTGCTGCTGAATGCTTGTATGATCACAGGCTACTCTGTGTGACGTCTCTACCAACACTTGTAATGTAGACGCAAATGGGTAGAAAAACTAGAAAAAATTCACACCTGGCAACTGATTATGGGAACTGAAGTAAACTGATTCAAAACGGTAGTTTCTTACAACTGCAGATACTCAGACATGTAGATTCTAAGTGTATTGAGCCCTGTTTGTATTAATAGCATGCAGCACACTGCTCTACAATGGGATTATGGGATTTGGCACCCATAGTTAAGTGCATTCAAGCATATACTGTCAACTTTAGAATTACGTTTGGTATGTTTTTTGTAGGAGCCGTATTTCATTTCTGTTTTCAGCCCACATACAACAATATTTGTAATGTTTAGGCACACTCACCACAGCAGTTTTTATAGGGCCATACTAATTGAACACATGAAATTTGCAAAGACCCGTTTTGGCAACTGGGTCAATGAATCAAATGATAATGAATCTATATACTCAATGAAACAATATCAAGGACAGTGCTAAAATGTAGATCATTAACGGAAATAACACAAAGAAGAAGAAACCCATCAAATGTTTGCTGGATACACCATAAACTTGGTATCATTGCCGCTGGAATCCTGGGTCCAACCTGTGCAAGTTAAACAAGTGTTGTGTGTTGCTTATTTAAAACATAGAGGTTAACCATACGCTTGATCTGTACCTGTTTTAAGAGTTAATCTGTTTGAATCATATAGTCCAAATTTTCCCCAACCAGATTTGAAGGCACTTTTGATTGCAGGAGAACTATTGAGTGTATTAGATATCTGCAATATACTGTATCTTAGTGGAAGAACAAGCCAGCACTGAACAGATGCAGACAGAAGAAGAGCTGTCTGTGTAATCCTGTGTAAAACTGAATTAAGAAAGGCCATTTACAAAATCTATGGGGATTGTCCTTCTATCTAAGAATATAAATATATAACAATTTATCTATGAAACGATATTTACATTTACATACAGTAAATATTGAAAATGTATATTTGGTTTCTTCATGTGTATAGCTGGCATTCAGTGAGAGACTGTGTTCTGGCACAGTTGGCCAGTCAGTTCGAGGAATAATGCAGGCAATCGGGACAGATATGCTATGGCCCAAACACAGCCTGAAGGAAGAAAAGGGAAGAAAGTGTTTCAGGACCTTCTCGTCATGCGACTGATCACAAGTAACTCACAACTGGCCACTAAATTATTCAAAAATAATGCATACTAGAGGTAGTAATGCGGCCACAATGGAGTGTGTGTGTTGTTTTCCAAGCACACAGTGGCATTGCTCTTCCTTTGACCTCTGCTAGGCCTTCGTGTCTCCAACGCCAAGCACAATCTCCAGGAGAAACTGCCCCACACAGTTTGTACGTCTCCTTTGTCTGACACAGTTCAGGTCTTGGAGTCTTTACTTTTGAGCTGATGACCTGAATAAGGTGTGTTAGATAAAGGAGACATATAAACAAACATTCACATCATAAATTAAAAAAATAACAAAGAAAACATGCAGACCTTCTGCATTAATGCCCAGATTTTACATGCAGTACAGAAACTCTGAAAAGTAGGCCTATTCAGATACCATATTTACAATATTTCCTAGTTTTAATTTCTTTTCATGCAGATATTTGTCAATGTTATTTTCAGGAGCAATATAGGGCTTCAAACATGGCTGCTAAGATGCCAGAGATCGAGGGAGAAGTGGCAGAGTTTGTGAAGCATGCACCATATACACGTGGAGGACCAACAACCCTCAGGGTAATATCTGTGTGTGTGTATACAAGTTGTTCTATCCTGGTGGGGACTTCAGCCTGAATACAGACTGACTCTTGGGGACTCATGTCACTGTTGGGACCGAAACTGAGGATTTAAGGATATTTAAATTGCTTGATTTTGTAAGATTTTATTTGATTTATTCAAGAAGTAACATATTAGAGTATTAAGAGTATATTAACAATTTTCTGCATTAGACATTAAGCAATGTGTTATGTGCTCCTGTTTTCAGATGGATGTGCCCACAGCAGAAGATGACGAAGAGGTAATATATTCGTACTTTCTTCTATTTTCACACTGTTATACTGAATCTGTAATCTTCTCCCTGCGAGCCATGGCTAACTCTTTCACTTAAATTATTCATGATTGGCGCCCACTTGTCTGAAGCCCAAGCTCACATTTCAATTCGAATGTTGGCCGTGTCTAAATCAGTGACTGAATATACGAACTGTGATTTTAAGATATGTTTGTTAAAAAGTTGCGTTCGTTTAGTGAATGAGACCAAAATGCTTTAGGGCTTAATCCAGCAAGACTATTTATCAGAACAGTCTACAATAATCATCACAAGTTTTATTCTTCTTTGACAGACCCAAATTGGACAGGTACACTTTTATATATTAATTGTTTCACTAAGGTGACGAACTAGAGATAACTGGTATTAGACACAAACCACTGATTTAATTGCAGTGATTTAAATTTCACTCTGAAGAAGAAAATGAAAGTGTAGCTAGTTTTGGCATTTTGTTTTAATTAAATGTACTTTTTATGTAATTATTTCAGTTCTTTTATGTGTAATCACCAAATTATTAATCAACATTGTATTTTTTTTTCATATATCAATACTTTTAGCATTATTTATTACAGCTGTGTATCTGTCATATGTATGTTCTTGGTATATAGTTGGTTTTGTCAAAAAACATGATTGGGAATTAACTTTTGTTACACAATGTATGATCTTTGTTGATTCAATTTATTATATATTTTATATTGGTTATAATATATAATAGAAAACACTTTTTTATTAATAAGCAATTGAAATGTCTCCTTGCTATATTTGACATTCATTATTATTACTTTTGCCGGTTCTTTGTGACAGCTTTTAGGTGTGCTTTAGGTCCCTTACATGTTAGCCTACATGAACGCGCGCACCTCTGCTCAATAGATAATATTGTTCTTTGGTGTTCAGTTTATACAGATTTTACAAATGTTATTTAATAAAAAATATATTTTTCTTTCTCAAATTTGAAGGCTGACGCCGGTTTCACACTACACACGTTAGCAGAGCGCAAGCAGCGCATATTTTTTTCGGCGCCCATGTGAACAGATTAAGGCCAATTTATACTTCTGCGCCGAGTGTACGCCGTAGTGTACGTCGTAGGCTACACACATAGGCGACGCCATCGAGAGCATTTATACTTATATGCGTTCATAGATATATACACTAGATGTCGCCTGGGCTACGGCAGTTCATTGGAACGAGTGTGTCAATAGAGCCGCCATCTTGGAAAAGGGGAGCCCCTCCTCTTTAATGCATCAGCGTCAATGTAGGCAAAGGTCTAATGGAAATAAAATCACCATAAATCGTCATGAATGCGATTTTCTAGTTTTTTTTGGTTCGTTCCAACGGTCAGACATGTATTTATCATTGAGTCCAGATAAAATGTAAGGTTTTGATATTAAGATAATTACTTCTTTTTCAAAATATAATGCATAGTGCTAGTAGGCCTAAGTTTATTAGTCACATTCTTCCACTTGAGTAAACTTAGAATGAACTATCGCTATATATATACAGGTGCTGGTCATAAAATTAGAATATCATCAAAAAGTTGATTTATTTCAAGAATTCAACTTAACAGGTGAAACTAATATATTGTATAGACTCATTACATGCAAAGTGAGATATTTCAAGCCTTTATTTGTTATAATTTTGATGATTATGGCTTACAGCTTATGAAACCCACAAAATCAAAATCCCAGAAAATTAGAATATTACATGAAATCACACAGTAATTACACAGTGATACCATGGTCGCTGAACCAGGTTTTGGTTCTTTTGGCAGTGTGGGCAGGTGCAAGTCCTGCTGGAAAATGAAGGAAGCATGAAGTGCTCTGAAAATGTCCTGGTAGACGGCTGCGTTGACTCTGGATTTAATAAAGCACAGTGGAACAAAGTCCTCTTTTCTGATGAGAGCAAATTTTGCATCTCATTTGGAAACCAAGGTCCCAGAGTCTGGAGGAAGAATGGAGAGGCACACAATCCAAGATGCTTGAAGTCCAGTGTGAAGTTTTCACAGTCTATGTTGGTCATCGGCTGGTGTTGGTCCACTGTGCTGTCCACTCAACGCAGCCGTCTACCAGGACATGTTCAGAGCACTTCATGCTTCCTTCAGCAGACAAGCTTTATGGAGATGCTGACTTAATTTTCCAGCAGGATTTGCACCTGCCCACACTGCCAAAATAACCAAAACCTGGTTCAATGACCATGGTATCACTGTGTAATTACTGTGTGATTTCATGTAATATTCTAATTTTCTGGGATTTTGATTTTGTATTAACAGGCAATTTGTTGATGAATAAAATTTATTAAAATTAAGATACAATTTATACAAAACGAAATTCACTTTAAAGAAAGGCTTTAAACAGTTGACATTTTCACAAATTCCAGTGTCCTTCCACACCTCCATCCCCAGTTTGCAAGGAAGAAACAAGCCCTTGAGCCCACTGTGCAAAACGCACATATACGATTTGTGGAATTCTATAATAATCATGGATGTACTGTTTGAAGATTGACAGGGAGAGGACAAGCATACTATTAGGACTGTACTTACAGGTTACAAGCGTCACACTGTTTTTTTCCATTAAAAGGTTTGAGTAGGCTACAATTGGTAAAAAATCAAAAGTTAGGAACAACACAGCACAACACAGCCAAAAGTGGGTATTGAGGATCAACTCCTGCTGCATATTGTACATTTTAAACACAAGGGTTATTTCAAATAATATCTAAAGAGTACACCACATTCACAGTTAATTTTCTGTGCGAGAATCACAGTTCATTTTCTTCCTCCAAGCAGAGAAATGTACACTTAACTTATAAAAAAACAACTTGACTACTCACATTCACAGAGTAAATGTAATTCCATGCTGTCTGGTTTTGATTTCGTTCGTGTGAACATCCATACGCAGCCCAAAAGTCCGGCATCATCCATGAATTCGAAGTACAGGCGGAGATAGCAGCGTTACCTAGCTACATCCTATGACAAGACCCCTGTTCAAAGATGGCGGCGGTTTTGACGCATGTTTAGAACCCAAAGGCGACATCTAGTGTATATATCTATGATATGCGTTATGTCTGTGTTGCTCTGCAGTTACACCACCGAAATGCTAGTTGGCGGGGGCGGGTTTTAATGTTCCACTCAGGGTTGCCAGGTGCCAGCAAGGTTTTCCAACCCAAAACCTCGTCAAAAACCGCGAGAATGCACAAAAAACCGCCCAATTTTTTTTTTTTGGCTTGTTTCTCATTTAAACACATTGAAATCATTAACAAGCTTTAAAATGACCCATTTTTCAACTTAGCCTATCCGATTTTAGAAACAACATTCAATCAAATGAACGCAAGGCTACACTGACCTCAGTCAGACTATTCTAGGCTACTATTAAACTATAAGCTTATGTTATGGAAAATAATGTGATCAATTTAGGCTATCAATGAGTCTGTTTATTGTCATTAAAAGTCGCTTGGAACAAAAGCATTCAGTAGGCTAACGTTACATAGCTGCACGATGCATCTATAAAAGACTGTGATCTCGATCCAAACACCCACGCGATCTTCTTCCATTTCGTCTGTCTATTAAACTTTTGACAAAATCATATTGCAACATTCAAACCTGTGTTGGCGCTGCTGCTGACCCGGAGAGAGTTGTCATGAAACCGCAGTGTCAATCAGCTAGCTAGCTAAGTTTGAAAACCCCGCGATATATACGATATGTCAAAATCCATATCGTGTTTAAAAAATATCTCAATATATTTTAAATATCGAGATATCGCCCACCCCTAATATATATATATATATATATATATATATATATATTAGGGCTGTCAATCGATTAAAATTTTTAATCGATTAATCGCATGATTGTCGTGAGTTAACTCGTGATTAATCGCATTTAATCGCACATTTTTTTTATTTGTTCTAAATATACCTTAAATTAATACTTTTCAAGTTTGTAATACTCTAATCAACGTGGGCATGGATAAATATAGATGCTTTATGCAAATGTATGTTTATTATTGAAACCATAGTCAATATAGAGCATGAAGACGAGACATGTTTCAAAGGTCATAGATGTTTTTTCAAAGAACTTGTTCATGTCTATTAGACACATGTAGAAAGAACAAAGAAATACCATGTTCCCATTACTTCTCTTTCTTTGCACTGAGCAATTTACTAACAAAAAAAATGTTTAGATTTTTGCATGACAGGGCAGTCAAATGTACATTTAGCATTTATTATTACATTGTAGTTTGTCTCTCTCTGTGCCCATTTTGATGAAGCTAAATTCTCAATAAAACTGTTTTCATTGGTATATTTTACTGTTTCTGTTGTCAAACAATGGAATGAATTTGAAATGGTGACTGAAACGCGACCCAATAAACATAACCAGCTCTCCCTTCCAAGACGTTAATCTGCACAAAAATTCTGATAATCGAGCCGTCGTCTGGTGAAATCAAATACACATAAGCTAAAGACAATATCCGTGTATATTTGTAAAATTAGAGAAGCAACATAATATCTGTTTAACTGAATTAAAGCGCTGCTCCTCCGCGCGAGACGCAGAGAGAGAGAGAGAGAGAGAGAGACAGGCGCGCGCGCGCGCTGAGAGTAGGCTACCGGCGGTACTCGCAGCAGTACCGGTAGATTCTCAGAAACTAAATAAGGTTTGGGCGCTTTGTTGAAGGAAAAAAAATCGCTAAAGGGGTCTGCAATGTCGCTAAGTTGCCAACACTGTGTATCTCCATTTCTCCAACTAGGGGTTGGGCCACCTGTCAAACAGAAAATATGCGCTGCGTTAATCGCCCGTTAAAAAAATTAGTGCCGTTAATATGATTTTGCGTTAACGCGTTATTAACGCGCTAACTTTGACAGCCCTAATATATATATATATATATATATATATATATATATATATATATATATATATATATATATATATATATATATATACACAGTATACCCACTAAACATTGGACGTCGGATAGACGTGCAGATCATGTCTATATTGGGTCCGTCGGTCCATGACCAATTCTGGACATCTATTCGACGTCCAAACTAGGTCCACTATTTGGACGTCCAACCATGACCCAACTTGGACGTCATATTGAACTGGGTAATTTTTTTGGACGTCATTTGGATGTCTATGACAGGTGCAGGAAATTTACATGATTATTACTATGTAATATTTTTTTTTAACGTGATAAACGCCATTTAAAAAAAAAGAGTTTGTCATGTCATTTTGCTGTGTACTGAACCTATTCGCTCCATCCACGTTTCATGCCAAATCGCTATTTCCTTGTTTAAAATGTACTGCAAGATGCAGTTTCTTTCCAAACCGCAATAAGCACCGAACCTATTTTTAGCCTAAACGCGATATATCCTCTGGACTAAACAGAATTATCTCACTCTCTCTCACACCCTCAAATCACTTGCGCGTATCGTGCCAGACGCTCAATTCGCCTCATTCGCTCGTCCGCACCGCGTTTAAAAAAAAAAAAAAAAAACTTTGAATTTATCATCAACAATTTTGTTGTTTGATTTAATAATCATTGTTCAACATGTTTAGACTGAGCCAAAAAACATTTTAACAGGATAAATTGAATATTCACAAAATGTGTGGGTCTAGGTAAAAAATTTAATTTTCCTGAAAACTATTTAAATGGATTTATAGCGTTTTGGAAAAGTGCTCCTCAAATATCAACATTGTTATTATCAACATGATTAATACATATGAATAGGCCTACAGATTATTTATAATTATTTAAGATCATTTTCCAAAAACTCCATTTGATCGTCTCAGCATCAGGTGATAACTGGAGACGCGTACAAAGGTGTGATACTGTAGCTCAAACAGTAGAACGCTGGCACTTGTAACGCTAAGATCACGAGTTCGATTCCCAGGGAAAGCAAGAACAAGGTGTGTGTGTGTGTGTGTGTGTGTGTGTGTGTGTGTGTGTGTGTGTGTGTGTGTGTGTGTCGTCTCATGAGGAGAAGCCTGAAGAAGCCGCTGTTTTGTTTGAGCGCACTGAGCGCGATTATTGTTTGGAAAAGACGTATCTAATAAAACACACGATCCACAGCAAGCCGACCCCGTCTCCTTCCTTCTTCCCACAAACAAACTTTTGTGGACGGACGTCAACATTAGACGTGCGGAAGACGTCGGAAAAAAGACGTCATCTGGCGTCACAGTCTGCACCTTCAGGGGAGCAAAATTGGACGTGCAAAAAAGACGTAGAAAAGACGTCGTTTCGACGTGTCTATGCGCAGTGGGTATGAGTATGAATACAAGTATGAATCAGAATCAGGATATATTTTATTGCCATTGTCAATGAAAGGTTTCACAGACTAGGAATTTTCTTCGGTGTACTTGTGCAACATGAAACAAACTTTTGCTAATTGTGAAGAAGTGACCTTCTTCACCGCTGCAAGCGGCAGCACTGGCACACATCACACACACACACACACACACACACACATACACGCAACAACCACACACACTTTTCTCACCTGTTGATGCCACTATTGGAGAAGCGGGTGCACACGCGATCCCGATAGCACTTAGTCATTCATCAACATCCCACACTTCCCTTCTGTTATTTCTTCCGGACATTTCATGCATTTTCATTATTTGTTTTATGTATTAAATCATCTGTTATATGTTGGCGGAAAACGATTGCTGGGAGCTGCGCCAGCAAACTCGAGCTCAGGTAGGGCGAGCGGTTATGACGTCATCGGACTATGCCGCGCTGGCGCAGTGGACCGGAACCGGGTGAAACCATGTAGTGTCTAAATGTGGGGTACCCAAGTTTTAGGATAAAAGACAAATCGCAATTTAAGGTATGGTTGTCTTGTTTATTATGTTATTATGTTTATTGAAATAAGTTGGTATAAAGTTTGTTTGTTATAAGGTGGAGTTATTTGACAAATGTGGAAGACATTGTCACCTTATGGCAAGTACCTGTTAATGGTGGTCCCAGAGAAAAGGGGCGGAGTCTGGCCTTTAAAAGCAGGAGCCAGACTCCAGAACAGGACTTGTTTTACCAAGTCGAGCAACAGACTACTGCAGAGTCGTGAGCTATTGTTATTTTGTATATTGTGGATACATGGGAGTTTGAGTATATATTCGACAAGTTTAATCTCTTTGTTTTATTTTTGTTGTTTTGTTACTTTGTTTTACAGAACGGTACACTTGTATATATACATATATATATTCACTGGATTATTTGACTTTGGGCACTTGTAAATAAATCCATCATACTCTGTGTGAGTGCTACGGGTTGAGCCATCATTTTTATTTTCACTTTTCCGGACTGTAACGCGTCCGCAGTAGACTCAAGGTGACCCAGTTAGGCCTGCCAAGGGTCTACTGCATTACATAATAAGAAATAAATAATAAGAAATAAACTATGGAAATAGGCATAGGCGTAATTTGCGGGTGGGACGGATGGGACATGTTCCCACCACTTTTTGCCAGGATCGAAATTGTCCCCACCACTTTTTAAAACATCTCGCGGCACAAATGTACCAATTCTACAAATAAATAAAACATCTCCAGTTAACTGGCAGAGCATTCATTTCGTTCGTTTTTTAAATAAGAGACGTTCTAGCGCTGAAATGTGTTTTTTAAATCAAGTGATCAAAGTGCTTGTTGCCGTTGCGATCAGTTGCGTGGATACTGTGTTTTCTCGTGTGGCTCGCGCACACACCGCACGGTCTTCACTCGGACGCGCGCTTCAATCCGTTGCGTTGCGGAAACTCTCTATTCGTTCTGGTGAAAATCACAAAACATAATGCAAACGTTTGCGTGTCCCTGCTTGATATACAACCACTGATGAACATAATCGGTTTTGATGAGAGAAAAAAACTATACGAGGGCGGATTAAAACCATGAACCTCTGACACCGTTGGCGAAAGTTCTACCACTGGACCATTAAGATACACGTTGGTTAAATAGGCGGATCTATGTATTTATTCATATGAAGATTCTCGGCACTGACAACATGTATTAGGCTACATCTCATTAAACGACAAATTAAACCCCATGTAACCTACTATTTAAATCGATTGCTGGACATTGTAATGTTATTGGCGTCCATCTTCATTGAATTTTGAAATCAGATAGAGCCGGCCAGAGCGCTGCATAACAAGTAGCCACGCTGTTCCCTTGCAGGGCGAGGGCAATAACAAAAGAAACAAAAGCCGGCTTATTCGACAATGACACACTCCTACTGCATGCTAGAATCTCCGAAAAACAAGCCGATTTCAACCTCAAAATGTACGCTTTTAAATATACCAATACTGCTATCTCAAACATGGAGAGGCTTCTTCGTGATCTCAACTAACAGATTCTGCAAAAAAGCGAAAATCACCAATTTTGAAAAAAAACCCCGCTTCTTTCTCATTTTGCTCGAAAGTTGTGCTGCCGACTTGTGTCACTGGTTTCCATGACGGGTCACAAATATTCCCAGAATGCCATGCCAGCCCCCACGGAGCACACTGTGGAACGGGAACAACAAAGCTGGCCATTTCAGCGAGGTTCTACTGGCCTGCAATGGGGGTGGACATCGATAAATGGGTACATACTAAATCATTGCCTTTTAACTTTGCTGAGAAACATACAAATGGATTAGGTTTTGGAATGCATTTCTCATGTGCTTATTTCTGAACATCAGGTTTTGCAGTGTGTGCCCAGTGCCGATTCAGTAGACTGTCCATCAAGCAGGAGCCCAAGTACATCCCAATATGTGTATGTAAGCTTGTCCACAGATGTGCATGGGTTTTGAGACCGGTATTTCATGAGTTCAGAGAATTTAAATGTATTTATTGAGCTATTTTAATTTTAAGGTGGATAAGCATCTGGAACTGCTGGGCATGGATTTAGTAGAGAAAGTCACCAAAACCAACCAGGGAAATGAGTACGTGTCCTCATTGACTATTATACTAAATGGTCCGAGGCATATGCAATTCCAAATAAATCTGCAGCAGTTGTCTCGCGCTGCATTATACATTTTTTCTACAGGTTTGGGGCACCAAAGAGAATACTAACTGACCAAGGCACTGAGTTTGTAAACCAGGTTTGTAGTTTGTTGAATGAACTAAATTCAGTATGCACGAGAATTTAATGGTTTCACACATTTTTTTTTTTGTAGATTAATGTTAATGTATGATTTGGAAACTGATCAATGAAGAGCTCTGTGCCTTCCTCAGTGTGGAGAGAAGCCTCTGTGCCCCATACCATCCACAAACAAACAGGCTTGTGGAAAAACTAAATGGAACCATTCAGAGGTGAACCTTCATTAACGGGTTGCTTTGTGGGAATGCAATATTCAGAGTGTCTTTGAAAATTGTTTACTCATAACTTTCAATTCCTTTTGGTCATGACTCCAGAGCCTTGTGCAAACTAGTGGATACAAGACCAGAAAAATGGGACGAGTACCTAGATGCGATAATGTTTGGTCTAAGAACTAAGACACAGCTGACAACCAGGTTCTCACCATTGTTCTTAATGTTCGGCATGGAGGCACGATATCCTTGTGAGGTGCCTGAGACGTATGAGATATGTGATAATTTGCATTGTTCCATATCAATATCATGTAGTATCAATTACAAGTTAGTGAAATAACTTCAATCTTCAATGTTTCTGAAAGGTCAACAGCACAGTGGAATCTGTGATAGCAGAGGACACCTTATTAAAGGCCATTTCTCTGAAGGAGAAAATGGAAAACGTAAAAAAAAAAAAAAATTGTACGAACAAAACAGGACAGGAGACAGAAGGTGGCAAATCAGGCGCCATTTTTTGTAGGGCAGAAGGTCCTGCGAAAAAACATACGGACCCAGCAGAGGAAAGGGGGCAAGCTTGAGCGCAGCTGGTTGGGACCGTATGAAATTATCCATTTGCAAGAAAAAAGCGCAGATTTAAGGGATGAAAATGGCAAGATATTCCCCAAAATCAACACTGACCACCTCAAACCATTTAAAGAAGACACACCCAGGAAGACATAACACGATTCAGAATGGAGACTGCTTTAACTCTGCTCCACCAATCTGGTATGGCTTTATAAACTCATGAATGTTATTGACGTGCTTTTTGATGTGCATCTCTTTCATTAGTGTTGTACTGTACCACATAGATGACCTAAGTGACCGGTGCCACTTTTGTGGAGAGGCAGAAACTTTTGAGGACTCTGCAGATGTTCTTTGGGTAACTATGGCTGAGTATTTTTGGTTGGTGTAGCATACACAAAATAATCATGAATGGACCATTGCAAATCCTGTTGGGGACAAAATAATTTTGATTTATTTTTTAAAAATACTTCTCTTGATCTGAGCGGTACAAGACTTGGCTACTTTTCCTAAGTTTGCCACCTGAACACACACACACACAAAAATGACTAGATTCTACAATGTTGAGTAGGTGGGAAAAAAAACCCTCCTTAATCTTGTGTTCGTGGACAAAAATGGGCACCCATTGGAATTAAATGGAAAAACTGTAATTCAGAGCATTCTTGTTTTTTTGTCCAAAAAAAAAAATCAATAGATCCCAAACAATGTATATCTAACATACACAAAAATGAAGGGCTGATCCTGTACAACATTCTCAACATGGCAACAACTCACACTCATACACACACACACAAACAATGCATTCAATGAGCCTATGACAGAGCTGGGCTTTTTTTTTTTTTTTAAATAAAAACTCACTCACACATACAAAAACAAAGAATTGAATGAGCCAATGTCTGACCATGTTTTTTGGTATGATCCAATCATCCACCTGGCTTATCACCCTCACACACACACATGCAGGCACACTTCAGAGTCAGGTCAAAGTGCTACTGCAAGGTTTGTTGATACTTCTAAACAAAACGTTTCTGCAGCATATGCTCCCTAAACCTCAGTGGCAGTTATTTCATCAGTTCACTCGGAAGCAGCACAATTAGAGAGATTCAGTGCAGCAGAGACCCTGGATATTCTCCTGGAATCCAGTGGCGAGGAAGGAGGCCTGCCAGACTGCGGTTGATCAAATGATGAAGGATCTGAAACAGATAGTCAGAGTTTGACCAGGATTATGAGGACACCGATGAGGAAGACTCCGAGGAACAGGATCCTGGTGAAGTAACTTATGCATCTAAAAATGGGGAAATCGTCTGGACTGCTACTGCACCTACCCAGACACCAGGGAGAGCACCGGCAGAGCACGTGATGAAGATGACCCCTGGGCCAACCAGATATGCCTGTTCGTGTGTGGACAACATCAGGTCAGCTTTTGAGCTCTTTTTTTCCTCTGGAAACTCAAGAGACACTGGTTGACATGACAAATTTAGAGGGGAAAAGAGTGTATGGGGAGTCATGGAAAGAGGTGGACTAGGTGGACTTAGGTGGAGTAACGGAATACATGTAACGGCGTTATGTAATCAGGATACAAAAATCCAGTAACTGTAATTCGTTACAGTTACGCCAAAAAGCGTAGTAATCAGATTACAGTTACATTTTGAAAAAAGGGGGAATACTTTCAGGATTACAATGGTTTAATTTAAAACTAAATAAATAAGTATTTTGGCATAATATCACTATATTAAGCGCTGCTTGATTAAACAGTAGTTCCTGGTTCTGTTGCCAGTAATGACTCGCGTGTGCCACCCGCTGGTACATGCGCAAATAACAGCTGTCTACAATCTCCTCAGACACAGATCGAATCACTGCTGCTAGTAGAAGGTAAAAACAGTTTCAGTTCATGGAAATTCCACTGCTATTTTGTTTTTAAAGAAGAAAATGCAAACAACATGGTTGTACCAAAATGTCCTTTCTTAACCCTCTGGGGTCTAAGGTGTTTTTGGGGTCCTTGAGATGTTCTGACATGCCCTGACATTTGTGCTTTTTTCAGTTGCTTATAAACATATTAATGGCAAAGGTGTAATTACACTCTATTTAGCACAAACAGGGCTACCATAATATGTGAGCAACATGTATGTACATGTTTGTATTTTTGAGAGAATAATGTTTATGCATGGTTATTGAAAAAACTGCAAACTAAATGTAAGGGGCACTTATTATAATGTAGAGGGATGTGCTGCCTTTCTAAGGAACTTTTCACAAGAGGAGTAGACAAATGAAAGTACCAAAATAGTTTACTCAGAACATATAGCCGGCATTTATTGAACATCAAATATCAACCAGTATGACCTTGTTTATCTTTTCTTTGTAATGTCCTTTTAGTTGAGAAAATCAGTATTTCTCTTAGTTTTCAACTTTTTCACACAAGTTGAATAAAATATGAAATAAAATGACCTCAGAGCTCTGATAAAATAACCTAAAAAATAATAAACCAAAGTCCATCTACCCGGGTAGTATGTTTTTTTTTAAAGTGTGGTGAGATCTCGCGCTTATCTGTACGATGCAATGAAGAAATGGAGAGTAGAAGCAGTTCGTGTTGCAGGCAAGATGATCGTCCACGCCCTCTGCTCTTCTGCCTCGCGTGTCCGATGGTGAATTTGTCCAATGGAACTCCCTCTCACTTCATGCATCCAAAAAAAACCAACCTGCATAGCAGGGCAACATTCAATTATTACTCTCTCGATAAATTTTACCAGATCTGGAAATATAACTCATATTCATGAACTGTAGTAGCTTAAATTCTTATTTTCAATCTATACATTCACTACATACATGAAACTCAAGCACTAGCATATCACGTAGTAATGTGGCTTCAACATAGTATGAAATAGCACTTCAAATCATTAAACTCATGTTCAACTCCGATTGGTTTTTAGCTTATGCAGTACCTATCTCATCAATACATTTTCACACAATGCATTAAACAACTGAGTTACAGCAAAATAGAAAAATAAAGATAACTTTTACGTGCTTAACTCATTTATCACATCTGTTTTACGTCATGTCTGCTAGTAACACAAATGAAAAACACGTGTAAAACACTCACCGGAGAAAAATCATACAAGTAGGTAAACTCCTTGTCGTAATTTCGACCCTTTGCTCTGCTATTCCTGCCTTAGAAGTAGGTTTGGTGAGGAAAACTCTTTTAACTAGCTTTTTAAATGTTATTTTTAACTTTATTACTCAGGAAAATCTAAATAGGACTTCAGCTCACTATCGTTCTGCTGTTCGCGATTTTTGTCTTCTTCTCCAAGAATCAGTGTAGCAGTTTTCCCTCTGTGCAGCGCCACCACTGCCACCTACTGGACAAATACGGTGTGCAGGGAAAACATAACTAAAAGTAATCAAGAAATCAGATATTAAACTAGAATAACGTAATCCTGTTAGTAGGCTATTTTAGAGTGGGTTACATAAAGTTTCTGAAATAAGGCCACAAAACACATACTAAATATGTGTCAATAATGGCTCGTTTCCACTGAGCAGTACAGTACGGTACGGTACAGTACGGTACGGTTCGGGTCTGTTTACCATGATCTGGCTAGCGTTTCCACTGCCAACAGTACCCTTACTTGATAGGCGTGGTGTTTCGATCGACGTAATTTTCGCGCGAAGAAGAACATAGTAAACTACAATGGATGACATACAGCAGATCTTGTTCTTGCTCCTCGACATGTTTGTCACAAAAAGACAAGCGCCGACATTAGGCTTTTCTCAATATTAAGTACGCAAAGTTTGTACTTGCCATGTGCGACTCACTCCTACATGCACATGGTACAGCGCGTTCTTAAAAGCGTCACTCAGCTCGCTCTGCTACTCCGGTTATCTCTGTTACTCTGTATGTACAAATTTAAGCAACAATAAAACGAAATATGTTATAAAACACTACTCTGCCTCTTTTCGTTTTCATTTAAATAAATTAAACATTATAGGGACACAAATGTGGTTCATGCGCAACGCATATTGATTATTCACTGCACGTTATACGTTATTCTATTTATAACAAAACGATTTAAAACACAACCCTAACGTTACCTCTTTTCGTTTAAATAATAAAAAAAATTACACATTACAGGCAATATATGCATTTGTACAAATGTTGCAATAAACATCAGTGATAATCTTGTAATAAGAAAATGACAAGAAACCATATTTCTTTTTGTAAAATTTCAGTTTTATCAATAATAGCCAATATAAAAGTTTAAGTAAAAGGTACAAGAAGCTATACAATAAGAAATAAAGCAAACAATTCAGTCAAATGTCCAAATGCTGCGCTAGTCTAACATTACAACAGTAAAGTTAAATACAAATAGCCTATAATATGAAACTAAACTTAGCCCTCAGTCAAAACGATTGACAGGGAACGAATTATATATTCACGAGACCAAAGATCGCCCGTTAGGTCTGCACAAGACGAATTATATCTCATGTTTAACCACTACCGTCGGAGTCATCGGCGAACGTCAAAAGAACTAACTTAGCCGAGGAAAGGCTCATCCAGCCGGGAAACATGAGCGCCGAGCGCCCGCTGATCGCATGGATCTCACAACCGGGGAAAAACAAATCATCTTTATAAATAAACCACAGATTAGAGCTTTAAACAACTACATTCTCGCCTGAAAAACTCTTAAAATTACATTTCGTGACACAGTAACAGTATATTATATTAAACTGTATATAAAAAAATGGCGCTTCTTATGTTGTCATTCCCCTCGTAGCACGCGCAAGTGACGATTCTCTGTCAACCAATCAACGTCCTGCAGTGAGTCTAGCTCCACCTTTTAGTACCGTACCACTGTGCTAGGTACCCCAACGGAAGGGTACCCAAAAAGTGGTACGGTACGGTTCGGCTTTTTGGTACCATTCTCAACTTTTGGCAGTGGAAACGCAAATAAAAGGGTACCGACCCGTACCGTACCGTACCGTACCGCTCGGTGGAAACGCGCCATAAGACTTTTGACTAATGGATGTTGTCGCTTAGTTTTTTCTTCAAAATGATGTGAAAATCATCCTGCCTAATCATTCACATAACACAATACATTGATTTAAATTTTGCAAAACACTTTCTGTTTGGAAAGGCAATATGCGAGTGGGCGTCAACGATCCAACACCATCATACATATTTAGTGGTTCACACCTGAGGAGACAATGGGGCCCGCATACTTAATGAGCCATTCATTCAGGCCACAAGAAAGAATGCAAGAGCAACAGTTGGAAGCATCTCAATTTTTTTTTATTTTTCCACAAATTGTGCTTGAAAATTGGCCTATAATATCCAAGGAAAACATGTCTAGTAATTGTGTAGTTAATTCTCATACTGTATTTTCAGTTTTGGAATATTTATCCTTTCCCCAAATTTGTCACTAATAAAACACAATAAAAAATATTTAAAGAAAAGGCTTATATTTACCTTTTAATAGTTTGTTTACATCTACCTTGTAAATACATATATTTTTATTAAAAAGATTACAATTCACTTATTACAACAACAATTCAAGTGCAATCTTTCTTTGTAAAAACTAAAGTATACATTTTATCATACATATTTCAAAGTTAAGGATTCATTACTTGAATATAGCCTAGGCTACATTGGAATAAACACTATAACATTATTTGATTACTTTATTTTTGACAAAACATACTATATTTAACATATGAGCAAAAATTGGCAAACAAAAGCTTATTTGAGGTGGCAGATATTTTACAGTAAAAATGTATAATCTATCCAAAACCAATCAACGAAATGTTGTCTTTCATATGTCTGTAACATAGGTCTTTCGTTTTTATTAAAAGAAATATAAATGTTAATTTGCAGTTTAATACGTTGCTTATACAAATACATTTTATTTCAACATATTTCAATCGATTTTTACTCATCTCAGTATAGCAATATAGTTTGCTAAAAGCGAAACATTCATTCACACACAGAAATGCGATTCAAATTTAAACCGTCTTTTGCGAGTTGTGGTAAACAGCGCGCATCTCTGCCGTTCATTCATTCACACACAGAAACGCGATTCACTTGAGAAGGAAAAAAAACTTACTACAGTATTCTCAGGATCCGTTGCTCCTCGAAATACCAGCACTTCTGAGGTACATTTTCCATTATTATTATTCCTCACAGCGCTGCGAGATGGTGTAAACAAGTACAATTATCTGAATAAGCTTGATGTGTTTTCTCGAGCTGATATGGGGGCGTTCACAAGTTTGCAAGATTGCCTCAGTCATTTGCGTTTGAATAGCGCGCGCTCTCCGTGGGCGGGGTCAAATTAAAAATAATGAGCTGAGATGAGAACGACTGACATCTCTCTCTTTTCTTACAGATTGCATAAACTGAGAATATTTGTTTTTTATAAAAATTACTTCATTTAAAAGAAGAGAATTCAAGCCTCATGCCTGTGTGACTGTTTGACTGAGTATTCGCTGAGTTATGGTTCATTTTCGGACGCGTTTCAGAATGGACTTAACTGACAGAGAGAAGGCAGAACTCGCTTCGTGTTTATTTTTCTTTATTTGGCAAAAAGCACAACACTTTGTTTTTATTGTGAGTATACACAAAAAAAATACACACTTAACAGGATCAATTGATGTATGAAACTCCTATGGAAAATCAAAGTCAACAGAGTATTTATGAGTCTCTTTTACACTGATAAAAAAAAGCGAGCTGGTATCACCGGCGATACCACCGACCCCAGGGGGTTAATCTCTTCTCACTTAACGGGATGTTCGCTGTATAGGTAACGTAGGAACTGCCAATGCCCCAAGTTCAGTCAGGCAAATTGAGAAATATCACGGCTTTAGTCAACATGTAGGCCTATTTTAAAATAAACTATGTAGATTGTGTAGAAATTTTAAATGTTGTGTTTTTATTTTTTCCTTGTACATGTTAGTTAAAAATAAACAAAAATAATCTGTAATACCATACAGTATCCACTAGATGTCTGTATAGCCCTTTACATAAATATATATATTCAGGGCTGTGTGTTCCCAAGTTGTGGAAATGAGACATGATTGCTTAGTTTTAATAGGTTTTTAGCTACAACATTGTTACTTGCAGCTATATGACATTTTCTTAAATAGTTCATATTTTGCAAATATTTTACACCAGACCAAATTCTTAATAAATAAAAGTTTTTTTTTTTAAATAATATTTATTCTTGCTTGACTTTATTTATATATGTGACCTTGAAGTAATCCAAAAGTAATCAGATTACATTACTTTCATATTGTGGTACTTGGATTACATTACTGAATACTTTTTTATGAAGTAATTTGTAACTGTAACGGAATACATTTTTAAAGTAACCCTCCAAGCCTGCTTACAGGCCTACATTGGTCTGCTATTGCTGGCCGGTGTCTATCGTTCTCACAACGAGGCCACAAGGAGCTTGTGGAATGCAGACACAGGGAGAGCCATTTTTCCTGCAACAATGTCTCTGCAAGCCTTTGAATCATGACATGGGTCATCAGGTTTGACAACCAAAACACAAGACCTCCCCGTTGGAGGGACGACAAACTGGCTGCGATACGAAAAATCTGGAACAAATGGGTCGAACGTCTGCCTCTAATGTACAACCCAGGCCGAGAAGTCACAGTAGATGAATGCCTGGTACCTTTCAGAGGACGCTGCAGCTTCAAGCAGTACATGCCAAGCAAACCAGCCAGATATGGCATCAAAATCTGGGCAGCCTGTGATGCTAAGACCAGTTATGCCTACAATATGCAAATCTATACTGGCAAGCCGGCTGATGGGCAGCGAGAAAAAAACCTGGCAATGCGTGTTGTCCTCGACATGTCAGCAGGTCTCCAAGGGCACACCATCACGTGTGACAATTACTTAACATCGTATGCCCTTGGCCAGGAGCTCCTGAAGAGGAAACTGGGCATGCTGGGAACGGTGAGGAAGAACAAGCCTGAGCTCCCATCAGCACTGGTGACGACAAGGGGCAGAGAGAAATTCTCTTCAGTGTTTGCGTTTACCAGTACACACACATTTGTGTCTTACTGTCCCAAAAAAAACAAAAATGTGCTCTTGATGAGCACAGTTCACAAGGAAGCCACAGTCAGCACCAGTGAAGAAGAGAGGAAGCCGGATGTAATCTTGGATTACAACAGGACCAAAGGTGGAGTAGACAGCCTTGACCAGGTATTTTACTATTTTTTTACATTGTTTACTAATTTTCCTATGACAAATTGCTTGTGGTTTATAATTTGTAACAAATGTATGAATTGCTAAGTGAATAAATGTAAATGTACTTTTGTCAGTATAGTGTTTGATTTTTATTCTTTTTCTGTGTGTATTATTCAAGATGGTCGCCGCTTACACCTGTAAGCGAAAATCCAACCGTTGGCCCATGGTTGTGTTTTCCAACATGCTGGATGTGTCTGCCCTGAACGCTTTCGTCCTGTGGTCGGAAATCAATCTTGCCTGGAATGCAGGAAAGACCTTCAGAAGGCGGATCTTTCTGGAAGAGTTCGGGAAGGCTCTGGTGTCTCCACAGATTCAGAGATGGAAGAGCGTTCCCTGTGGAGCGGCCTCTCTGAGGATGCTGAATTCAGATCAGACAACTCTCCTCAGAAAACATCCCTGGCACATCCACAGCAACTCCCCCAACCAAGAGAAAAAGGTGCCATGTCTGTACTTCCAACAGGAAAAAAACCAGCACTGTATGTGGAAAATGCAGAGAATATATCTGCAAAGAATCGGTTACAATTACCTGCTGCCACAAGTGCATGTAAATAATGTAAATAACTATTATTGTTTGTTCTTACCTGTTTATTCTTAACTAACACTTATTTAGTTATTGTTATGTATATTCTTACCCGTTTGGCACCAATTAGTTATTGAAATTTAATGTTTTGTGTTTGAAATAAATGATAAATGATCTACTACTTTGTCTTTTCCTTATAGCATGGTCATATTTATCAAAGCATATTTTGGCATCTTTGTATAGTCTCACCTAACACAGATATATCTTTTTTTAAATTACAATTTTAACTTGTGATAGTCAAAAACTTACGAGGTCAAATTCATTTTATACAGTGGTTCATTTAGTTCAGCCTATATGCAGAAATTGAGTACTATATCCATCTAGTGGCTATTGATATTATTGTTTTTTTGTTAATTTAATACCAATATAAGACACCAGATGCCACCAAAGTCACTTCATATTTAGGTTTTAGCTCTCTGAACTTAGTGGAATGATATTTTTAATGTAGTTAAAGAAATATTAAATATAACATAAAAATAAGCATAATTTACATAGAAAATATGGTACTTTTAGAGGTAAATAAATTCAAAATTAAATAAAAAACACCATAAATTGATAGATTCAATTTAATCGAAGACAGTGATATAACATTTATAATAAATAAAACATTGGATCACACCTGAGACCTCTGTGTCTACATTTGTCCACGAACACGGAATTAAGGGCTGTAATGTGAACACGGTATGTGAGTTAAACCCCTTTTTTAAAATTGTTACTCTTACATTTATATATATATATATATATATATTTTTTTTTTCTACAGATTGCCTGTGATGACTGTGGGCGATGGTTCCACTTAAAGTGTGTGGGCAATCCATCCACAGAGGATGAATACTAATGTGCTTCTTGCAATAAATAACTAAATTATGAAGCCATTTTTTTGGGAGTTTGTTTATTTTGCCCTTCATTTTCACTTTGGTTAAACCTACTCGAAAATCAGTCTTTCAAAATAAGCATTATTTCTTTCATAAAATGTGACATTAAAGCAAAAAGTCTTCCGCTAGAGGCTTGTCTGTACTAATCAAAGCCTTAATAAACATTACATTGAAATCGGTAATAACGTTTTAAATTTGAAAAGAAATAATCTGGATTGAATTGACAGATGGGGAAAAACTTGCTTCAAATAAAAAAAATAAAAATAAAAAATGCTTAAATTTGGGGAAAAAATACAATCCTTTTTTAACCTTTTGGCTTCCCGTACATCCAGTTGTGCTTCTTGCTCGTATTCAGTTCTGGTGGTACGTATGGTAACTGGGCAACTAGTCGCATGATTTGTAGTATGATTGCGTAAAGGGAACAGGAATTCCGGTAGGGAACAGAATCGACTGCTTCACCGCATTTCTCCGTGCCCAGCGGCCAATAGGGCATCTAGTCTCTATATAATATCTATGGTTTCGGCGCCCAGTCTATTTTTGCTGCGCCGCTTACGCTGAATTAAAGTGACAATGCATTGATCATGGTCAAAATACACCGCAGTTTTACCCAAAAAGCGCATTGATGATATCTATTGTGTTTTAAACAGTCAATCAAATGACCAACAGCAATTTAAAATGAAAACAAATGTCCAAAAACAAACTTGTTGCCCGAACAATAAAAAAAAAAGATGAACCAAAAGTTATATAAATGAAATTATTAATAAAATAAGCTTCTTGACAAGTCTTTTCTCTTAAATGTATTTGAAAACTAAATAAAGCAATGCCAACTTACCCATTATAGAGTACTCTGTCTGTACACACGCCGCTAGTGTGAAAGCAGAACGCGTGTGTGCTGCTCCCGCTCACCATACACACTGCTACCGCACTGCTTACGCTCTGCTAACGCGTGCAGTGTGAAACCAGCGTGATACAGCATTTTTTTGTTGTTGTCATTTTCGCAGATCCGTGTGAACAGGGAAAGGTTTGACATCGCTGTTGTGTAAACATACCCTTAGATAAAAAAAAATATAGTTACTAACCCTCCAGTGAAGACTTTACGTCCCAATATAAACCTATTGGAACCACCCACGTGATCACTTGCATATGCTGGCTAGTGGCTAACGCTAGCTTAACTATCAAGCTAACATTAATGAAAGTTAAAGACAAAAGAATGCATGAAAATATTCAAATCAACCAGTTAATCACCTTTAAAGTAGACTCCAATCGGTCCCTCGACAGATCTCGGGCTGACATCATCAACCTTTTAGCGGCGTGGTATAGGCTGAACCACGGCTGGTACAGGTCAGAGGTCATCCATCTTTAACGTTACTACAGTGGCAATGACGCTCAGATTGCGTTGCGTAGCTTCTTTTTCTGTATTATTATTTTTTTTGGATTGATGTGGAATATGTATTTAATATGTTAAGTGGAATGAAAATTCACATAGAGAAAAGGGATGTTTTTTTTATTATGACAAAAAAAGATATAGACAAGAATCACGTTTTTATGTTAAATCTTATTATATTACTTGGTAAGTTTTATCCCAGTTAACAAAAATACGTCCCTGAACGTCCTCTGGACGTCTTCGTGTAGGGTTCTTTAAACGTTAGCAGGACGTCACGGGCAGTGGTTAAAGTGGGATTTGGCAGGTGGGGGAACCCTCAAATTTTGTGTAGGTGCAACAGGGAAAAATGACTCACGTGGGACAACATATTGAGTATTGTGCTATATTAATACTTTTTGAGACAAGAGTGTCACTGTGGCACAATACTTATTTAATACTTATTTTAATGTTTTTATTTTGGTCCACCTACATCTACACTGATATGATGAAGATACGGAACACAACCTTTTTTTCACAATGTAAATGTAAAGATAAAAATGGGAAGTCCAAATTAACTCAAATGTGAGTTAGGGGGGTTCGGGGGCATACTCCCCCGAGAAAATTTGGATTTCTCTGACCTACAAATGTGCAATTTGGGGATTTTGAAAGCCAAAAAAAAAAAAAAAAACCTTGATAAGAAATAGCTTTAAAATTTTGTCATTAGATATTTGTCAACACCTGCTCTCTCCTCATCTTCATCTTTCTTTTTCTCTCAGTCTTCTTATCCTGCCCTATTTCTTCCCCTCCTAAAGCTGAACTTTGACTGATAGTCTTTTCATTTTCGTCTGTGTCAGTGAAGAAAGTAAACATAGGCTCAACTGATATTTATATGTTTTATGAATCATTTTCTGAGACAAGTTAATTTACTCAAGGCTACCAGGAAAGCTGTAGCCTAAGTCAGTATTGCCAATACGAACCTTCTACAAGCTGTGGAATTTGAAATCGTCTGTTTTTAAATGTTAAAAGTAATTTTAAATAATACAAATTATAGTCTACGTTTAACGCAGTTGGTGTAATTGGCAGACGTTCCGTTAGGCATCAAGCGCTGTGGAAACGCGTCAAAGCATTCTCATGTATTTATATATAATAAATATATATAATATAATAATAAATAATAAAATATATTACAAGGGAAAAAAAAAATATCGAACCTAAAACTAAACTAGGGAATATCGAACCTAAAACTAACTGTAGCGCGCTCAACCACCGTGAGTGCATTCACGCATTAGTAATCGCTGGCGTTCAGGGGAGAGGGGAGGCGTGTATGACGAGTGGATAGTGCCACGGATAACTTACCGAAGTCGACAGTCGTGTACTTTTACGTGACAGAAGGGGTACGCCGCACCACAGACGCGTGACACCAACGTGTGACTCCAACGTCGCACCACAGCACGCCGCACCACAGACGCATGACACCAACGTCGCACCACAGCACGTCGCACCACAGACGCGTGACACCAACGTGTGACTCCAACGTCGCACCACAGCACGTCGCACCCAGGCGGTCAGGGTTTCATATTATTTTGAAGGTACCCCCGGGAGCCGCCATTGGCTAACAAGCCTTCACCTGCTGTTAGCATCCCATTGACTCCCATTCATTTTCGCGTCACTTTGACAGCGAATAACTTTACATCTGAGGCGTTTAAAGACTCCATTTGTCCATTGTTTATTTCTAAAGAAACACGACAATGTATAAAAGGCTCCATTACCTTGTATCTTACGTTATGGCCCCGTAGAAGCAGTTTTTGTAAAAGTAGGCTAACGATTGCGTCATAACCACGTGACTCTCTGGAAATTACCGTAGAGACAGGAAGAGAAGCTCGCAATCAATCGGGGGGACGTGGAGGCATAAAGTCCGATAAAGTAAAGGGAGAAGCCCATAGAGTCATGACGTTGCTCCTGCTCCTAGCTCATGGACAGCTCCTACTCACACTCTCCGTCTCTGCGAGATTCGGAAGGGAATGGTTCCGATTTCGCTTGGCACGGCTACTAGAAAACTTACAACTGTCAGGCAGGCTGCTCACGTCACATCCACGTCATCAAGCTCAGTTTGAGTCTGCGCAGTACGCTCGGCAATCAGGAAGTGACTGCTTCTAATGTGCTTCAACTTCTCTCCGTTGAAACATATGGGGTCGCTGTGTCCAGTTTATATACTGTCTATGGTCGCACCACAGACGCGTGACACCAACGTGTGACTCCAACGTCGCATCACAATAAAATAATATCTATTTTTCCCCCTAGCTTTTCTTATCTTTCCTTTGTTATCTTTCTAATCAATCATTCTTTTCTTGTATTCTGATGACATTGAAAATATCATTGATACAAATTTTGTATTGTATACAAAGTTGTGTATGTCATTATCTCTGAATGGTTTATGAACATAGTTTTTTTTTTTTAAATAATTCACTCACTTTCTACTGGATATGAGGACTATGCAAATTATACACCATCAAAGTCACAACTTTTTGCACAATTATTAACAACAACTTTAAAGTTGAACAGATAAATTCATTAATTGTAATCTATAAACATAATATTCTGGAATGTGTCATTCTGAGTTTTTACTTTTGAAGGTGGTAATAATTTTAATTTACACAGTTGACCATAATGGGCGAATACACAATATGAAACTATTCACGATATTGTTTACAGGAGAAGGTGACAAGAAAGTTTTTTAATAGCCTATTATTTTCAAGAAATCAACAATGAAAAAATATAAGACAGGGAAATAGTCTTTTAGTCACAAAATGCAAAACAATGTAGGTTCATGTTCAAATGTTCAAAACTAGGGCTGTCAGTGTCGACTATTTTATTTATATATTTTTTGGTCATAAAGATAGATCTGAAGTGAACAATAGCCTTTAGTATGACTTAAATACATATTACAAATGAGGCAATATAATTGGTTCAAATAAAATAGGGTATTAAAAGTAATTAATTATTTTATTTTATTTAACAACACTATTAAAATACATGAAGAAATATATAAACAATGAACATATGTATATTATGTACAAATGCCAACAGAGGGCGCAAGAGGGCCGACGATAATTGTTACACTTTACATCAAGAGCAGTACTACGATGACGCATTACTGCCACATACATATTATTTTTTCCCCTCAATTATGTTGTAATAACGAGATCTTATGTCGTTTTAATGTCATCTTTTCTCGTAATAACGTGATCTTATGTCGTTAAAACGACATATTTTTCTCGTAATAACGAGATGTCGTTAAAACGACATCTTTTTTTGCCTTTATAAGGACATGTGTAGTCATGTACAAAATGTGCCTTTATCCACATAAAATTGACAGCCTATCGCGCCTTTATCACACTTCTACGTTCAAAAAGCTTAAGCAAATAGTAACAGCCCCCAATCAGGCAAAATGAATCAATGAGGCCCTTTTTTAAAATATATTTTATATAGGCCTATAAGTTTTTTTTTATATAATATATTATATATAGCCTAAGATTTATTTTTGTTAATAGGCTATATCTTCATTACCTAGAGATATAATTAAACAAAAAGTAGTCAAAACACATCTAACAGAACATAGCCTAAGTTGTTTATTTTTTACAACATTGTGTTCTTATTTTGTTTAATTAACGAAATGTCAATCTTCATCTTTATAACAGAAGATACAATACAAAAATCTTCAAGATACAGCCATATAGGTTACAATCTTCACATGTATAACGGATTGTCACCTTATAAACAGTCCTTTGTGTGGTGGAATAAGCAATGCTATATAGAAATATATGGTTACCGGTAGTATAATTTAAACTTTATTTTATTATTTGATTTGTTCATTAACTAATTATGCTAACTCAACTAATTTAATGTAAAGAGCTGGATACTAATTACTAATTAAATAATGTCAAATATTAAATGTAGGCTATTGATTAGAGTTGCCATAGACTAAAGGATTTTTCTAGACTAGTAGTAATTTATTTAAGCAATTAGGGCTAATCGTACGTTTATATTCAATCCTGGGTGTATATATGGCTATTCCGCGCTCAAGCACATAAAACTTTTCGGTTTTTCGCACTCCAATTCACAGAGATCATGAAAGCGCGCCCTGTTCGTTTTATTTTATTTTACAAAAGCACAACGTTTTCTTGTTGTTGAGAGTTTACACAAATAAAAGTAGTTGCGACTGATGTATTATTCTTTTCTGTATGACCAGAAATGATGGAGTATTTAAGTTGTTTCCACTGTTGATAGGAAAATGCGAGTGATGGCACCGGCGCCGTCATGCAGTGCGCGCTCCACACTACGCACAAACACTCGGATATGCGCTTAATAATATCGAACATTTATCTAGGTTAAAGTTAGAGCGAGCGGCCATGCCAGACTGATAAGTCCTCTTCATGTTTAACAAATCAAATTCTGTTGCATTTTCTTGCGCCAGTTTGAAAAGGGCGGCTGAAACACTTAGCCTATACAGATAAACACCCAACGCTGGTGTTTTTGTTTAAACAAATTCGTTTAGTCTTTAAAATAAATATTGTTTGTGGGCTAATTAATGCCACAATAATTTGTTTATTTTATTGGCTACTTTTATTTTTCATTTTTGTTTTGCATTGAATACCATTTAAAGGATTTGCTGTGCACCGCAATGCCATCCTCCCATAGAAAGCCACGTTAAGAGCCACCTTTATTTTCTTTATAATAAAGGGTTTCTATCGGAAAACGCTTATAATTAAATGCATTGCGTTCATTTTCTGGGCTCATCTGCTTTTCTGTAGGATAGTATGGTTTATTAATAAGGTGTGTACAGCATTTGATCTTTATCACTGAAGTAGCTTATTAAGCCACATTAAGCTTTTTCTTTATTATAAGGGTTTTCTATGGGAGGAAAATGCTTAGCCTAATGTGCAATTAAACGCAATGTTCGTATTCTGGGCTCATCTGCTATTAATAAGGTGTGTACAGAATTTGATCATTTAACATGAATGTCCGTTGGGGGCTGTTATTTCTTCAGCTTTTTGAACGTACCCAGCAAGCAATTTTGCGTCTAATAGACGTCTAATAGCCGTCAAAACACAGCCCAGACGTCTAGGCTAAAACGAGGCTAATTTTGGGCTGTCAGTGAAAATCTAATAGACGTCTAAACATAGCCCAAGAATAGACAGCTATTGAATGACTACATATATACGTCAAATAGACGTCTAACCATAGCCCAAGAATAGACAATTAGACAGCTATTGAATGACTATATTTATACGTCTAATAGACGTCTAACCATAGCCCAAAAATAGACCAGTCATCAATTAGACAGCTATTAAACGACTACATATATACGTCTAATAGACAGGCAATATGGGTCTAGGCTAAAACAAGGCTGATTTTGGTCTGTCAGTGAAAATCTAATAGACGTCTAACCATAGCCCAAGAATAGACTACTCATCAATTACACTACATATACATGTAATAGACAACAAAATGAGGCATAAGGATTCTTTTCACTCAAATATAACAGGTTCTCATAAATGAAAATCCATCCAAACTAATTGATTATAAACAAAGCAAAGCGAAACAAATTCACTGAAAACTGAATGTATGCTGCATATTTTAATTATTTTAAATCAAGTTTAAAGACTTTACTGTTTGCCACTACCTTTTATTAATTGGAAAGGAAAAAAATATTCTTTTATAATTTCTTTTCATGTTGCACTATGTTGCTGTTAAGTTTTATGTAAAGTACTTTGAAAATTTGCATTAAATCAAAAACTATTATTTCTTACTCTAATCTAAAAACAAAAATATATTGGTATCTTTAATAATTAGATTAAAAATTAGTAATGATAATATTCATAGTTTCATGCTTACCACCTTGAATTTAGATACATTTTAGATTAAGAGCTCACAGTTGCAATAACACATGCAGGTAACGTTAACTTGTTGGAGAAAAATAGTACTCTGCAATGTTAATGTTAAAATGTCACGGTTTCTACACATTATAACAACTAACTAATTTAAACAATGAACATAACAAAAATAACACGCATACTTACAAGATCGAAGTAGAAATTTGAAGGTTTTCAGAGTGTTGCTCGCCCGTTGCTCTCTGACAGCTGCCTCGTGTAAAATAAAATTGAAAATGTGTATCGCGAGATCTGGCTAAAGTGATCTAGTCGCAGTGTTGCCAGATTAGAAATGTCAAAGTATCGTACCAAAACCTCAAAATTATCGTTTTTTTGAGAAAAATTATCGTTTTTTTGAGAAAAATTTTCGTACACGAACCAAACGCATAAAATATAGCTATTTTCCAACAATTTTATTTTCCAAATAATTTTACAGCCAATTTAAACAAGCTGTGAAATACGCTCACACTAACTGGAGGAAGTCTGGCTACTTAACTTTTTTAAGTAGACTTAAACTTAAACTATTTTTTGCCAAAGTGCAAAAGATATGCTGACAGTCCACATTTTCCTGGGACAGGTTTTAGCCATCCTGCAAAAGTGGGGTCTTTTTCCCACTCTGTCCTATATGTTTGTGGCCTATGCTTACTTTTCCGCTGCTCTTCAGACTCTGCCTTCCTCTTCACCCCTCCACTGTCCTCACCTTCCCTTCTGAACTCATTTTTTTAGCGCTTTACTGCTTCGTTTTGTTAAACTGATCTAAACTGAACTGTCTTCTTCGGCAAAACTGTAGTGTAGTGTTGACGTGCAGGCGACACCGTGTGGTGCCTGTGTGTGTGTGTGTGTGTGTGTGTGTGTGTGTATACGTGCTTGTGTGAATACGTGCTTGTGTGAAGGCAGGCGAGCCTGCGAAATGATTCGGGGTCAGAGAGAGAAGCGGTAGGATGTGTGTTTGGACGAACGACTGAAAACTCTGAAAGTATCGTACATTATGGGATTTTTTTCATTATTGATCGTACATCGTACAGAGGTCAAAATTATCGTACAAATACGATAATTATCGTACATCTGGCAACACTGTCTAGTCGCGCAATGCCAGTAGTCCCAGTAGTCTCAGTAGTGTTTCGATTGTGCCATCTAGCGGTTGAGAAATGCCATTGCATTTGATTTAATTTGAAATGATAGACAGTCATATCGTAGATTGTGTATATGTTATGTTTATGTGTGTCAGCAAACACTAAGCTGTGTGAGCGAAAACATTTTTAAGACTAATATTCTTATACTAGCTCGCTGGTCTGAATCAGGGCTATAGCCAAGCCGTACACAGACCAGATTGCTTTGATTTCGTCAGGTGGGCTAAAGCAGACCGCATATAGCCCGTCCAATTCGGAGCTAAATAGTGACTACAGATCGACCATGTCATGAAATGGCACATTGAACCTTGTAGATATCATTACCAATGCGAACGTGATGAAATATCAACCATTTCATGCACTGCCTGGCAAAAAAACTACAATTAATCAGTTTTGACTAAAAGTGGGCTACAATAGCCGGGTCTGAATACGAGCTAAATCGTGGCTACGCACAGCCTACACATAGAACATGTAAAATAAAGCAAACCAAACAACTTGTAATCAATCACAGTTGACTTTGCTTACATGATGGAATATCATACATCTCACAAGTTATTTTGGAAAAAAATACATTTATCCAGATTAAATGTTATTTGGGCTAAAAGTGGGTTACACATAACCGGACTATATCGGGTCTATATTTAACCGAGACGTTGAAATGATGGCTATTGCTTGCTGGGTATGATAAAGACATGATTGGCTATCAATTTTATGTGGATAAATGCATATTTTGTAGCCTACATGACTACACACGTCCTTATAAGGCCAAGAAAATATGTCGTTTTAATGAAATAAGATCTCGTTATTACGAGAAAAATATGTCGTTAAAACGACATAAGATCTCGTTATTACGACATAATTGAGTGGAAAAAATTATATGTATGTGGCAGCAATGCGTCACCGTAGTTTTTCATAAACTTCGATTTATGAATAAAGAATTTTCCAAGCAAAATTATTAAGTTGACTATATATTGTACAGAGAAATTTGAGTCAGAAAATTAAAAGAAGATATCAAAATTAGATAAATGTAGGCTATGTTTGAGCCAAGTTGTCCATTAATGAAACATTGTAGGCTATATCATTCCAGAGAGAAGAGCTATGTGAGCAATTATAGAATAAATGGTCTAACGTTTCCGTTTCCATAAAGCAAAAGCTGCATTTTTCGTCTACGGTATAAATTTAGAGATAATCTTGTTACAGGGGTAATAATGGTAAATAATTGCTCACATTATTCTATAATTGCTCACATAGCTCTTCTCTGTGGAATGATATAGCCTACAATGTTTCATTAATGGACAACTTGGCTCAAACATTGTCAGGCTGCAGGGTAGATGAAGTAAGGCAAGGCAAGGCAAGGCAAGTTTATTTATATAGCACATTTCATACACAATGGCAATTCAAAGTGCTTTACATAAAAGAAATTAAAATAATAAAAAGAAATAAGAATAATTAAAACAGTTAAGAAAAATAAAAAAATAAAATACAGTACAGTACAAACAGTCGGACGAACATTGGCACAGTGCTCATTCAGTAAATGCATAGCTAAAAAGATGTGTTTTGAGTCTAGATTTGAATGTGACTACAGTAGGAGCACATCTGATCTCCTCTGGAAGCTGGTTCCAGCTGCGGCTGGCATAATAGCTAAAAGCAGACTCGCCATGCTTTGAGTGAACCCTTGGTATTTCTAGCTGATATGATCCTAGTGATCTGAGTGATCTGTTGGGTTTATATTCAGTGAGCATATCTGCAATGTATTGAGGTCCTAGGCCATTGAATGATTTATATACCAGTAATAATACTTTAAAATCAATCCTAAATTTAACTGGGAGCCAGTGTAAAGATCTGAGGACTGGTGTGATATGTTCATATTTTCTGGCTCTGCTCAGAATCCTGGCGGCAGCGTTCTGTATGAGCTGCAACTGTCTTATGGTCTTTTTGGGAAGGCCAGTGAGGAGTCCATTACAATAATCCACCCTGCTGGTGATGAAAGCATGCACAAGTTTCTCTAAGTCTTGTCTGGAAACAAAGCATCTAATTCTTGCAATATTTTTCAGATGATAGTATGCTGATTTAGTTATTGCTTTGACATGACTACTGAAACTAAGGTCTGACTCTAGTGTCACACCAAGATTCCTGACTTGATTTTTAGTTGTTTGACCCCTAGAGTGAAGGTATGCATTCACCTTGAGAACTTCATCTTTGTTTCCAAATGCAATGACTTCAGTTTTGTCTATGTTTAACTGAAGAAAGTTTTGACACATCCAACTTTTGACTTCATCAATGCATTGGCACAGGGAGTCAATGGGGCTGTAATCGTTAGGCGATAGGGCTAAGTAGAGCTGTGTGTCGTCTGCATAGCTGTGGTAAGCAATTTGGTTCTTTCTCATTATTTGGCTCATTGGGAGCATATACAGGTTGAACAGGAGTGGCGCAAGAATTGAGCCTTGAGGGACTCCGCATGTCATGGATGTCCACTCAGACTTATGGTCTCCTATACTCACATAATAACCTCTCCCATCTAAGTATGACCTGAACCATTTTAGGACTATCCCAGAAAGCCCCACCCAGTTTTCCAGCCTGTCAAGAAGTATGTTATGATCGACAGTGTCAAATGCAGCACTGAGGTCGAGTAGCATCAGCACTGATAGTTTGCCTGAATCAGTATTTAAGCGAATATCGTTTATTATCTTTATGAGCGCTGTCTCTGTGCTGTGGTGCGGTCGGAAACCAGATTGAAAATTGTCAAAGGATCCATTCGAGCTTAAGAATTTGTTCAGCTGATTGAAGACAACTTTTTCAATGATCTTGCCTATGAAAGGAAGATTTGAGATCGGCCTATAGTTGCTTAATATGGTCTTATCCAGATTGCTCTTTTTCAGGAGGGGCTTGACAACTGCAGTTTTCAGGGAGTTTGGAAAACTCCCAGAGAGAAGTGAGGCATTTACCACTTCTAGAAGATCTGCTTCTAAACTGTTTAACACACTTTTGAAAAATGATGTGGGAAGTGTGTCAAGAGCACAGGTTGATGTTTTAAGGTGCTGTACGGTTTCTTCCAAAATTTTGCCATCAATTTCTTTGAAGTCAGACATAGTAACTACTTTCTCAGGTGGTTTGATCTGTCTGACCTCAGTGCAACTCAAGGATGTGCTGATCACCTTTCTGATATTACTGATTTTCTCAGAGAAGAAAATATTGAAAGCATGAAGGCTGTCTTTGTAGATGTTATAATGGACTACAAGTTTTGTCTTCCGCCACATGCGCTCTACTTTTCTGCAATGTCTTTTCATATTTTGCACTGCTGTTGAGTTTCTCCAAGGTGCTTTTTGTCTGCCACTCTTCTTCCTGACTTTAACAGGAGCAATATCATCAATTACACCTTTAACTTTTGAGTTAAAAGAATCAAGGAGAAAATCAACAGAGTCTGCAGATATGCTTGGTGTTAAGGATATAGCCTTCATAAATAGTACACTAGTGTTCTCATTTAAGCATCTCTTCTTGACAGACACAGATCTAGCTTCAGTGGCAGGAGAGATCAATATATCAAAGAAAATACAGAAATGATCAGACAGTGCTACATCCTTAATAACAATCGATGAAATGTTTAGACCCTTACTGATAAGTAAATCTAGAGTGTGTCCACGATTGTGTGTGGGTCCATGTACATGCTGAGTCAGATCAAAAGTTTTTAAAACACTTTTGATTTCTTTTGCCATATTGTTTTCTGCACTATCTAAGTGGATGTTAAAATCTCCAGCAATGGCAAAACAGTCAAACTCTGAGGTAATTGCTGATAACATTTCTGTAAAGTCCTCAGCAAAGGCTGGAGAGTATTTTGGAGGCCTGTAAATAATGATAAGTAAAATGCGTGGAGCACCTTTTAACACAATACCCAGATATTCGAAAGAAGGGTAATTCCCAAATGATATTTGCTTACATTGATAGATATCTTTAAAAAGAGCAGCTAGACCCCCACCTCTCTTAACAGCTCTGCAGACACTCATAAAAGTAAAGTTAGGAGGGGCTGCTTCATTGAGGATTGTTGCACTAAAGCTGTCTTCTAGCCAGGTTTCATTTAGAAGCATAAAATCCAGGTTGTTTGTGGTTATTAAATCGTTGACTAGAAGTGATTTATTTTTAAGTGAACGAATGTTTAAAAGTGCTAACTTAACAGTCTTACTTTTTGTCCTCACATCAATCTTACTTTGACGTGTAATAGGCACCAGATTAGTTAGGTTTGCTGCACGGCTATTGAAGGCCTTAGATTTTCTATCTTGTAATAAAACAGCAATAGAGAAAGATACCGGCACACTGGGTTCCCGCTTGTTCTGTAAACATTTGAGAAAGTTACTGTTATCAGAGCGGGGACCCAAAACACATCACTGAGAGCTGGTATCAGTTGTTTTTGGTTCACCTCGAGTAGATGGAGGAGGGTGTGGGCCCTGGCGTTGTGGCAGAGGCCGAAGAGCTCTCACAGGAGGGGGAGGGCGAGCTGGGCCCGCAGGCTTTGGTGCGGGTGGTAATGGTGCCTGTCGTTTTTTGGTTGGTATCTGGGGGCTTGCAGCAAAAGAGTGGGATAGTTTGGTTCCAGCATACACCAGTTCTTCCATTTTCTGTGAGAAACACAGAAGAGGCGATGCTGGAGAGAGGGATAGCGTGTCTGGTGAAAGGGGCTGTTGCTCTGGTGTTATAGGAGGCTGTGATATGCTGTCCTGGCTTCCCTGGCTGTTTTCCAGGAAGTCGTCCTTGGGTGCTGAATCTTCAAGCAGTTCTGATATGTCTCTCTGTGGGCAGGGCTCAGCTGAGATTGTGTCCGTGAGCAGAGGTTGTTGTGGCGGAGTGGTGTTATCATTGTCCTTGTGTGATATGTCAACCGCATGTCCATTTTGCTGCTGAAGTGAAGTCCTGTGGTCATTCATACTGTGTCCAGGTGTGTGTGTGCCGTTCAGATTGAGTGGATTGGCACAAACTGCAGAAGGATGATTGATGGAGAAGTAGAAATTGTCCTTTAACACTCTTGAACCAAGTTTGTTTGGGTGATGGCCATCCCGATGAAACAGTTGTCTCTGACTCCAGAAAAGATTGAAATTGTCAATGAAGTTTACTCCTTTTATATTGCAGGTTTTTTGCAGCCATGTATTAAGCCCAAGCAACCGTGAAAACCTGTTTGTTCCTCTTGCTGGGAGAGGTCCACTGATGGATGTTTGAACTTTCAGTCTTTTAAGTGTTTCAAAAAGTTCATTGAAATCCTTCTTAAGGAGTTCTGACTGCTCTTTATGAATATCATTCTTCCCCACATGAATGATGAGTCGATTTGCAGTCTTATGTTTCATCAGAATGTTCTGAAGTTCCCTGTTTATATCAGAAGTTGTTGCTTGTGGAAGGCAGCACATAGTTGTATCCCTGCTGCTAATGTTTCTGATTATGGAGTCCCCCACTATCAGAGTCCTGGGCTCGGCTGCGCTCTGAGCTGAGTGCCGCTGTCTGCTTGACCTTGAGCGCCAGTTAGCATCAGTGTTAGCCACTGGCCCATTCAGTCTGTGTTCGATCACATTCATCACATTTGGGGATTCCTCATTTACATTCATTAGTACTTCAAATCTGTTCTCAAGATGTATAGGCGGTGGTAGAAGACCGGTGTTTGCAATTCTTGTCAGAGCTGTATCTGGGGTAGAGGATGCTACTGCGGGAATATGTGATGCTCGTGACAATCTGATGTCTCGAGTGCCTTTTGGTCTCGCTCCCTGTTTGTGCCATCGATTAGTAAGTCGATCGGCTTGTTTCTCTACCTGTCGAGGAGCACTAGTTTCATGGGACTCACCGGTATGCTGAGGGTGTTCATGACGAAGCTCTGTTGTGTGCTCCGTCTGGTTTGATGGTCCCGTAAGTAACTTTGTTTCGAGAACTGCAATCCTTTGTAAAAGTCTGTGGCAGTTAGTGCAGCAAGTAGATTCTTGAACCTGAAGAGGCATTTTCTCTCTTATCCGTATGAATGTAGGCAGTTTTGTTTTCCTTTCCCGGAATGTAAGCTGGTCGGGTAAAAGAATTCTGCGTTTTTGTAGTAATCCAAACTTTGTTGTCTGAGCACTGTGCTGTTTGCTGAAGTTAAAATTAGGTGATAAAAGGAAATAAAATATAAAAATAAAGGAGATAAAATGTAAAAGCGATAGAGCAAAGCGCGGAGCAGTAAGCAAGAGCGTCCGAACAGTAGCTGAGCAGGAAGTCCCGAGGAGGCAAACTCGCAGATGAAGTAATCCAAGGTTTTAATTCACAATCTCACAAAAACAAGGAACAGGGAGCATGTGCTCAGGCAAAGATCGCCTAACATAAAACATTGACCGACAGTGAAGAGTGAACAGAAGGAACTTAAATACACAGACAGATGAACACAAGACAGGTGATGCAGATGATGATGAACAGGTGGGTAACGAAGGGAGTGAGTTCAGGTGTGGAAACAAGGAGGATTCTGGGAACTGTAGTGAAGACGAAGACAGGACGATGACAGACAGTGAATGTGACATTACTCCCCCCTCCCGCAAGGCGCGTCCCGCGCCGAAGAAGGCAGCATACGGGAGGGGGGGTGGGCATCCTGGAGTCCGTGACGGGAAGGTGGCACAGGTTCAGGAGTACGGACTCCAGGATGGTGGCAGGACAGACAGAGGAGGTGATCAAGACAGTGCAGACAGACCAGGGGACCAAGGAGGTGCAGGCAGATAAGGGGAGCATGGCGGTGCGGACCCTTCGGGTGGCCACGGCGGTGCGGACCCTTCGGGTGGCCACGGCGGTGCGGACCCTTCGGGTGGCCACGGCGGTGCGGACCCTTCGGGTGGCCACGGCAGAGCGGACCCTTCGGGTGGCCACGGCGGAGAGGCCCCTTCGGCTGGCTGTGGCCCCTCGAGTGGCCAGGACGGAGCTCTATGGCCCCCCCCCAAAAAATACTTGGGGAAAGTCCCGGGTTTTAACACTGGACAGGAAGAGGCAGGGGGCGAAAGCGGCTCTGGACTGGGCGGAACCAGCGGCGAAGAGGGCTCTGGACTGGGCGGAACCAGCGGCGAAGAGGGCTCTGAGCTGGGCGGAACCAGCGGCGAAGAGGGCTCTGAGCTGGGCGGAACCAGCGGCGAAGAGGGCTCTGTGCTGGGCAGCGATGAGGGCTCGGTGCAGGGCAGCGATGAGGGCTCGGTGCAGGGCAGATCCAGCGGTGAGGGCTCGGTGCTGGGCAGATCCAGCGGTGAGGGCTCGGTGCTGGGCAGATCCAGCGGTGAGGGCTCGGTGCTGGGCAGATCCAGCGGTGAAGGCTTTGTGCTGGGCAGGACCAGCGGTGAAGGCTTTGTGCTGGGCAGGACCAGCGGTGAAGGCTCTGTGCTGGGCAGGACCAGCGCTGATTCGCCCACAGTGAAGGGCGATCCACAGCATAATAAAACAAAGTCAATATACTGGGCCAGAGTACAATTGGGGTCTACATCTGGTAAATATTAACCTACTTCTAGGTCCAGACCAGAGCATGTGAGCGAAGCGGAGCGGTGTGACGCTCAGCTCAATATTCCGCTCTATGCGCGTGCGCTCCACTCAGTCGCTCGCGTCCCAAGCGAACGCTCCACTGCTGGATCGCTCACGCTCACCGGTAAAACAAATCCCGCTCAGATCCCGCTCAGACATAAAATGTCTCTGTAGGCTACTTGCTTTCTGTTTGTACTTTGTAATGAATATCTGGAATAAATGTATAAATTACAGTAGCTAGGATTGTAAATAGAAGTTATTTCGGGGTGATTCTGAATAAAAGTCTGTTCTTTTTATTCATTTAAATGCATTAAATTAACTTAATTAAAAAAACATGTCTAGCCCTTTGGCAAACTTGCCTATTACAAGCAAAAACTGAAAAGGTAGATTTGATTTTCATTATTTTATTTCCGTGAACATATATGCAGTTGCAAAACAGGCATATTAAAACGCGCGCGCGCGTGCACAAACACACACACACACAAACAAGATGAAATGCATGTAGAACTTCACAAAACACATCTGGACTATCATGCTCATAAAAGCACACACAGGTGAAATGCACTTAACAACATCTTATCAAAGCACACCTGGATGATTTACTGGCATTAGTAAAAGAAACGCGCGTTCTAAAGTTCAAATAGACCAAAACTTCGGGTAACTGCGGTCTATTTAAAAACGTCTCAATCTTTACATCACTTTAGAATTTACTTTTAGAAACATTAGCTTGGACAAAGTATTAGGTTTCAGGCTCATGCGGTGTGCCCGGGACAGTAATCCAGCGGCGGAAAACACGCGCTCAGCACTGGCAGAACCACTGGGGATGCTGAAGATTTTGCGGGCGACCCTGGCTAGTCGAGGGAGTGATCCAGCATTGGTTTTCCAAAATCCTAGGACGTCTTCATTTGGACCTTTTCTCATTGAGCCCAGGTACTCCTCCATCTCACCTCTGGCACTGTCAGCTACACTCGAGTTGCTCTCATATGAGCCGAAAATGCGGGCCTTCTTGGGAGCGCTTCTAGCCTCAGTCACTGTGTCCACCGCAGTCTCCACACCACTGCATTCTGCCTCTTTTACCAACATTTCACGAATCTCTACGAGTTGATTGCTCACTGTACCATCTCTAATGATCCATTCAGTTTTAAAACGTGGATCCAACACAGCCGCCAACACAAGGTGCTTGTCAGAGTAAAATCTGTTAAAACGAGTAGAGACATTATCTGACAGTGTCTCCACAAATGCACGAATGTTGACGGAGCGGTTGTCAGGGACACTGGACAAAAGCTGTTTGATTTCCATTACAGCTGGAAGAATCATCCCAAGGTTTCCGAGCTCTTTTTGCATAGCAGTTGTAAGCTCTGCCAGAGGCAATAGCACCTCAGTCAGGGCTCGGAGATGAAGTACGTCATTCATGGTCAGCTTACTGTGCTCGGGAATTTTCAGCTTGTTTTGGAATTGCGGGTCTCTTTCGAACATTTTCAGTACTGATTCGATCATGCGCAGCTGACTGCTCCACCTGGTGACACATGCTGGGGTGGGACGCACACCTAGTTTATCAGCCTCCTCAGTGTTTAAGGTGCTTTTTCTAATACTCTTTACAAGTTTTGCCGTTCGTGTGATCATTTTGTCTACATCAGCATGACCGTTTATTGCATCCTTTATGGCGAGTTGCAGTAAATGGATGGGGCATCGCATATGCAGATTAGATTCAGTGATGTATGTGGCGCTCATGTTTTCTATGATCTGCGCAAAATCTGGCTGGAATGGTGAAAGTGGACCTTCCTCTGTGCCACTGCCATCTTCCTCAAGGACCTCTTCCTCGCCCTCCTCTTCAGTTGAACTTTCATCAAACCCTGGGAGGTCGAAAGCCTTTACCATGTTACTTGCGCTGTCAGTCACCACCCTGACAACTCGCCGTTGTAAATTCCAGTGTTGCAAGATGCTTTCATATTTATGAAAAATATTCTCAGCGGTGTGGTGTCCTTTAAGATGTTCACAGGACAGCAGCACAGTGTGACCGGTAAACATTTCATCAATGAAACTCGCCACAACACCCAGAAAGCTGTGTCCTCTTCTATTTGTCCAAATGTCTAAAGTCAGCGCAAAGCCATCTCCTAACTGCAACAACTCTCTAAGTCTGCCTTCCATCTCGCTAAGAGCATTCGGCATCAGAGTGTCACGTACTGTACTGTAGCACGGTGTGGTATAGCCGGGCTGGGCAACGCTGACAAAATTACGCATACCCTCACGTTCACCTTTTGTGAGAGGTTCATAATCCACATAGATCATCTTAAAAAATGCGTCATCTAATTCTTTCTTGCGTGCATTAGACACAGAGACCTGGGGAGTCTGGGGACGCAGGAGAGGGAAAAAATTCTTTATCTCCCTTTGATTGGTAGTTTTTTCTGTAAAAACAAATTTGCATACATTATAATAGCGTACAGTAATTTTTTTCTATTTATTCCTATTTCCCTATCCTTTATTCATTCATTTTTTCCTATTTATTCGGGTGAGTTTTTTTAACCCTTATGTGCTGTTGGGGATGTTTTCATCCACTATGGGGTATTTTCTAGTCTAAATTTGGCCATAACTTTCTCTGTGTTTCAGCAAATGGAATGATTTTTGGTGACAAATCTTATTTTGACACATATTTTGGGAAAATGCTTTGAAATTTTTCAAAAACTCAACAGTACACTGTGGGCAAATTTACTACCCTTTCGTTATGTTTGTGGCTGAAAACAGCCACTACTTTAAACTGCTGTAAAAATATATCAGATAAATATTTTTTTAAAATTTTTTTGCATAAATCTATTAATCAACCTCCGTCCTGCTCAAAAATACTAAATGTGTAAAAAAAAATCAGGATTTTAACTCTTTAATTGCCAAATTCGTAAATGATGTCACTGATTTGGGAAAAAACACACACAAAATGACTAATTTTCAATATAAAATGTGATTGTGGACTGGATTTTTTTTAACCTTTTATCACAGTCTTGGACATGTCAAAGATCAGAAACAACATTAGTTTTGATGCATTGTTAGTTTTTGTGCAGCATCAGATTTTAACTTTTTCTCCCTCATTTACTGTTTGTGGCTGTTTTTGCCCCATTGACTTCCATTATAACCACATTTTTTGATTGCAAAGTCATGACACCATATAATTATGCATTTTTGATTGTTGGTGGTTTTCCCTGTTGGGAAGAGGTACAATTTGTAATTTTTACTGTTGATAACCAGGTGGCACCATTAACCCTTTAGATAGGCCTGTGCAAAAAAAAGCTTAGTTTCTGGCTTTTACATGGAGTTATATGAAGTGTATATGGAGTATAATAGCATAATAAAGTGTGTGTGTGTGTGTGTGTGTGTGTGTGTGTGTGTGTGTGTGTACTCACCTTGATGCGTCTGAGAAAATCAAAATATGCACCTCAGCTCTCAGAACTACATGGAGTAAACAAAAACAAAGTAAGTGTATTTATGCATCTGCTGCCTTTTGATGGTGAGAAATGCAGACTAAACAAATACAAAGCAAGTGGATTTAAACACTTGCATGCAAGCCTGCTGGTCATTTGATGGTGAGAAGAGCAGCAAGCAACATGAGAAAGGGCTTGACTTGTAGTGAAGTTTCAGAGATGATTATGCAGCCTGACCCCTCCAGCGAGCTGCACGATGTATCGTCTTCTCCCTCTGACACCACAGACTCAGGAGAGTCAGATCCTGATTTGGATGTGGCACCCTCATCATCCTCTCTAGCTTCCACTGAAGGCGAGGAGGATTCGGAGGATCCTGGATCTGGGTGGATTGGGAGAAATGGCGAAGTGTGGTTTTCCACCAACGCGGAGACAACTCCCTTTCTTCAGCCTGCCAACTCCCGTGACTCCAGGGCCGACGTGCTATGCCATCGCAAGCGTCCAGAACATGGATTCTGTGTTCAATCTGTCTTTTACGGAGTAAAAATAGGAGGGGAAGGCGATGATCCCACAGGCAACGTGTGGACTCCCCTCTGGACCTGTAGACGCCAGCCAAAATCAGTAGCCCCCATGTAGGCACGGAGATCTGTGGAGTCCACCCCGTTTCTCATTGTGCGGCGCCCATGGAGGTTGGTCATGCTGACAATGAGGTCAATCATCTCCTCAGTAAAAAAACGAATCCGTTGAACACAGAATTCATGTTCTAGATCCTTGCGATGGCATAGCGCGTCGGCCCTGGAGTCACGCCTCTGACAGGCTGAAGAAAGGGAGTTGACTGAAAACCACACTTCGCCATTTCTCCCAATCCACCCAGATCCAGGATCCTCCGAATCCTCCTCGCCTTCAGTGGAAGCTAGAGAGGATGATGAGGGTGCCACATCCAAATCAGGATCTGACTCTCCAGAGTCTGTGGTGTCAGAGGGAGAAGACGATACATCGTGCAGCTCGCTGGAGGGGTCAGGCTGCATAATCATCTCTGAAACTTCACTACAAGTCAAGCCCTTTCTCATGTTGCTTGCTGCTCTTCTCACCATCAAATGACCAGCAGGCTTGCATGCAAGTGTTTAAATCCACTTGCTTTGTATTTGTTTAGTCTGCATTTCTCACCATCAAAAGGCAGCAGATGCATAAATACACTTACTTTGTTTTTGTTTACTCCATGTAGTTCTGAGAGCTGAGGTGCATATTTTGATTTTCTCAGACGCATCAAGGTGAGTACACACACACACACACACACACACACACACACACACACACACACACACACTTTATTATGCTATTATACTCCATATACACTCCATGTAAAAGCCAGAAACTAAGCTTTTTTTTTGCACAGGCCTATCTAAAGGGTTAATGGTTCCACCTGGTTATCAACAGTAAAAATTACAAATTTTACCTCTTCCCAACAGGGAAAACCACCAACAATCAAAAATGCATGATTATATGGTGTCATGGCTTTGCAATCAAAAAATGTGGTTATAATGGAAGTCAATGGGGCAAAAACAGCCACAAACAGTAAATGAGGGAGAAAAAGTTAAAATCTGATGCTGCACAAAAACTAACAATGCATCAAAACTAATGTTGTTTCTAATCTTTGACATGTCCAAGACTGTGATAAAAGGTAAAAAAAAATCCAGTCCACAATCACATTTTATATTGAAAATTAGTCATTTTGTGTTTTTTTTCCCCCAAATCAGTGACATCATTTACGAATTTGGCAATTAAAGAGTTAAAATCCTGATTTTTTTTTAAACATTTAGTATTTTTGAGCAGGACTGAGGCTGATTAATAGATTTATGCAAAAAAAATTGAAACAAATATTTATCTGATACATTTTTACAGCAGTTTAAAGTAGTGGCTGTTTTCAGCCACAAACATAACGAAAGGTTGTAAATTTAAACGATGCACAAGGGTTAAAAAATTTAAAATTTAACAAGTGGTTCAATAACTTGTCTAATTTCAACCTAAAAATAGGCTACATCAACTACAATTATGTAGGCTAATTAATATTGTGTGTTGGCTATAGGTTATTTTTAGTTGCACTGATATGATGATTGCATAACGAATTAACAATTCGTTCCAACTTGACGTCAGCATGTTTTAATAATTAATTTCCTCATTTTATATAAATCGTACAAAATTAACAATATACTATTTCGATCCATGGTTTAGTAAATCGTGACCACGTTGTAATAATTTGTTTTCTTGTTTTAATAAAACGAGAGTAGCCTACGAATTTGTTCAACATGGCCACGATTTACTAAACCAGGGAACGATTTAAGAATTTGTGGAAACGAATTTAATTCGTGGCCACCCTAAATGAGAGAACGAATTCTTAATTCATGGTTGGGAACGAAATGTTATTACAATATATTTTAGTCTGTATGTCATGAGAGGGGCTCAGTACAACAGCCTTACCCATTTATCTATTAATTTATTCTCGAGTGGTATGGCTATAGCTCACCTTTTGCTGCACTACCATGTTTGCGTAGCACATCCTCGTGCTTTCTGGCAATGTGACGCTTAAGATTCCAATATGAATCTTTGCTAACTCTCACAGTCTCTCCACACTGCCTTTCAATTTCTTCTCCCTGCTCGTTCTTAGCTGTTATTTTCACTGTGCATTTATGCATAAGGCTCACAACTTCCTTAAAACAATATTTGAACTCCATAACCAACCCACTATTGCTTCAGCTAATTCACACACACAGATTCTCGAACTAGCAAATCACAACAGGGCATTCTGGGTTGAGCGAGCGGCGCTGAGCGGACGGAGCGAGCGGAGCGGAATCTTCAGATAGGCGCTCTCCGCTCAGGAGGAAGTATTACCGCTCCGCTCCCCGCTCCGCTCGCGCTCCGCTCCGCTCACATGCTCTGGTCCAGACCCAACCAAAAACAGTCCTTCAGTTCCCTGTCGTTGAGTGGAGCCAGGTGGCAAAATTCCACAAACTCACCCACATAGACCTCTATGGGGCGTTCCTCCTGGAAGATGGAGCAGAGTTTCGTGACTGGGTCCATCCTTTAGTGCCTATTTTTTGGGTCGGTCAATCTGTCAGGCTGCAGGGTAGATGAAGTAGGAGGCAAACTCGCAGATGAAGTAATCCAAGGTTTTAATTCACAATCTCACAAAAACAAGGAACAGGGAGCATGTGCTCAGGCAAAGATCGCCTAACATAAAACATTGACCAACAGTGAAGAGTGAACAGAAGGAACTTAAATACACAGACAGATGAACACAAGACAGGTGATGCAGATGATGATGATGAACAGGTGGGTAACGAAGGGAGTGAGTTCAGGTGTGGAAACAAGGAGGATTCTGGGAACTGTAGTGAAGACGAAGACAGGACGATGACAGACGGTGAATGTGACAAACATAGCCTACATTTATCTAATTTTGATATCTTCTTTTAATTTTCTGACTCAAATTTCTCTGTACAATATATAGTCAACTTAATAATTAAGATAGGCTTTAATATTAAACAAAAATTCACTTTAAAGAAAAGCTTCCTACAAAACAAAACAAAACAAAAATCATGTCTCCCGATAGGCCTATAGCCTATTGCAAATCCAATCTTACTCATGCTATTCACTTTTCGTTATCAACATGGGAAAAATAGCATTATATTGGGACGACGTGTGTATCAGGCGTCTTATTAGGCGACGTACTGAGGGACGACGTGTGTATCAGGCGTCTTATTAGGCGACGTGCCTGGTTCAGACGTTATGATTTTTTTATACATTTCTCACGTACGCCGTCGCCACGTCGCCGTAAGGTATACGTTACTACTGTGACGGCGCCGTGACGTCGCCGCCGGTCTGTCGTCTGACATCTCTATCAATCCCATTCAAAAATAGACACGGACTGACGGCGACGGAAGGGTAGACTGCTCCTTCGCCTTCTTCAGGGTAGACTTAGAAAAGGCATTATCTACCCGCCATAGGCGTGAACCGGTGTAGATGCACTCAATCAGACAGGAGAACCGTGACTGAGAACGTAACGTCGGGAAGCGTGTTTGTGAAGGCGGGCCAGGGGGTGGTATTCAGTTTTGATTTGATGAATGATGAGAATCATTGAATTTGATGAGAATGATTTGATTTGATTTGAATCTATTTATTTATTAATTTATCTGAGGTGCCGGAACGCAGTTCCGGACCGTTCCGGCCCACTTTAACCCCTGGTCACGGGGGACCTTCGTGGGACGTTTGAAAAACATTCGGGGACCTTTACAGAACGTTCATTAGAAGTCCTTTTAACATCCTTTTATACTAAGCAGTCTGATAACACAAAATTGAAACTACCCAAGGAATATCAGGAAACAAAATACTTTTATTTAACAAAAAAGTGCGTGTATGTTGTGTATGTGTTTGCGTGTTGCCAGGTTAACAGCTGAAACGCGTTTTTACTCCTCCACATCTGACTCCACTCGTATGCTTGTGTGACCTTTGCTTTTTATTCAACCCGGTTTGTCCCACCCTTCATTAGCACACACACTCGAAATGTGGATGACAGCCGACTTTATTTTCCTGCACACAGAGCAGTGAAAGAGAGAAGATGGTAAATCGTAATGTTGTTTAAAGCTCCACCCACAGCAGTTCTCTTTAGCTCTGCTGCTCTCAATATCACAGTAAACATTACTCATTCACATTATAGTGTACTTAACAAAACAGTAAACAAAAATAAAAATAAATCTGAAATGTAAACTCTCCAGGAAAATTACAACCTTTGTAAACATTTCAATGCTGTCTTTTCCTTCTTAAACTTTGGTTTGTGATTGTATGAAACTGATTACACAGCTTACATCATCCATTTTATGTTACTCTTAAATGTATGAAATTAATGGAAATAACATCTAGTATTTTTAGTAAAACCATGAATAGGGAATGTGAAGGTGACGTCACGCCGTGTTGCATTATGGGTCCGCCGCCATATTTAGAGGATCGCGCCCTATCCCGCTCTACCCCGCTGTATGTGAATTCATGTGTTGGAGGCTGTGTTTTGAATTTTCTGTCGAGATTTTAATAAACGTCGATATGGTTGGTCAGTGCTGCTCGATCAAGAACTGCCATAGCAGGTCACACGATCGTTCAGGGAGGAAAATGAACAACAGAATACGTTTTTTCAGCTTTCCTTCCTTGAAAAAACAACAAGGGAAGCAGATGGAGGAGCTGACGAGAAGACGCCGGATCGTGTGGGTTGCCGCAATCAGGAGAATTTTTTTTACTTTTCACAACATCCCTGCATCAGCGAAAGTGTGTTCGCTGCATTTTCAGTCAGGTGAGTTCTCTGGTCTCTAACTTTGACCTAAATACAATATTTTCATTTTGCTCTCATTGTCTTAAATATCGGTGTGTGTTGACTTCCAGAGCAAAACATTATTTGTGACTATAAACAGATAATGTTCCATTTGCAACTCCAATCACAATATCTAAGAAATTGATTGTGTGTGTGTGTGTGTGTGTGTATGTATGTATATGTATATATGTGTGTGTGTGTGTGTGTGTATATATATATATATATATATATATATATATATATATATATATATATATATATATATATATATATATATATATTAGGGGTGTGACGGTTCACAAAATTCACGGTTCGGTTCGATACGATACACTGGTGTCACAGTTCGGTACGTTTCCGATACAGCAAAAAGAAAGAAATGCCAGAGAAATTTCCATGATTTATTTTTTTTTTTTTACTAAAACTAACATCAAAGTATGGTCATTTTTTACTTTGAGCAATGATGGAGCTATACTTGACTCTTCTTAGGAGCATATAAAACAAAAACAGCTCCTTTATAAAAAAAAAAAAAAAAATTGTAGTAGTAGTAATAAACAAAGGTTTATTTTATTTCAGATTAACATTTGAGAGCAGCAATTTTATTCATAATGTCGAAATAAAACCGACGTAACGTTACTTGAAAGCACAATGTTTCTTCCTGGTTTCCACTTCAGCGCTGTTTGATCCATAAATAACGGAGAAATGTGAATGCTTCTCACTAGATCTCGCAGCAATGTTATTACTTCAGTGGCGAATTCAAATGCTTTCTTTACTGGATCTCTTAGCACTGTGTAATAACAGTGTCGCTTGATCAAGATCGGCTCGCGCTGCATTGGTCCAAACTGATAAACGGTCCGTGAAGCACAAAATAAGGAGTAGCGCAGTTTCGTTCCGCTTTCATTACGTTTGTCATTTGATGTTGGGCAATGTTGTGGTCGATTATGAGCCTACATTTGAAATAATGAAATATTGTTCGGCAGGAAAAATGGTCCAACGAACCGTTCGGTTTGTAATGCGTACCGAACCGAAAGCCTCGTACCGAACGGTTCAATACGAATACGTGTATCATTACACCCCTAATATATATATATATATATAAATGTATATATATGTATATGTGTGTATATGTGTGTATGTATGTATATATGTGTGTGTAGATGTAAAAAAAAAAGGATAACTATAATGTATGGCGGAATAGCACTTGGGACTCGGGAGCACTTCGACTTGGCGCAGTAATATCATCACTCCTGAAAAATCCTCTCCCTTCTGTCATTAGAACCAACGTGACTTTTTACTGCGCCGAGTCGAAGTGCTCTCAAGTGCTATTCTGCCATACGTTATAGTTATCCTTTTTACCCGCTTAGAAAAGCACCACGTTTTATTTTGTGTCACCATACTTGCTCGTGTAACTACTCGTGTAACTGTATTTAAATAGGGAAAACATGGAGGTGTTTGGTCACTTCTAAATTCATCTCTGTTTGGATCCTAATGAATGAACTGGGCTAAGCTAAGTGCTATCAAAGTGTCGCCGCACGCCAGAGCGATTGAGTGCACGCACTGAGACGAGGGAGGTATGTAACAACTCGTCTTAGTTAAGGGAATAACATTGTGTTTTCTCTTGTTTTTTTCGACATATGTTCTCAATGCCTGCTTTTCATGTGTAATGCCCCAATTGACATCAGCTGTGCTACATTTGCTGTCCTTGGGATAACAAACCTTTTTTACAGTTGACAGAGCTGGTGCTTTGATATCAGTAGCATAAACAGCAGTAATAATGTAACAGGTATTTGTGAAGATCCAGTGTGTGTGTGTGTGTGTGTGTGTGATTGTGATTGTGTCTGTGCTTGCGCGCATGTATGTGTGTACAACATTCTCACTGAACAACATTAGCCTATGTTCTATTCTTGTCGCTCAATTTCCCTTTCCCAGTATGGGGATAACAGATAATATTTCCTAACATCAATACAGAAATAATGTGACACTTAAACAATAGAGGACAATACTGTCTTGGTGTATCCTTCCTTAAGAAACCACGTAGAGAGTGTAACATAACATTAACCTCTATCGCGACTAGCATATTTTACATAACTGTTAACCTTATACATTACATACACAGCATTCATTTCTGAACTGTATTATTCGTCTAGCTGACAAGCTCTCATATAATGTAACAAACATACTCAGTGGCTTTGCCAATAACCGTTAACTGACCGCGCGCCATTGTACTCGAATAAGCTTGTCAAAACTCACAAGAAAACCCATTGCTGTAGAGAGTTAACATTACAACAGGTCGCTATCTGTGTTTCTACTACTGTTAACTATTTTCAAGATTCTGTTTTAAGTGTATTTACCTGTATTTACTCTTGTTCTGGCGTCAGCTATTTACTAGTAGTAGTGATGTCCGGTTCGTGAACGAATCGTTCTTTTGAACCAGTTCTTTTTAGTGAACTGGTCGAACCAGTACACTAAATCGAACTGAATCGTTCGAAACAGTTCGCGTCTTGCGTCAGCGCTGATTGTTACTAAGTTACTCACTTTCGGACATGCCTGAGTCCTGACAGTCCCTTCGACTCAAAATAAACCAATATCCCGGAGTAGGCATATATGTTACTGCAGTAAATCCAACAGTTCACTGAACTGAGACATGTTTTCATTTCATTTCATTTCATTTATTAAGATCCCCATTAGCGCCTGAAATCTCAGTTGCTATTCTTCCTGGGGTCTCCTCTTCATTACATCACAAATTTACATAATTCATCATTTTATACATTATTCACACGCACACACACCCACTCACACCCATCCACAAACAACATCATCTACAATAGCCCAATGCAATTAAATAAATAAACAAACAAACAAAAAATGCTATAGCCTACATTTGAACATATAATCCATAAATAGCTCTCCAATACAAACTATAAAACATCTTTCCATATTACCATACTCTTCCAGCATCATGACTCTTGTGTGAACAGAAACAATTTTAATTTCTTTTGAAAACAATTTCTGTTATTTTCCAACAACAAAAATCCTGGTAATCCATTCCATGCAACCATGGCCCGATAAAAAAACTGTTCTCTGAAACTGATTAGTTCTGACTTGAGGCAGAACACATCGCATTCCAGTGGTTTGTCTTGTGCAGTAATTATGTTGATCAGCAAAAAATGTCAATTTTCTGTAAATTATTTCAGGAGTTTTTGTTTCAATGATATTATGAATAAATGATAAAAGACAATATTTCAATCTATATTTTACAGTTAACCATGCCAAATTATTGTGCATTGTAATTATATTAGTTGTATATGGACAACCCAAAACGATACGTGCCACTTTATTCTGTGCGACTTGCAGTTTGTATAAATTATTTTCATTGGTATTTGACCAAACAACTGACGCGTAGTCTAAATGAGCTAATACTAAAGATTGGGCTAATCGTTTGGTCAGCCATTTGGGAATAAATTTCTTACAGTATCTGATTATTCCCATACTACGACCCATTCTTTGCAATATTTTATTTATCTGGCTATTCCAAGACAATGATCTATCCACAATTACACCCAATAGATGAATTTCTTCTACTTGCTGAATCACATTTCCTCCTATATTTAAGTGCAATGTTAATGATGGCTTAAGAAAATATTTTGACCCAAGTATCATGCATTTTGTTTTACCTGCATTAGTAAGTAATTTATTGTCAGTAATCCATTGTATGACCAAGTCTAACTCCATATTTAACATAATATTCAGTTGATCTATATCTCTTGCTGATTGACACAATGTTGTGTCATCTGCATACATTGCCATGGTTGCATGTTTAATTACAAGTGGAAAATCATTTGTGAAAACGGAAAATAAAAGGGGTCCTAAACAACTGCCCTGGGGCACCCCACAACTCATTTCTTCCACCTCAGAGTAGCTACCATTAAACTGTGTACTCACGTTTTCTAAGATAGCTTTCAATCCATCTAACAGCAGTTGTTTCAAATCCATAACAAACTAACTTTTTAAATAAAATATTATGGTCTAGAACATCAAAGGCTGCACTTAGATCTAAAAATACTGTGCCCACTAAATTCTTATCAATTTCCTGTAGCCAATAGTCAGTTAACTGAGTGAGTGCTGTTGTTGTGGAATGACCCATTTTATAAGCATGCTGATACATTGTGTTTAACCCATTTACTTCCAAATACTCTTGTATTTGATCATACACAACTTTTTCCATCACTTTGCTTACTGCCGGTAATAAACTTATTGGTCTGCTATTCTGACCTGAAAACTGTTCTTTGTTATTTTTTATTAAAGGTAAAATTTTTGCTTTTTTCCATTGTGAGGGAAAAACACCTGCTGTTAAACTCAGATTAATAATATGAGAAATGGGCAAAGCAATGACATCTACCACCATCTTCAACAATTTAACATCTAAGTGATCTATTCCACAGGGTTTATCTTTACTTGCTTGTAATATTTTCTTCACATTGTCCTCTGTTACAGTGTTAAATTTAAATGTGCAATCTTTTGTTTTCATTATCCTATTTGATATTAGATCATATGAGATATTTTCATCTTGTCCCAAATCCATGGCTTGTCTAATTTTTTGTATTTTATGCTTAAAAAAATGGCTCAAATAATTAGCAATCTCTTTTGGTCTAGAAAGACAAATCCCATCAGCCTCTAATGATGTTGTATTACGTTTTGTTTTCCTTCCCAGTAATTCATTAAGTGTTTTCCATACCTTTGCACTGTCCATTCCAGCATCTCTTAATTTATTTTGATAATATATTTGTTTTTACGTTTGTTCATTTTAGTCACCTGATTTCTAAATTTACGATACTTATTCCACTGAACCACGTCATTCTGTTTAATAGCTTCTACTTTAGCTTGATTCCTGTGCCTCATATATTCTTTGTGTTGTTGTGCTGAGAGAAGTGATGAGCACGAGCAGTTGATACTGAGCATGCGCGCAATACCGAACGTACAGGTACAGCGGTTCTCGGATCATCAGTACAGAACTGAGAACTGTTTCTTTCGGACACGTTCGATACGGAGAACCGATGAGCTGATGAGCTGAGCATGTGTGCAATTTTTTCAGAGGGTCGAAAAATGCATGTTTATTAAGTATTTTATTGAACATCAATAAGTAGGCTATAGCAAAATAAAACATGTTAGAAACATGTTTATCACATGGGCTACTGTCTATTCACTGTATTATTTTAAAGATTGGAAACACAATGAATGGATTGTAAAACTAAACATGTATTATTATACTAAAACATTATTTTCAGGAATAGATCATTTAATTTCTAAGTAAGTTGATACACATTTTTGACGTAAACTCTTGCCAAGGTTTTAAGGGTGCAAAGTAAATGTTTATAATGTGTTAATCAAAACATAACGTATTAAACCAGGGGTGCCCAATCCTGCTCCTGGCTAACGACTGTCCTGGGGTGCGTTTCCCGAAAGCATCGTTAGCCAACTATGGTCGCAAGTTCCGTCGTTACCAATAGAGTTCAATGGACATTGTGATGAACTTGCGACCATAGTTGGCCAACGATGCTTTCGGGAAACGCACCCCTGCACAGTTCATCTCCAACCCTAATCAAACACACCTGAAGCAACCAATTAAGGTCTTCAGAGCACGTCAGGATCACTTGAAAATTAAAGGCAGGTGTGTTTGATTAGGGTTGGAGATGAACTATGCAGGACAGTCGATCGCCAGGAGCAGGATTGGGCACCCCTGTATTAAACATACTGGAGACATGCATCGAGTTTTTAGTTTTGTCGACTGTAGGCTATAGCAGTGGTTCCCAAACCTGTCCTGCCGGCACCCCAACACTGCGCGTTTTCTTTGTCTCCCTAATCAAACACACCTGATTCAACTCATCAGCTCATTATCACATGGGTTAATGAGCTGATGAGTTGAATCAGGTGTGTTTGATTAGGGAGACAATGAAAACGTGCAGTGTTGGGGTGCCGGCAGGACAGGTTTGGGAACCACTGGGCTATAGTAAGGTTTCAGCAGTTCTCAGCTCACACACAGGCCAATGCTACGGTTCTCGAGTCAAGAACTGGTTGTTGCAGCAGTTCTCGGATCACCAGTACAGAATCGAGAACTGTTTCTTTCGGACACGTTCGATACAGAGAACCGATGAGCTGGAGAGACTGCGCATGCGTGATCGCACCGTCTCTGAACCGAACTTTCTTTTGGCCAACTGATGCTGTGTTTATATACTGTCTATGTGCTGTGCTGATACATGAGCATGGGTGAACCAAGGACTTAAATGAGGGGCCGAATTCGGCGAAATGTAAGTTTATTTAATTACAAATAAAATAAAAATGATGAAGACCAGTTTATTCACTTTAAGACATGTAAAACATCTGCGTTTGCGCATCGCCTTAGGCCTACTACAGGGTTCATTTTCAAAACGTAAATGTAAGAAACCTATCCAAGATGATTATGACGATGAGTACTATTATTTAATTGAAGTTATGATTACAAATGCCTTTATTTGAATGTATATTTATCCGCCGGGATGATCGAATTGACGTCATTACGTGATGACGTAAAAGAACTGGTGAACCGTTTTTTTTAACCGGTTCATTGAAATGAACTGTCCGAAAGAACCGGTTTGCGGAAAAGAACCGGACTTCCCATCACTAACTAGTAGTTGCCTATGTGTATTACGGAGAGCGCCATCTGCTGGAGAGTTTACTCTTAACAGGGGTGAATTATATCACAATGAGAGGTCTACAGAATCAGTGGCAGTGTTCCTAGCAAAAATAAAATGGGGTTCAGTCTTTTCTGTTTTCTAAAATCACCCTATGCCACATCTGCTCGAGCAGCAAACCACAATGAAGATTTCTGCTGTTTCCTTGTCCTCTTTTCAATCTCTACAGCCTGTGCCTCTGAAACATCAGCATGTTTTTGTAGTGCCTGGCAGTGCTGTTCCAATACTGATAAATCACATCCAACAAACCTGGGGTCATGTAGGCAGTGAAGGGATTTCAACTGTGTGACAGGCTGCACAGGATTTCTGAACTCCTCGCAGTAATCTGGCAGCACACACTCAGTATAGCAGACTTGCCACCTGTTTTATGAAGATCAGTGTGAAACTGTCTTAGCTCTGAATGTGTAGGTGATGGTGTAGGGATCGTCTTGGTACAAGTCCTCAATCCATGCTTGTTGTCAGTCTCGCCATCCAACAGAGAGTTCATTGATTTTCGCATGGCAACAGCAGAAGTGTAATTAATCTTATGGCCTACCTCACCGTGAACTTTTTTCACATTACTCGTTAAGATCCAATATGCAGACATGTCTGTGACAGTCCTCATTTCTCTGCAACACCGGCCATACACGTACAATGGGCTGAGGAAACTTCACCATTGGTGTTGATAATAACCCAAGCCTTCAGAGGAACTTCACTAAGGCGCTGGGAGTGCATCACCTGTACATAAAGACAGAAATGTTAATGACAGATCATGTAACAAATTAATTTGTGATTAAGTAGAAACATTTAAATTATCTTGTTTTCATGCTAACACTGTCAAACTAACTTGTAAATGTAAATGATGTATTTCAATGTAAAAATAATGAAATGTAAATTATTGATTGTAAATTATGTATTCATTAATTTCTAATCAACATAACCACATGAGTTACAAAAATAAATCTTCCCACCACAAGCAAAATAAAACTGGGTTTTTAGACAAAGTTGACGATTAGGCCTATAACAAATCTTTTTTTTTTATTAAATGCAACTGCTCAAACCCACTGCTTATGACTCTTCAAAATAACATAACTTTAGCTGAATATTTAGCATTTTGTTTGTTTTAATAACTTGGTCAAAACTAGGGATGTCCCGATCAGGTTTTTTTGCCCTCGAGTCCGAGTCCGAGTCATTTGATTTTGAGTATCTACCGATACCGAGTCCCGATCCGATACTTCGATAAAAAAGAATAAAGAAGGGCAAAAAAAAAAAAAAAACAGATCCAGGATGTTCCTTATTTTTTTATTTAATTCACCTTATTTTAACATTCAACAACTCTTACAAACACTGTAGAGCACTTCTGTGAGGTAGCTTGAACAATCATTTATGTAATAAATAACATAAATTCTTCACCTTTGCACTGCAGGGCTTGAATTTTCGGTGCGTGAATGCCGGGGTTGCGCATAATTTAAACCATTCCGGCAAGGTTAGCTTTTATAGTGCGAGAAATTCCCGCACAAATATATTTGCTTCATCTCAGAGCAATTGATTTAAAAAAAAATCACAGATGCGAGAAAAAATGTCAAACTGTCTTTTATTTTCGAATTTAATTCGAATTTAATTCCTCAATCAGCGCTGGACCGGCTTTCTCTGTCTTCCGCTGAGTCCTGGCCGTAGACAGATCATATGTTTCACGCTGTCAATGCAGTGGTCTGCGTTGCGCTGATCTTATTCACACTATCGAGTGTAGGTGCAGCATTCTATCATTTTGAGTCATAATGAGCTGTTTGTGAAGAAATTATCCGCTTCCAAATTATGCCATTTTAATCAAGAAACTGAAACATTAAAAAACATGTTGCTCTTTATGGTGTGCGAGTGATAGAGCGCGGCAGCAACGAACCATCAGCTTGCAGCGTAACAACATTGAATGCTCGGCCGAACAGCTGATCATAGCTGTACAGGGCGACTTATTATTTTTCATCTCCATAAATATATCTAGTAGTAAAGCTAATGCAAGGGCTAGAAATCTACTTTGCTGATACTTCCTTGTCATCATGGAGAGCGCAGTTCATGGTTGCATAGCAACGACAGACGCCACAGAGAGCAAGCGCTTGAAGGAGACAGCGGTGCGCCCGCGCTTTCACTTGGTTAGTTTACACATCATACGTCTTTGCAACAAAGTGATGTCATGCCGCACGCGTTGCAAGTTTCTGTGTGGATTCTAACTCTGTGCCACCGCATAACTATAGATGTGTTAAAAAATAATGAGAATAAATAAATATATATCCGAGTCCTGATCGGGAGGTAACGTCCTATTCCGATCGAGTCTGAAACCACGTGATCGGGCCCGATTTCCGATCACGTGATCGGATCTGGACATCCCTAGTCAAAACACAAGTGCCATCTTTACAGAATCAACAAGATACGTAGGTATTAATACATTGTCAGTAAATAACATATTTCAAAACGCACAGAAAGAGACAAGGGTTTATAGTGCTTTGATGAGGTATCTAAGGGATTGGTTGAAAAATAAACAAGCCGTGGAAACTACATACCAGCTAGCACCAAAAACATTGCTGGGGTGAATGTTGGCTACTACATCCTTGGAGACTCTGACTATCCCTTGCAGAACTGGCTATTAAAACCATTCATTGACACTGGACGGCTAACAGCGGAACAGCGGGTCTACAACATGAAAATCTCCAGAGCACGTGTAGTGGTTGAAAATGCTTTTGGTAGATTAAAAGGAAGATGGCGTTGCCTTATGAAAAGAAATGACTGTGCGGTCGACCTTGTGAAATCTATGGTGCTGACATGCTGTGCTCTACATAACCTTTGTGAGAGTCATGGAGAGGCCTATGAGAGTGCATGGGATCCACCTTCAGCAGCAGAGCCTGTCCTGGGACTGGCACAGCCTGTAGAGGAGGAGGGCAGGGATGTCCGTGAGGCTCTGATGCGTTACTTGAATAGTTGACTATGTCTGTTCTGTAAAGTGTGTTGTAAATAAACTTTTGTGCAGTATTTGAAAAAGTTTCCCTTGCATATTTATTTACCCATTTATTATAAATAACCCATTTATTATAAATATAATATTAATAATAAATAGCATCATTATAAAGATGTAAAATTCCAGCTTTGATATTTGACCACTGTTTATGATAAATCTGCTTTGCAGTGACATTAAATTCTTAATTTATTCCAGGAGTGCAAAATTATTAATCTGTGACATTTGATATTTTGAATAGGAATTATCACTCATAATGCAGTCAATCATGTTTTCTCAGGTTTGTGTTCACTTACATGAAATATACAGCATTCATCAGGGCTCTTATCCAATTGTGTGCATATTTGTTCATTTGTGTCCTTTTTGTTCATTTTATGTCCAAACACTATTTTAAACCACAAGCGGAATATGATACAAATACTCAATGGCGGTTTAAAGTGAGTTTTAAGTAAAAGTGTACTATTAATCTTTTAAATTGTGACATGTAGCTTGATGATACCTGTTGCTCTAATCCACATGCACCATTAAAAAGGAAAGTACACGTTTGACAAGTACATTTTATTGAAGAAAAATGTAAACAGATCAAACGTTAAACAAAGTGCAAATGTATGTAGTGCAAAAAAAATGTATATAAAGACGTATAAAGACAAATTTAAAAGTAAAGAATGTACACCAAGCAAACTTTAAATGTGCAAATGTATGTAGTGCAAATGTATGTAGTGCAAAAAATAAATATAAAAAATATAAATAAGACAAACAAATTTAAAAGTAAAGAATGTACACCAAGCAAACTTTAAATGTGCAAATGTATGTAGTGCAAATGTATGTAGTGCAAAAAATAAATATAAAAAATATAAATAAGACAAACAAATTTAAAAGTAAAGAATGTACACCAAGCAAACTTTAAATGTGCAAATGTATGTAGTGCAAATGTATGTAGTGCAAATGTATGTAGTGCAAAAAATAAATATAAAAAATATAAATAAGACAAACAAATTTAAAAGTAAAAAATGTACACTAAGCAAACTTTAAACGTTGTGCACAAACGTATGTAGTATAAAACCATTCACAGGAAAAACAAGTTAAAAAAATAACTATTTCCGTGAAGTATGGACTAGGGAGGTTTTAGTCAGGCAGAGAGTTCTGTTCTTGTCGGTTCTGTCACTGTTCTGTTCTGTCACTCATCGTCTGTACAAGCATCCCCATTACGTTGGGAAAGGCTTGATTGAATGCAGCCGTTTGTGCATTTTCCTCCCTCCTTAAGGCCACTTCCTGCTCCCTTGCTTGCCGGGCCTCATCTATTGCCATCTGCAAATGGAGCTCCCTCTGTGCCCGGCTCAGTTCCTGCTGTTGAATATCAGCCACCTGCATCTCTCTTAAAACAGCAAGATGCTCCTGATGGTGCATGCTCCGTTTCCTCTTGCCTGGACACAAAGAAAGAAAAGTTATAATTGTGATTTTTTTTTCTAAAGGTTTTTGCTAAAATCAAAAAAAAAAATTGAGAGTAAAAATAAAGCTAACATTATCACATATCATCAATTAATTTATGAAAGAACTGTTCATTAACAACCCCATGATCTACAGTGTGAACTAATCAAAGTTACAGTAGCTAGCAATAATGTATTTATGGTGAGCAACAGGATTTCATGATATATCCAATTTTAGTGCAGGCTTTCAAAACGATATAAGAAAAGGATTAGGTAAGCTTAGTCTAAATATATGATTTGTAACAGTAAGTGTTTTAGTCATATTTCATACCTGGTACCACACGCTCTGGTGTCCTGCTGGTGCTGCTGGAGGTTGCTGGTGTCGACGGTCGTGCTGGTGGTGACGCTGCTATCACCAGTTGGGACGTTGAGGCATCACTGCACGGAGAAAGTGCTAACGAGTCAATCGTAGACAGTGCATCTGAAACAAAAAGTTTGTACAATGTTTGTTAATGCACAAATTACAGCAACACAAATCAAACTAGCAACAATAACAAATCCAGAACATTTAAATAATAATTGAATAGGCATACATGTAAAAAAAACAAAATAAAGCTTTACAGTATAGATGGTCAATAAAGTGAAGCTTTCAAACTTAATATATTGGACACAAAGTTACGTACCATCCTCGATTGTGTTGTCCAACAACGAGGTGGCCGAGTCCAGGGCACCCTCTCTCCCATTGCTCGCAGGGCGACTTCCGTAGATAGCGTCCATTTGGTCGAACCACTTCCACATTCTTCTGTTTGCACCACTCCGGCCGTTGTGATCCTTTATGGCTCGGTAGTCACTTTTTAGTTTTTTTAATATGTCCCTACACTGTTTGTAGGTCCGGTGGTAGCCGTGTGCGGCTAAGAGCTGTGCTACTTCTTGGAACACTTTTTTATTCCGTGTTGCCCCATCTAGCTCTCGCTGGATCCGCTCCTCGGCAACCAACGAGAGGAACGTCTGCACCTCGTCCACTGACCACGATTCAGCCATTTCTTTTTTTGAATTTTTTTACTTCTTTTGTCAAGTAAATCCTCTAAAAACATGTGCTACCGCGTTGGCTGTTGTCTGGCTATTTAAATCTAGCGGGTATATAGTGTCTCGTGTCGTAAATACAATGACGCTGGTAGTGACGATTCTGTCTGACCAATCAGTGATCTGCAGTGTTTTCACGTCACATTTTAGTATCGGTACGGTACGCTTGGAACCTCAACAGAGGTGGTACCATTTAAAGCGAGCCGTACCGTACCATGCAGTGGAAAAGCGCCAAAGCGTGCCGTGCCGTACCGAACCGTACCGTGCAGTGGAAAAGCGCCAATAATTATTTATATGTATGCAGTGTCATAGCTACATCTCTGACGTTTATAACAAACCAAACCGTTTGAAAATCGGTAGAAAATTGAGTAAGTTATGGTTATGAAGTACATGCACAATGTTACGAGTGAGCAAGCACCCTGTGGTAAGATGGCCGCCGTGTGCGGACGTCGACCTCCATTGGCCAGCAGCGTGCACGAGAAATCTAGCCTTTATTATATGATATCTATGATAGCAACAGCCGGCGAAAACGTAAACAGAGATCGTGCCTCTAAACCATAGACTGTAAAAAAAGATGGACGACGCCCCTTCGCTCTCTTCCATTGATGAGAACTGAAGCCGCCAGAGTCCCGATATGGCGCTGACATATTGGAACTTGAGTCTGCGCAGTAGCGATCTCGGGACCAGACCTGCGCAGTAGTGAGCAGGAAGTAAAGCCGCGAAATCAACGCTCCGCCCTCACTCTCACACTTCTTAAAAAATTGATAGCAGTACGACAAAAGGCTTGTTAAAATAAAGTAAATACAATCTCCTCAGTCCTCCGAAGATCCCGAAAAAAATGTCCGTTGGTGCTTCAGTGACTACTTCGCTCGGAGAACCTGTCAATCACAGCTGTCAATCATGACGTTACACCACCGCATCACGTAACTAACTAAAAACCAACTTATTTTTGAAACAGACACTTGAACTTACATCAGCGTGATAAAAACGACAGCAAATGAAAGAAACCACCTTTGGAAAAAAGATATTTGAAGTGTAATTTAATTGTTTAGTTGGTGTCATGTCCCGTTGAATAACACGGGGAGGCGGGGCTTATGACCTATACTAGGACCAGTCACCGGGGGGCGATCTAGATGTTTTGGCTTCACTTTTCAGGGCTTGTGCGGCACGCTTGCTCTAAACATGGCGCCCATGTCCCATAATGCAACACTGCGTGACGTACCTTCACATTCCCTATTAAGTACTTTATAAAAACACAGTTCGTACCAAATATTTTTTAACAATACAGAAAATACAACTTCATGAACAGAGTAAATTCTTAAACACTATGTGATTAAAACATTTACCTGCACACAGAGCTGTGAAAGAGAGATGATTGTAAATCGTAATGTTGTTTAAAGCTCCACCTATTCAAAATACATTTCACCTCGTTTTCTAGAAAGCACATGGAAAATAACGCAGTTAGAAAGATCGTTGAGTGCATCCAAACGGATATAAAACGATCAAAATACACATAAATATAAACAGAAAACACTCTCTACAAAGCAATCAGTGTCTACTGTGAGCAATCCTTTTATAAAGTGTCAAACATTTGAGATGAAATTATATATTTTTAACTTTTAGTGTGGAGCTTCCACAGAAACGACTCACCCACAGCAGTTCTCTTTAGCTCTGCTGCAGATTGTTCAAACACAGTGTCCTATAGCGCCACCAGCGCAGCCAATAGGAAGCACAATCCCATTATTGCAGGATTTACTTTAAAGGAGACATATCATGCTTTTAAATTGTTCCTTTTTACATATAAATCATACATTTGTAGTCTATATAAAGCGGAACTGCAATGCTTGGGTCTGAATTCCTCATTATTATAGCTCCACAGGCCCCTTTTCTACCCCTTTTCTGATGTGCGTCTGAGAGCATCTCGTTTTGGTGCGGTCTCTTTAAATACAATTGAGACACTTCATACCCCGCCCCCTCTCCAGATTGCAGAGGTGACACTCGGTTCAACTCCACCCCGTTCGGCCATTTTTGTAGTCTGATAGCAGAGATGGGATTATCTAGCGGCACAGAAACGTTTTATTCACACGTTATTAACAAAATGTCAACAACGGAAGACTTGTCCAGCCAGCCTTACATGTTCGAGCCAGAGTTGGAGCCGGAGCGAGATGAAAATGAAGACGACGAACCTGCAGAACAACGTCTTCATATGGATGTATTGCAATGGTGTGTTACTGTATTTATTTACACATGAAACTTTGGTCTTCCGACCTTTTACCACCGTTTCGATTTATTTTGATTAATATGTGCGAGGGAGAGAGAGCAAGACAGCGTCTAATTTGGAGACGGTGATGTCTTGTTTACACTTTCGCCTGGTTCCGAGAGAGAGTGCGCGCATCCGAACACTTGTCCATAAATCATCAGTTATGAGAAAACACGTTCCTTTGAGATGCGTTCTGCTGTGATCTTTGTTGAACTATTTTTGCTGCTGAAACAGAACAAAAACAGTCAATATTGCATCTAAAATGTAAGTGACTTAATTTTAACTGTTTATTAACCTGTTGTATGAAATCAATGTCACAGTTTGAGAGCTAGCGATTTCAATGAATTATTATGGAAATACGAATGAACTAAAAAACGTGCGGCCTATTCTGTTCGTTCCTCGCTGTGGACGCGCACCGTTATGAATGTCTGTTTAGCCTGAGCTTTTTACTTTCATTTTAAAATTAGCGCCATGTGGGGCGGATTGCTTGAATTTATTTTACAAAAGCACAATGTTTGTGTTTTATTGCGAGTATACATACACATAAGTAAACACTTTGCAGTTTGAATGATGTCATGTGTGAACAAAATAAGGGAGTAGCCTATGTTTTTACGTGTCTACTGCTCAATCGCGCCCGCGCGCCACACACACACACACACACACACACACACACAGAGGGAGAGAGACATCGCAGCCTGTTCAGTATAGCTTTTATAAAATATAAAAATAAAATCTCAAACGGTTTTGCTATAGTGAGGGATTAAAGTAATGTCAAAAAAGGAAACACCAAAAGCCTTATATGTTCTAAAAAATGTAATTATACACCATATATTTCTATATAAAATTATACAAATATCAGAACTAAACCCATTTTATTATTTTATTAGTCCAAAAATATAAATAAATCATGCCATGGATTGCTTGATTTTTTTTTTTTTTTACTTTTTTTTTTACTTTTTTTTTTTTTGCTTGTTTATATATATATATATATATATATTATTATTCTTGTTCCGTTCTGAATATCATTACATTTTAAGGATTTGTTGTGGAATATTTTGCGTGTATCATAAAATCAGAATAATTCTCTCGATTTAATTTATATATATATATATTATATATATACTGTGTATATATATATATATATATATATATATATATATATATATATATATATATATATATATATATATATAAATACATATATATATAAATACATATATATATATAATAAGAATAATAATAATAATAAAATATAGCTGCGAGCAGCGATGGAGGGCCCAAGCCAGCGGTACCGCCACCCCGGTGCCTTTAGGTAACTAAAGGCACCGGGGTTGCGGTGCCACCGGCTTGGGCCCGTAATCGCTGCTCGCAGCTATATTTTATTAGGGCCCAAGCCCTGAAAGGGCGAAGGCCCTATTGTTTTCGGTAGGATTATTATTATTAGGGCCCAAGCCCTGAAAGGGCGAAGGCCCTATTGTTTTCGGTAGGATTATTATTATTATTATTATTATTATTATTATTATTATTATTATTATTATTATTTTGTCAACCTTTCGGGCACTTTTGGGGCCCTTAACATGCTCGAAAACTCTTGAAATTTTGCACACACGTCAGAACCCGCGGCCATCAGGGCCGGACTGAAGCTGGTACCCGGGCGTGGCAGGGGGGCTCGACAGCGCCCCCTGGAACGGGATCCAAACACGTGTCCATAAATCAAACACGCTTGCATGTAATAATATGAAACTCGGTACACATATAGATCTCATTGGGCCGAACAACTTTCGTGCTCTAAGTTTTACGCCAGCCAAACAGGAAGTTGGCTATTTAGCGTTGTTTGGAAACGCATGCTGTGGAATTTAATGTACTCCTCCTAGGGAATTCATCGATTCGCCTCCAAACTCGGTGTGCATGAAGTCAAGACATTGAGGATGCTAAATTGCGGACGGATTTTTGATATCTCGAACGGTTTGGCCGTGGCGAGGAAACAAATTTATGGCGAAAAAATGAAACAGGAAGTGTGTTATAACTTCTGCATACATTAACTGATCTTGATGAAACTTCAGCAGTGTGTTCGTTGTAAGAGGCCGATCACATGGATGTGACTATTGTGAGTCAAAGTTATAGCGCCACCAACAGGCAGCAGGAAGTACATCACTTTCAAAATGCTTTGAAATCAGTGTCTTATTTTTACCCGATTTGCTTCAAACTTTATGCGTACAATGTAGACACACGGCAGATGTAAACCTGTGAAAGGATTATTGATATCTTAGATACTGTTGCCGTGGCAACGCATCAAACTTTAATATTATTTTTTGATGCTTTTGAGACTCTTAACATACTTGAAATTGCATGAAACTCAACAGACACATCACATTTATTAGCCCGTAGACATGTGCAAAGTTTCAGAAACGGGCGTGGTGGAATGGCTCAGTAGCGCCACCTTTAGTCAAAAATGGGGGCTTAGTTTTTCCTAGAATCACAAAACTTGGTATGTGTATTGTTCTCATCAAGACGGACAACTTTCTAATTTACATGAACCATCTCCGACCAACAGGAAGAGAGATATTTTGGTTTGAATGTGGATTTTCTGAAGAATTTTCTCTCCCTCTCTCTGTGTCTGTGTGTGTGTGAGGGGAGGGGGGGATTTGACTATTGCTTTTATATTGTTAATCAAGGTTTCAGGGGCTTTTGGGGTCCTTAACGTGCTCAAAAACTCTTGAAACTTTGCACACAGGTCAGAACCCACGGCCATCAGGGCCGGGCTGAAGCTGGTACCCGGGCGTGGCTGGGGGGCTCAACAGCGCCCCCTTGAACGGGGTTCTAAAACTTGATCCATATATCAAACACGCTCGCATGAATTAATATGAAACTCGGTACACATATAGATCTCATCGGGCCGAACAACTTTACCCCAGTCAAGTTTTACGCCAGCCCAACAGGAAGTCGGCTATTATGGGTTGTTTGGAAAACGCTTGCTGTGGAATGTGAAATACTCCTCCTAGAAAATTCACCGTGTCCCCTTCAAACTCGGTGTGCATGTAGTCAAGACTTTGAGGATGCTAAATTGCGGACGGATTTTTGATATCTCGAACGGTTTGGCTGTGGCGAGGAATCGAATTTATGGCGAGAAAAGAGAAACACGGAAGTGGAATAACTTCTGCATACATTAACTGATCTTGATGAAACTTCAGCAGTGTGTTCGTGGTAAGAGGCCGATCAGATGGATGTAGCTATTGTGAGTCAAAGTTATAGCGCCACCAACTGGCAGCAGGAAGTGTGTCACTTTCAACATGCTTTTGACAAAAGTGGGGGGGTTAGTTTTAACTACAGTAAAGAAAAAACAGTTTGTATATTGTTCTCATCAAGCCGGACAACTTTCTAATTTACATTCAATAGCTCTGGCCATCAGGAAGTCAGATATTTTGGTCTGAATGTGAATTTTTTTGCAAAATCAGCCTCTGAATTTTTAGCCACTCCTCTTAAACTATTTATTTTATTCGTACCAAACTTTTTCAACATGATGAAACTACATTAAATATGCTAAATTGTGAATGGATAATAAATATCTCAAATGGTTTTGCTATGGCGAGGGATTAAAGTAATGTCCAAAAAGGAAACACTAAAAATCTTCTAAAAATGTAATTATATACCATTTATTTCTATATAAAAGAATACAAATATCACAACTAAACCCATTTTATTCTGTTTTTGCAATTCAAGAAGAATGAAAAAGTTAAAACAGGCTATTTAGTGCTATTTGGTTCAACAAAAAAGCAAACATAGGGCTATACTGCCCTCTTGTGTCCAAAAGGACATCAAAATAGTATATAAAACTTTTTACCAGGTAGGCCAATATTGTATTTAAATATACATTTATTAGGTATGTGTCTGAGGATATTTTCCCACCGGTTAATCGACGTGTGACACGAGTGGGTGCTTTTAAATCGCTAATATAATAGTGAAAGAAAAATAATGATAATGTTGCACACACAAATCACACACATGTGGGAAAGAATGATGCTTTTAAACAACACTAAACCGCCATTAGGTGTCGCCAGGCATCCATCTTAATAAGCGAGTCATTGATTCATTCGTTCAAACGATTCGTTCGAATGAGTCGATCATGATTAAGACAGATGTTTATGGATTGATCATTCAATCTTTGAGTCAACCGATTCGTTAAAAATGCTGAATCGTTCAGTTATGAGAAAACACGTGATGGTTCTGCCGTGATCTTTGTTTAACTATTTTCGCTGCTGAAACAGAACAAAAACAGTCAACATTGAATCTAAAATGTAAGTGACTTAATTGTAACTGTTTATTAACCTGTTGTATGAAATCTAGGGGTGGGAGAAAAAATGTATTCTTAGATGCATCGCGATGCGGACGTGGACGATTCTGAATCGATTCACAAATGTCAAAAAATCGATTCTCTAAAAAAATATTTTTCTAATAACGTAATATTGACGGAAGGCAAAAGGCGGAACTCTAACGGTGCTGATCCACTTGACCGACACGACTGTTGCGTGGTGTCGCGACCCCTCCCCACATTGGTACGTTGATGGGCGTTAACCGCTATGGGCGTGGTTTTGACCGAGCGGGAAATGTAGCGTATTAGAACAGAGGACCTGCGAGAGACTTCCCTCCGTCTCCATATGCTCTACTTCTATTGGATAGACGCGTCGCGTTTAACGGACTTCATTTGCATAAAGATGGGCATCGGCCAGCTTTTTGACACGCAGCATTTTTTCAAATGAAGCGCCGCCTTCCCGGAATGCTTTGCGGGTGCGACAAAGTCGCTTGACGTCACCCATAGGAATATAGTGGAGCGCGGCGCGACAGAAGTGTCGCACGGACAAGTGGATCAGCACCGTATAAGCGGACGTGCGTGCAGTCTGTGGCGCGCACATAACAGAGAAGTTTCTTCTGCTCACCAAGGCTGCATTTATTTGATTAAAAATACAAACAAAAACAGTAATATTGTAAAATATTATTCCAATTTAAAACGGCTGCTTTCTATTTTAATATATTTTAAACTGTTATTTATTCCTGTGATCAAAGCTGAGTTTTCAGCATCATTACTCCAGTCGTCACTGTCACATGATCCTTCAGAAATTATTCTAATATGATGATTGATACTCAAGAAACATTCATTATTATTTTAAATGTCGAAAACAGTTGTGTACAGTCTTTGATGAATAGAAAGTTCAAAAGAACAGCATTTATCTGAAATCTAAAGCTTTTGTAACGTTAAACACTACCGCTCAAAAGTTTTGGGTTAGTAATAATTACAATTTTATTTTTGGGGGAAATAAATAAAATAAATCAGTACTTTTATTTATGAAGGATGAGTTAAACTGATCAACAGTTACAGTAAAGACATTTATAATGTTAAAAATATATATATTTGAAATATATGCTGTTCTTTTGAACTTAACATTCATCAAAGCATTTTGAAAAAAAAAATCTGTACACAACTGTTTTCAACATTGAAAATAATAATGAATATTTATTGAGCATCAATCATCATATTAGTATGATTTCTGAAGGATCATGTGACACTGAAGACTGGAGTAATGATGCTGAAAACTCAACTTTGATCACAGAAATGAATTACTATGTAAAATATTTAAAAATTGAAAACAGCTGTTTTAAATTGGAATAATATTTCACAATATTACTGTTTTTGTTTGTATTTTTAATCAATAAATGCAGCCTTGGTGAGCAGAAGAGACTTCTCCTAAAAACATTAAAAATCTTACTGACCCCAAACTTTTGAACAATAATATATATATATATATATATATATATATATATATACATATATATGTATGTGTGTGTATGTATGTATGTATGTATGTATGTATATATATATATATATATATATATATATATATATATATATATATATATATATATATATATAAATATATAAATATAGCTGCGAGCAGCGATGGAGGGCCCAAGCCGGCGGTACCGCCACCCCGGTGCCTTTAGGTAACTAAAGGCACCGGGGTTGCGGTGCCACCGGCTTGGGCCCGTAATCGCTGCTCGCAGCTATATTTATTATTATTATTATTATTATTATTTTGTCAAGGTTCCGGGCACTTTTGGGGCCCTTAACATGCTCGAAAACTCTTGAAACTTTGCACACGGGTCAGAACCCGCGGCCATCAGGGCCGGGCTGAAGCTGGTACCCGGGCGTGGCAGGGGGGCTCGACAGCGCCCCCTGGAACGGGATCCGAACACTTGTCCATAAATCAAACACACTTGCATGTAATAATATGAAACTCAGAACACATATAGATCTCATCGGGCCGAACAACTTTCGTGCTCTAAGTTTTACGCCAGCCCAACAGGAAGTCGGCTATTATGGGTTGTTTGGAAACGCATGCTGTGGAATTTAATGTACTCCTCCTAGGGAATTGATCCAATCGCCTGCAAACTCGGTCAGCATGAAGTCAAGACATTGAGGATGCTAAATTGCGGACGGATTTTTGATATCTCGAACGGTTTGGCCGTGGCGAGGAAACGAATTTATGGCGAATAATGAAAACAGGAAGTGTGTTATAACTCCTGCATACATTAACTGATCTTGATGAAACTTCAGCAGTGTGTTCGTGGTAAAAGGCCGATCACATGGATGTGACTATTGTGAGTCAAAATTATAGCGCCACCAACTGGCAGCAGGAAGTGTGTCACTTTCAAAATGCTTTGAAATCACCCTCTTATTTTTACCCGATTTGCTTCAAACTTTATGTGTATAATGTAAACACACGGCAGATGTAGGCCTGTGAAAGGATTATAGATATCTTAGATACTGTTGCCGTGGCAACGCATCAAACTTTAATATTCTTTTTTGATGCTTTTGAGACTCTTAACATACTTGAAATTGGATGAAACTCGACAGACACATCACATTTATTAGCCTGTAGACATGTGCAAAGTTTCAGAAACGGGCGTGGTGAGGGGCTCAGTAGCGCCACCTTTAGTCATAAGTGGGGGGGTTAGTTTTATCAACAGCAACAAAACTTGGTATGTGTATTGTTCTCATCAAGACGGACAACTTTCTAATTGACATTAACTATCTCCGACCAACAGGAAGAGAGATATTTTGGTTTGAATGTGGATTTTCTAAAGAATTTTCTCTCCCTCTCTCTGTGTCTCTGTGTGTGTGAGGGGAGGGGGGATTTGACTATTGCTTTTATATTGTTAATCAAGGTTTCAGGGGCTTTTGGGGTCCTTAACGTGCTCAAAAACTCTTGAAACTTTGCACACAAGTCAGAACCCCCTGCCATCAGGGACGGGCAGAAGCTGGTACCCGGGCGTGGCTGGGGGGCTCAACAGCGCCCCCTTGAACAGGGTTCTAAAACTTGGTCCATATATCAAACACGCTTGCATGAATTAATATGAAACTCGGTACACATATAGATCTCATCGTGCCGAACAACTTTCCCCAGGTCAAGTTTTACGCCAGCCCAACAGGAAGTCGGCTATTATGGGTTGTTTGGAAAACGCTCGCTGTGGAATGCGAAGTACTCCTCCTAGAGAATTCATCCAATCCCCACCAAACTCGGTGTGCATGAAGTCAAGACATTGAGGATGCTAAATTGCGGACGGATTTTTGATATCTCGAACGGTTTGGTCGTGGCGAGGAAACGAATTTATGGCGAGAAAAGAGAAACACGAAGTGGTATAACTTCTGCATACATTAACTGATCTTGATGAAACTTCACCAGTGTGTTCGTGGTAAGAGGCCGATCAGATGGATGTAACTATTGTGAGTCAAAGTTATAGCGCCACCAACTGGCAGCAGGAAGTGTGTCACTTTCAACATGCTTTTGACAAAAGTGGGGGGGTTAGTTTTAACTACAGTAAAAAAAAAATAGTTTGTATATTGTTCTCATCAAGCCGGACAACTTTCTAATTTACATTCATTAGCTCCGGCCATGAGGAAGTCAGATATTTTGGTCTGAATGTGGATTTTTTTTGCAAAATCAGCCTCTGAATTTTTAGCCACTCCTCTTAAAATATTTATTTTATTCCTACCAAACTTTTTCAACATGATGAAAATACATTAAAGATGCTAAATTGTGAACGGATATTGAATATCTCAAACGGTTTTGCTATGGCGAGGGATTAAATTAATGTCAAAAAGGAAGCAGGAAACATCTCATAACTTCTAAAAATGTAATTATGCACCATTTATTTTTATATAAAATTATACAAATATTAGAACTAAACCCATTTTATTCTGTTTTTGCAATTCAAGAAGTATGAAAAAGTTATGAACAGGCTATTTAGTGCTA